>NC_064638.1:52276664-52592780 GCF_023864345.2 Schistocerca serialis cubense
AAGAAAATCCTGTCGGTTCCATACACACGTTACTTGATTAATAAGAAGAATTCATAGAACCCATAGTATTTCATAGCGACGCAATTTCAGTGTTAATTCGACAATGTGAGGGAGGGAGGGATGCAGTAAAGAAGGAATAGTGCATCTGAAAGGTGATACTCGCGTCCCAAATGAAAATCCAGTCGTTTCCATAGAAACGTTACTCGATTTAGAGAGGGAAGTCATAGAACCCATAGTATTTCATAAAGACGCAATTTCTGTGTTAATTCGTCAGTGTGAGGGAACGAGGGGTGCAGTAATGAAGGAATAGTGCATCGGAAAGGAGATACTCGCCTCTCAAAAGAAATCCTGTCTTTTCCATGGAAACGATACTCGATTTAGAAGGGGAAGTCATAGAACCTATAGTATTCCATGGCGACGCAATTTCTGTGTTGATTCGTCAATGTGAGTGAGCAAGGAATGCAGTAAAGAACGAATAGTGCACCGGAAAGGAGATACTCGCCTCCCAAAAGAAAATCCAGTCGGGTCCATAGACACGTTACTTGATTTAGATGTAGAAGTCATAGAACCCATAGTATTTCATAGCGACGCAATTTCAGTGTTAATTCGACAATGTGAGGGAGGGAGGGATGCAGTAAAGAATGAATAGTGCATCTGAAAGGTGATACTCGCCTCCCAAAAGAGAATCCTGTCGTTTCCATAGAAACGATACTCGATTTAGAAGGAGAAGTCATAGAACCCATAGTATTTCATTTCGACGCAATATCTGTGTTAAATCTTCAATGTGAGGGAGCGAGGGATGTAGTAAAGAAGAAATAGTGCATCGGAAAGGAGATAATCGCCCACCATAAGAAAATCCTGTCGTTACCATAGAAACGTTACCCGATTTAGAAGAAGAAGTCATAGAACACATAGTATTTCATAGCGACGCAATTTCTGTGTTACTTCGTCAAAGTGAGGGAGGTAGGGATGCAGTAAAGAAGGAATAGTGCATCAGAAAAGTGATACTCGCCACCCAAAGAAAATTCTGTCGTTGCCATAGAAACGGTACTCGAGTGGGAAGGAGAAAGCGTGGAACCCGTAGTATTTGATTTCGACTCAATTTCAGTGTTAATTCGACAAATAGTGGGAGCGAGGGATGCAGTAAAGAAGTAATAGAGCATCGGAAAAAAATAAACTCGACTCAGAAAAGAAAATCCTTTCATTTCCATAGAAACGATACTCGATTTAGAAGGAGAAGTCATAGAACCCATAGTATTTCATAGCGACGCTAAATCTGTGTTTATTCGTCAATGTGAGGGAGCTAGGTATACAGTAAGAAGGAATAGCGCATCTGAAAAGAGATACTCGCCTCCCAAAAGAAAATCCTCTTGTTTCCATAGAAACGTTACTCGATTTAGAAGGAGATGTCATAGAACCCATAGTATTTCATAGCGACGCAATTTCTGTGTTAATTCGTCGGTGTGAGGGAGCGAGGGGTGCAGTAAAGAAGGAATAGTGCATCAGAAAGGAGATACTCGCCTCTCAAAAGAAAATCCTGTCTATTCTACGGAAACGATACTCGATTTAGAAGGGGAGGTTATTGAACCCATAGTATTCCATAGCGACGCAATTTCTGTGTTAATTCATCAATGTGAGTGAGCGAGGGATGCAGTAAAGAACGAATAGTGCACCGTAAAGGAGATACTCGCCTCCCAAAAGCAAATCCAGACGGTTCCATAGACACGTTACTTGATTTAGAAGAAGAAGTCATAGAACCCATTGTATTTCATAGCGACGCAATTTCAGTGTTAATTCGACAATGTGAGGGAGGGAGGGATGCAGTAATGAAGGAATAGTGCATCTGAAAGGTGATACTCGCGTCCCAAATGAAAATCCAGACGTTTCCATAGAAACGTTACTCGATTTAGAGGGGGAAGTCATATAACCCATATTATTTCATAGGGACTCATATGCAGTGTTAATTCATCAATGTGAGGGAGCGAGGGATGCAGTAAAGATGGAATAGGGCATCGGAAAGGGGATAGTCGCCTCCCAAAAGAGAATCCTGTCGTTTCCATAGAAACGTTAATCGATTTAGAAGGAGGTGTCATAGAACCCATTGAATTTCATAGCGACGCAATTTCTGTGTTAATTCGTCAAAGTGAGGAAACGAGAGATGCAGAAAAGAAGGAATAGTGCATCAGAAAGGAGATAGTCGCCTCCCAAAAGAAAATCCCGTTGTTTCCATAGAAACGTTACTCGATTTAGAAGGAGAAGTCATAGAACACATAGTATTTCATAGCGACGCAATTTCAGAGTTAATTCGTCAGTGTCAGCGAGCGAGGGATCCAGTAAAGAAGGAATAGTGCATCGGAGTAGATATACTCGACTCCCAAAAGGATATCCTTTCATTTCCATTGAAACGTTACCCTACTGGGAAGGAGAGAGCGTAGAACGCATATTATTTCGTAGCGACGTAATTCCTGTGCTAATTTGTCAAAGTGAGAGAGCGAGGGGTGCAGTAAATAAGGAATAGTACATCTGGAAAGAGATACTCGCCTCCCAAAAGATAATCCTGTCGTTTCCATAGAAACGTTACTCGATTTAGAGGGAGGAGTCATAGAACCCATAGTATTTCATAGCGACCCAATTTCAGCGTTAATTCGTCAAAGTGTGGGAGCGAGTTATGCAGTAAGGAGGGAATAGTGCATCAGAAACGAGATACTTGCCTCCCAAAAAACATCCTGTCGTTTCCATAGAAACGTTACTCGATTAAGAAGGAGAAGTCATAGAACCCATACTATTTCATAGCGACGCTATTTCTGTGTTAATTCGTCAAAGTGAGGGAGGGAGGGGTGCAGTAAAGAAGGAATACTGCATCCGAAAAGAGATACTCACCTCCCAAAAGAAAATCCTGTCGTTTACATAGAAACGTTACTCGATTACGAAGGAGAAGTCATAGAAACCATAGTATTTCTTAGCGATGCAATGTCTGTGTTAATTCGTCAATGTGAGGGAGCGAGAGATGCAGTAAAGAAGGAATAGTGCATCGTAAAGGAGATACTCGTATCCCAAAAGAAAATCCTGTCGTTTCCATAGAAACGTTACTCGATTTAGAAGGAGAAGTCATAGAACACATGGTATTTCATAGCGACGCAATTTCTGTGTTAATTCGTCAGTGTGAGGGAGCGAGGGGTGCAGTAAAGAAGGAATAGTGCATCAGAAAGGAGATACTCGCTTCACAAAAGAAAATCCTGTCATTTCCATAGATACGTTACTCGATCTAGAAGGAGAAGCCATAGAACCCATAGTATTTCATAGCGACGCAATTTCTGTGATAATTCGTCAATGTGAGGTAGCCAGGGATGCAGAAAAGAAGGAATAGTGCATCGCAAATGGGATACTCGCGTCCCAAAAAAAAAATCCTGTCGTTTCCATAGAAACGTTACTCGATTTAGAAGGAGAAGTCATAGAAAACATAGTATTTCTTAGCGACGCAATTTCAGTGTAAATTCGACAAAGTGAGGGAGCGAGGGATGCAGTAAAGAAGGAATAGTGCATCGGAAAGGGGATACTTGCCTCCCAAAAGAAAATGCTGTCGTTTCCATACAAACGTTACTCGATTTAGAAGGAGAAATCATAGACCCCATAGTATTGCATAGCGACGCAATTTCTGTGTTAATTCGTCAATGTGAGTGAGTGAGTGATGCAGTAAAGAACGAATAGTGCACCGGAAAGGATATACTCGCCTCCCAAAAGAAAATCCAGTCGGTTCCATACACGCGTTACTTGATTAAGAAGAAGAAGTCATAGAACCCATAGTATTTCATAGCGACGCAATTTCAGTGTTAATTCGACAATGTGAGGGAGGGAGGGATGCAGTAAAGAAGGAATAGTGCATCTGAAAGGTGATACTCGCGTCCCAAATGAAAATCCAGTCGTTTCAATAGAAACGTTACTCGATTTAGAGGGGGAAGTCATAGAACCCATAGTATTTCATAAAGACGCAATTTCTGTGTTAATACGTCAGTGTGAGGGAGCGAGGGGTGCAGTAAAGAAGGAATAGTGCATCGGAAAGGAGATACACGCCTCTCAAAAGAAAATCCTGTCTTTTCCATGGAAACGATACTCGATTTAGAAGGGGAAGTCATTGAACCCATAGTATTCCATAGCGACGCAATTTCTGTGTTAATTCGTCAATGTGAGTGAGCGAGGGATGCAGTAAAGAATGAATGGTGCATCTGAAAGGTGATACTCGCGTCCCAAATGAAAATCCAGTCGTTTCCCTAGAAACGGTACTCGATTTAGAGGGGGAAGTCATAGAACCCATAGTATATCATAGCGACTCAAATGCAGTGTTAATTCATCAATGTGAGGGAGCGAGGGATGCAGTAAAGATGGAATAGGGCATCGGAAAGGGGATACTCGCCTCCCAAAAGAGAATCCTGTCGTTTCTATAGAAACGTTACTCGATTTAGAAGAAGAAGTCATAGAACCCATAGTATTTCATAGCGACGCAATTTCTGTGTTAATTCATCATTGTTATGTAGCGAGGGATGCAGTAAAGAAGGAATAGTGCATCGGAAAGGAGATACTCGCCACCCAAAAGAAAATCCTTTCATTTCCATAGAAACGTTACTCGACTGGGAAGGAGAATGCGTGGAACCCGTAGTATTCCATAGCTACGTAATTTCTGTGTTAATTCATCAAACTGAGTAAGCGAGGGATGCAGTAAAGAAGGAATAGTGCATCGGAAAGGAGCTACTTGTCTCCCGATAGGAAATCCTGTCGTTTCCATAGAAACGTTACTCGATTTAGAGGGAGAAGTCGTAGAACCCATGGTATCTCATAGCGAAACAACTGCTCTGTTAATTCGCCAATGTGAGGGAGCGAGGGATGCAGTAAAGAAGGAATAGTGCATCGGAAAGGAGGTACTCGT
Source organism: Schistocerca serialis cubense (assembly GCF_023864345.2). Taxonomy (NCBI): domain Eukaryota; kingdom Metazoa; phylum Arthropoda; class Insecta; order Orthoptera; family Acrididae; genus Schistocerca; species Schistocerca serialis. The sequence continues at coordinate 52,281,586 of NC_064638.1, forward strand.
ATCCCAAAATAAAATCCTGTCGTTTCCATAGAAACGAAACTCGATTTTAAACGAGAAGTCATGGAACCCATAGTATTTCATAGCGACGGAATTTCAGTGTTAATTCGACAAAGTGATTGAGCGAGGGATGCAGTAAAGAAAGGAATAGTACATCGCAAAGGGTAAACCCGCCTCCCAAAAGAAAATCCTGTAGATTCCATAGACACGTTACTCGATTGAGAAGGGGAAGTCATAGAAACCATAGTATATCATAGCGACCCAACTTCTCTGTTAATTCGTCAATGTGAGGGAGTCAGGGGTGCAGTAAAGAAGGAATAGTGCATCGGAAAGGAGATACTCGTATCCCAAAAGAAAATCCTGTCCTTTCCATTGAAACGTTACCCGATTTAGAAGGAGAAGTCATAGAACCGATAGTATATCATAGCGACGCAATTGTTGTGCTAATTCGTCAATGTGAGGTGCGAGGGATGCAGGAAAGAAGGAATAGTGCACCGGAAAGGAGATACTCACCTCCTAAAAGAAAATCCAGTCGTTTCTGTGATACTCGATAGAGAAGGAGAAGTTATAGACCCCATAGTAATTCATACCGAAGCAATCTCTGTGTTAATTCGTCAATATAAGGGAGCGAGGGATACAGTACAGAAGGAATAGTGCATTGGAAAGGAGATACTCGCCTCCTACGGGAAAATCCTGTCGTTTCCAAAGAAACGTTACTCGATTGAAAAGGAGAAGTCATAGAACCCATAGTATTTCATAGCGAAGCAATTCTGTGTTAATTCGCCAATGTGACGGAGCGAGGGATGCAGTAAAGAAAGATTAGTGCATCGGAAAGGAGATATTCGCCTCCCATAAGACAGTCCCGTCGTTTCTATAGAAACGTTACTCGATTTGGAATGAGGAGACATAGAACTCATAGTATTTCATAGCGACGCAATTTCAGTTAAAATTCGACGAAGTGAGGGAGTGAGGGATGCAGTAAAGTAGGGAAAAAAGCATCGCAAAGGAGATACTCACCTCCCAAAAGAAAATCCGGTCGTTTCCATAGAAACGTTACTCGATTTAGAAGGAGAATTCATAGAACACATAGTATTTCATAGCGACGCAATTTCTGTGTTAATTCGTCAATGCGAGGGAGCGAGGGATGTAGTAAAGAAGGAATAGTGCATCGGAAAGGAGATACTCGCCTCCCAAAAGAAAATCCCTTCATTACCATATAAACATTAGTCGATTTAGAAGGAGAAGTCATATAACCGATAGTATTTCATAGCAACGCAGTTTCTGTGTTAATTCGCCAATGTGAGGGACGGAGAGATGCAGTAAAGAAGGATGAGTGCATCGGAAAGGAGATACTCGCCTCCCAAAAGAACATCCATTCGGTTCCATAGAGACCTTACTCTATTTAGAAGCAGAAGTCATAGAATCCATAGTATTTCATAGCGACGCACTTTCTGTGTTAACTCATCAATGTGAGGGAGCGAGGGATGCAGTAAAGAAGGAATAGTGCATCGGAAAGGAGATACTCGCCTTCCAAAGAAAATCCTGTATTTTCCATAGAAACGTTACTCGATTTAGAAGGAGAAGTCATTGAACCCATAGAATTTCATAGCGAAGCAATTTCTGTGTTAATTCGTCAATGTACGGTACGAGGGATGCAGTAAAGGTCGAATAGTGCCTCGGAAAGGAGATAATCGCCTCCCATAAGACAATCGTGTCGTCTCTATAGAAACGTTACTCGATTTGGAATGAGAAATCATAGAACCCATAGTATTACATAGCGTCGCAATTTCTGTCTTAATTTGTCAATGTGAGGGAGAGAGGAATGCAGTAAAGAAGGAATAGAACATCGGAAAGGAGATACACGCCTCCCAAAAGAAAATCCTGTCGTTTCCATAGAAACGTTACTTAATTTAGAAGATGAAGTCCTAGACCCCATAGAATTACATAGCGACGAAATTTCTGTATTAATTCGTCAAAGTGAGGGAGCGAGGGATGCAGTAAAGAAGGAATAGTGCACGGGAAAGGAGATACTCGCCTCTCAAAAGAAAATCCTGTCGTTTCCATAGAAACGTTACTCGATTTAGAAGGAGAATTCATAGACCCCATAGTATTTCATAGCGACGCGATTTCTGTCTTAATTCGTCAATGTGAGGGAGCGAGGGATGTAGTAAAGAAGGAATAGTGCTTCGGAAAGGAGTTACACGCCTCCTTAAAAGAAAATCCTGTCGTTACCATAAAAACGTTAGTCGATTTAGAAGGAGAAGTCATATAAACCATAGTATTTCATAGCGACTCAATTTGAGTGATAATTCGTCAATATGAGGGAGCGAGGGATGCAGTAAAGAATGAATAGTGCGTCGGAAATTATATACTCGTCTCTTAAAAGCAAATCCAGTAGCTTCCATAGAAACGTTACTCGATTTAGAAGGAGTAGTCATGGAACCCATAGTATTTCATAGCGACTAAATTTCCGTGTCAATTCGTCAATGTAAGGGAGCGAGGGATGCAGTAAAGAAGTAATAGTGCATCGGAAAGGAGATACTCGCCTCTCAAAAGAAAATCCTGTCGGTTGCATACATACGTTACTTGATTTAGAAGTAGAAGTCATAGAACCCATAGTATTTCATAGCGACTCAATTTCAGTGTTAATTCGTCAATGTGAGGGAGCGAGTGATGCAGAAAAGGAGGAATAGTTTATCGGAAAGGAGATACTCACCTCCTAAAGGAAAATCGCGTTGTTTCCATGGGAACGTTACTCGATTTGATAGGAGAAGTCATAGAACCCATAGTATTTCATAGCGAAGCAATTCTGTGTTCATTCGCCAATATGACAGAGCGAGGGATGCAGTAAAGAACGACTAGTGAATCGGAGAGGTGATACTCGCCTTCCATAAGACAATCCTGTCGTCCCCATAGAAACGTTACTCGATTTAGAAGGAGAAGTCATAGAACCCATTGTATTTAATAGCGACGCAATTTCTGTGATAATTCGTCAATGTGAGGGAGCGAGGGATGCAGTAAAGAAGGAATAGTGCATCGGAAAGGAGATACTCGCCTCTCAAAAGATAATCCTGTCGGTTCCATAGAAACGTTACTCGATTTAGAAGGTGAAGTAATAGAACCCATACTATTTCATAGCGACGCAATTTCTGTGTTAATTCGTCAATGTGATGGAGCGAGGGATGAAGCACAGAAGGAATAGTGCATCGGATAGGAGATACTCGCCTCTCATAAGAAAATCCTATCGTTTTCATAGAAACGTAATCCGATTTAGAAGGAGAAATCATAGAATCCATAGTGTAGTGGGAGGAAATTAAGCGTCACCCATCCACCAAAGTCAGCCCAGTTTGCAGGTGACTATAAGTTTAATTTTGTTTTGTTTATTTGTTTTTCTTATTATTTGTAATAGATGTGAATTATCTAAAAGTTTGTATTTTTTTTATGTGTTTCATGTACAGAGAGGGCGGCGCAACGAACGGGGACAGTATCGTCGTTGCCGCGACCAGAGAGGAAATTCCTGGCCGCTATACGTCGCGGGTCGACAGCCAAGGAGCAACAGAAGATCCTGGAACCGAGTTGTTGCGTCGTGCTTCTAAAAATTAAAAATGAATTTTTGTACTCTTTTTGTACAACAATGGCGTCACATAGAGCTCATTCTTATTGAAGAGTCAGTCACTAACTCCCAACGCTCAAGTTCACATCTGTATGTGTAGGAAGCTAATAAAATAGTGTATGCTATTAAAGTTGAAACACGTGTCTTGAAGATTTGTTTATGATGAATTATGTGAACGGATTAATAATATATTTGACAAGATTAGTGATTCTTACGGCGTTCACCGAAACTTTGAATCTCAAAAGTTTATTTAATGTGTGATTCTGATATCGATTAGATCAAGATAACGTGTGTCAATATAATTTCTGAGGAGAAACAAACGAAACTTAAATCGAAAAAGTTACAAAAACCAATTGGCCCAAGTGATGTAATTCTTTGCATACGACTCAACTGATGATTTAAAGTTTCGTTCAAAAACCACTCTATGACAATTTAAAAGGCATATAAATCATTTTTGAAGTGGGTTGTAACTGACGTAGGTGACGAAGTCTGCACATGGTCATACATATATATCAAACGAAAAACTTGCGTCGTTACACTACACCGTGGCGACCTTAGAAACAGGACTATGTGTGCAACTAAGGCACACAGGTACGAAACAAAACATCAAGAGTCCTTCGGAAGTCAACGCGAATTTTCGTGGAGCCTTCACCAGCCAGCGGCGACTTCGCGGGTGTGGGCATCTGATGGAGCGCAGCCAAGCAATACGGTCACGCAGTTGTTCCACGAGAAGGCGCATCTGTTGGGCAGCAGCTGAACGCTGCAAAACCCGACAACCTTTTTTCTCCCTAAACTAATAGGCCCAGTACGTCAGCTGCGGGGTGTTCCTCCGGCTGGTATTAGAGGTGTTGGTGAGGGCTTCGCCTGTCTACGGCGATGCCGGGCGTGGTAGCAGCCAGTGACGTTTACGGTGTTCGACTCAGCGTCCTGCCGGTTGCGGAAGCGGGGTCGCGGCATCTCAGCGTCTGCATCGACGGCTGTTACGTCTGCAGCCCATAGCAGCAGACTGATCATCGAGAACTACAAATTACAATATTAGTGTCCGGTGAGTTTGTTTCAAGTTGGAAGTGGAGTGTTGTATATAGGGAGTGCGTTTTTATAGGATTGTTGATTACAAGTCTGCGTGTGTAAATAGTTAATTTCTTACAATAATGTCGGGAAGTGAAATGTCAGACGAAGAGCAATCTATGTCCGATAGGAGCATGAGATCCCTTTTTAGAGCGATCGCTAAATTAAAACAATCTAACGGGGATTTTCTAGCTGAATTAAAACAGAATCTGCTGCTAGTTTGAAAGAGGAACTAAAACAGGAATTAAAACAGTCTAACGAGGAATCTACTGCTAGATTGAAAGAGGAACTAAAACAGGAGTTAAAACAGTCTAACGAGGAATCTACTGCTAGACTTAAAGGGGAGCTAACAAAATCTACAGACAGGTTACAGGAATATCTTAATGAAACCAGTCGAGAATTAAGTGATAAAATAGAGTCTTCTAAAGTTGAAATGCAGGAAAAATTAGTAGGACATAGTAATAAGATTGCTGATAATTGTAAAAGGTTAGAAGAACATATCCAGGAATCGCTCGAGGAAAAAGCTCGCATGCGAAACGATATTACTGACTTAACCGAGAGACTAAATAGTGTCAATATCTTAGTTGTAAATGAAATACAGAAAAATAACGATATGTTACGAGATGAATTTTCTATGCAAACGGAAACTGTTCGTAGAGAATTATTGGAATCTATTAAAGAGGTCTCTACCAAACCTGTAGAGATTTCTTCAATAGATAATGTAGAATTAGAGACATTAACTCATCAAGTAGAAAAGGACCATACCGAAATCGAAAACATGACATTTTTAATTTCTGAAATATGCAGTAACCTTGAGACTGCCAAAGATAATAACATTGACGAAGGTACAGAGCGTTCACATCGTGAACACAGTGAAGAATCGATATTAGCTAATCGCGTATCCAATACAGAAATGCGGATACAGGAAATTACTAAACGGTTATCAGAATTAGATAATAATGAAAACGTTTCAAGTAGCAGAGGTAATAACATAATCAGAGACAACAGTCGCATCGAATTTGCTAGCTCGGACGACAACAATATGAATAAAGCAATCACAGCAAGCCAATCCGATGCAACTCCGTCTCTGAAATCTAAACAAAATCCGACTATTTCTCTCGCAGAATGTCTGGATGACATAACGACAAATTCAAATGTAGCAAGTCGATTTCCTGTATTCAAACCAGGAGGCGAACTTCACCCTATAATCTTTATAAAAGCTTTTGAAACATCATTATCTCCTAAATGGAGTAATGAAAAACGCATTCAATTTGTAATAGGACATTTAGAAGCAGAAGCTGCGGAATGGGCAGTACTGCATAGAACTGAATTTAGGGACTGGGATGATTTTGTTAAGCAGTTTAAACAAAATTATTGGTCAAGAGGAAAACAACAACACTTAACTTTAGAGTTGTTAGACCCTCCTCCATATTCTAAACGGTGGGGAGGTTATAGGAATTATTTTGAATGGCATTTAAACCATGCTAAATTAATTGAAGAACCAATTATTGAAAGTCATTTAATACGAGTCCTAATTAGTAGGTTATCGTATTATGTAAAGGAAAGAATGATAGAAAGAGAATGGTCACAGCCGTGCGAATTGTTAGGATATTTAGAGCAGTTAGATATACTTAATAGAGAAAGGGAAGACGAGAAGTTTAGATTTGGTAGAAATGACAATCCTCGAAATAATAATAATAATTCAGAACCACGAAAAGCTAATAACAACAATCATAGCCGGTTTTGTTATATAAAGCGTCAATCTAAAGATAAAGAGAGCCAACAAAATCATGGTAATAACTCTAAAGTGCGGAAATTACACAATAAAGATCATGAGATAAATCATCCTCAAGTAATTAATAAAGGTCAAGTGGTAGGTGGCGTCATCATAGAAAGTTCGGAAAACTAGTAAAGTCCTTTAGTACGGGTCAACTAAAGGGAACTGTTAGTCAAGATTATACAAGACCCAATTGCAATTTATCATTAAGCTGCCAAAAGGACGGTGACTGGCAACAAGATTTACTTCAGGAAGACAATCAGATAAGGGAGAATATAACTTATAAACCCGTTATTAAAGGTTATGTTAAAGATACCGAAGTAAATATTATAATTGATTCGGGTAGCGAAGTAAGTATTTTATCCAAAGAATTATTTCAGCTTAAAAGAAAATATTGGAATTTCCCAACTTTACCTGTAACTGGGGTGAAAATTATAGGAGTTACTGGTAAAAGAAGTCAAAATATTACTGAGGAAGTTTATGTAACTTTTGAAATTGCTAAACAATTAATTGCTCACTCTGTACTCGTCGTAGCCAACTTAAATGTGGCCATAATTTTAGGTATAGATTGGCTGTGTAAATATAAAGCTATATTAGATTTTAAAGACTCTTCCTTAACTATCCATAAGGAGGCATGTGCTTTTAAAGTGAGGTTTTCTAATAATCAAAAACCTGAAAATTGCTACGAATCCTTACAGATTAAGTACGCACCGACCATGAACCTATTAACAGATTTTAGTGATCTTGAGTATGCAGTATACCAATGTCAGGCTAGTAATAGTATCGAAACTGAAGTGAAAGAAAAATGTTATTCTACGAATTGTCTATCCGAACAAGAAAAGGAAGAGTTGGAATCTTTGATGTTAGAATTTAGAGCCGTCTTCTCAGATGTACCGGGGAGAATTAAAGATTACGTTTGTAAACTTAACATTAAAGATAAAAAACCATTCTTTAAGAAACCTTATCCTATTCCAGTACAATTCAAATAACCGGCTAGTAGAGAAATAAGTAAGATGCTAGAACAAAACATTATCGAACGATCATGTAGCGCTTTTAACAGTCCGTTGTGGGTAGTTAAGAAAGCCACTGGTGGGGTACGACTAGTTCTGGATGCCCGGGAATTAAATAAAATTATAGAGATGGAAAGAGACAGACCTATTCCTATGGAGGACGTACTTCTTAAGATTGCTGGTTCTCGTTATATGAGTACAATGGATCTAACCGCCGGCTACCATCAAGTAACACCCGGACTCACGGCAATATACGGCTTTTCTTTTTGAAGGCAGATCATACCAGTTCCAAGATTTACCTTTTGGACTTAATATATCAGTTTCAACTTTCATTAGGGCATTAGATTCTGCTTTGGGTCAGCAATTGTTACAAAAGATTATTTTATATGTAGATGATATTTTGGTAGCTACTAAAGTGTGGGAAGAACACGTAACGATATTACGGGAATTGTTTAACCGTTTAATTGACAGAGGAGTTACTTTAAAATTATCTAAATCTTACTTCGGAAAGGAGGAAGTGAGATTTTTGGGGCATATAGTGGACAGTAAAGGTATTAGGCCAGACCCAGCACGTATTGAAGCTATTGCTCGACGCCCGAGTCCTAGAAATCGGAAACAATTGAAATCATTCTTAGCAATGGTAGGATTTCTGAGAAGATTTCATCCAGGGCAGGATATTGTTAATCCTAAATTACTAGATTTATTGAAAGAGAAATCAGTATGGCTCTGGGGACAAGAGGAAGAGGAGGTTTTTAATAAGATAAAAGGAGCGTTAACCGAAGCCAAAATGTTATACCACCCAGATTTCAATCAGGACTTTTGTATGTGTACGGATGCCTCTGATTATGGTGTGTCTTGTGTAATATTCCAAGGTGATCTGACCAATGAAGAGGGATTATATCGGCCTATTGGGTTCGCTAGTCGACTTTAAATAAACATGAAAGAAATTATTTTGTATCCGAGAAGGAAGCACACGCAGTGGTATGGAGTTTTCAACGATTTAGAGGATTATTAATGGGAAGAAAAACAATTGTATATACTGATCATCAGGCTTTAATCTTTTTGAACAATTGCCGGTTACTTCACCGTAGGCTATTACGTTGGGTATTATGCTTGCAAGAATTTCAGTACGAAATTAGGTATATAAAAGGATCTCAGAATGTAGTTTCAGATGCTTTGTCGAGGCTTCCCGTAGGAATGGAGAATATTAATATTGCAGAAGAACCAGGAAAAAATTACCATGTTTATTTCCTTTTAACTAAGGAGAACGAACGTAAGGTTAAACGGATAGTAACTGCTGTTAGATGCAATCAAAGAAATGACGATCAATATAGGGACCTTATACAAAACCTTAATAATGGGGACGAAACAGTTAACACCCGGGGTGTGTGGTTATATTTTAACGACTTGCTGTATTGGAAAGCACAGAGGGAACACCAGAAATGGAAAATCTGCATTCCGAAAACTGTTGTGGACGAGTTAATTACTTATATTCATGAAGGTTACGGGCATTTTGGAATTCATAAATGTATTAAACATCTAATGAAGTATTATTATTTCAAAAATATGTCCCGTATTGTGAGAAGTATTATTAGGGCTTGTGAAACCTGTCAAAAGGTTAAAGTTAATAACAAATCTAAGCGTTATAAATTATATGCAGTAATTCCTCGAGGTTTGTGGGATCTACTGTCATTAGATTTTTTCGGCCCTCTGCCTCGTAGTTCAGGAGGATTAACTTATGTGTTTGTTGTAATGGAATGTTGGTCCAAACATGTGAAGCTATACACTTTGAAACGAGCGAATACAGCAAGCGTTATACGCTGCCTCACCCGAAATTACTTTCTTAACTGGGGCATTCCTAAACGACTTACGTCTGACAACGGTAGTGCCTTTATTAGTCAAAGATTTCAAGATATGATAAAACAACATGGAATCAAACATATCTTAATTTCGAAATATCACCCTCAAAGTAATTTAGTAGAAAGAGTCATGAAAGAATTAGGACGATTATGTAGAACTTATTGTGCACATAAACATACTCGTTGAACCAAACTAATGCCTGAAATCGAAAAGATATTAAATGAATTGCCTCACCTAACGACGGGATTATCATCTATAGAAATTTTAGGCAAACGAATTATAGGTGAGCCTTTACTAGCTGCTCTACCTTGGCCACCAGTAAATGAGATCCAACAATGCATTCCAGACGAAAAAGTTTGCGAACAGATTGTAAAAAATGCCGAACGGAGAATTAAAAGTTACAATCAACAGGCTATAGAACCCTCATTTCTGGTAGGAGATCTTGTGTTAGTACGATCTCATCCTAAAAGTTCTAAGATCGGTAAGGAATGTAGAAAATTCTTCTTTATCTTTGAAGGTCCATATGTTGTACATAAGATTGTACATCCCAAAGCATTACTTCTTATGGAACCTTCATCAGGTGTAATTAAAGGATTATATAGTGCTGATCAAACGAAACCCTTCATTCCTAAATAAGTTAATAATTAGTATATGTTACACACGGAAGAGCGTTCATAGTTTATTCATGTGAAGTTTTTCGTGATAGTTACGTATTATTTTAAAGAATGAAACAGAAAGCTTAAACAAGTGTTCTACAATAATCTACTGGTACTTCAAAAAGAGAAAGATAACCAAAAGGGGGATTTATATGGAAGAAATTTTGCTCTTAGGTCAAAAGGAATTTTGCGTATTTTAAACTTACTCGGATAGTAGGAACCAAAGGGGATGGTTAATGGTTTTAGGGACCATGGGCGTCCAGAGCTATATGGCTCACGAGAACATAGCAGAGTGCCTTTAATAGAGGTTTGTAATAGTGTTAATATAGAACACACCAAACGGGGCTCTCTCGCTTGTTTCTCCTAAATAAATGGCCATTACCCAACAAGGTGTCCGAAGGTAAAGAAAGCCGTGCCGAGATTCTAAAGAAAGTTTTGCTTGATTTCTTCTTGACCTCAGGCATAAATAAGGCATTAGGGAAGAGAATGACGTAAAGTAAATAGTACTATTAGTTATTGTGAGAAACTTATTAGTAATATACATTCTTGGAAAGAATAACTCTCGTAAATAAATGAAACTGAAACTAATCTATCACAATCTGAACGCTCTGTCCTAATGTAACAACGTTAAAGAACGTACTAAATTAGTATTTATTAGCAACTATTAAATGAAGAGGAGCAATCTCCCTATATTCGGTTACGAATTACCATAATAGCACAATTAAGAGGAAATGACAAATAGTCACAACAATATCGTATTAAAAGGATTAAATCTATCTAAGAGCAAGGACTCTAGGTTACGTAAAATGTGAGGAAAATGTATTAACAGTTAAATATTGTATATTGAAAAGTTTTATTTTCGGTTAAAACCTGACAAACTGAGCTTGTGGGTGGGGTATGTAGTGGGACGAAATTAAGCGTCACCCATCCACCACTGTCAGCCCAGTTTGCAGGTGACTATAAGTTTAATTTAGTTTTGTTTATGTGATTTTCTTATTATTTGTAATAGATGTGAATTATCTAAAAGTTTGTATTTTTTTATGTGTTTCATGTATGGAGAGGACGGCGCAACGAACGGGGACAGTATCTTCGTTGTCGCGACCAGAGAGGAAATTGCTGGCCGCTATAAGTCGCGGGTCGACAGCCAAGGAGCAACAGAAGATCCTGGAACCGAGTTGTTGCGTCGTACTTCTAAAAGTTAAAAATGAATTATTATACTCTTTTTGTACAACAATGACGTCACATAGAGCTTAATCTTATTGAAAAGTCAGTCACTAACTCTCAACGCTCAAGTTCACATCTGTATGTGTAGGAAGCTAATAAAATAGTGTATGCTATTAAAGTTGAAACACGTGTCTTGAAGATTTATTTATGAAGAATTATGTGAACGGATTAATAATATATTGGACAAGATTAGTGATTCTTACGGCGTTCACCGAAACTTTGAATCTCAAAAGTTTATTTAATGTGTGATTCTGATATCGATTAGATCAAGATAACGTGTGTCAATATAATTTCTGAGGAGAAACAAACGAAATTTAAATCGAAAAAGTTACAAAAACCAATTGGCCCAAGTGATGTAATTCTTTGCATACGACTCAACTGATGTTTTACAGTTTCGTTCAAGAACCACTCTATGACAATTTAAAAGGCATATAAATCATTTTTGAAGTGGGTTGTAACTGACGTAGGTGACGAAGTCTGCACATGGTCATACATACACTCCTGGAAATGGAAAAAAGAACACATTGACACCGGTGTGTCAGACCCACCATACTTGCTCCCGACACTGCGAGAGGGCTGTACAAGCAATGATCACACGCACGGCACAGCGGACACACCAGGAACCGCGGTGTTGGCCGTCGAATGCGCAGCATTTGTTCACCGCCGCCGTCAGTGTCAGCCAGTTTGCCGTGGCATACGGAGCTCCATCGCAGTCTTTAACACTGGTAGCATGCCGCGACAGCGTGGACGTGAACCTTATGTGCAGTTGACGGACTTTGAGCGAGGGCGTATAGTGGGCATGCGGGAGGCCGGGTGGACGTACCGCCGAATTGCCCAACACGTGGGGCATGAGGTCTCCACAGTACATCGATGTTGTCGCCAGTGGTCGGCGGAAGGTGCACGTGCCCGTCGACCTGGGACCGGACCGCAGCGACGCACGGATGCACGCCAAGACCGTAGGATCCTACGCAGTGCCGTAGGGGACCGCACCGCCACTTCCCAGCAAATTAGGGACACTGTTGCTCCTGGGGTGTCGGCGAGGACCTTTCGCAACCGTCTCCATAAAGCTGGGCTACGGTCCCGCACACCGTTAGGCCGTCTTCCGCTCACGCCCCAACATCGTGCAGCCCGCCTCCAGTGGTGTCGCGACAGGCGTGAATGGAGGGACGAATGGAGACGTGTCGTCTTCAGCGATGAGAGTCGCTTCTGCATTGGTGCCAATGATGGTCGTATGCGTGTTTGGCGCCGTGCAGGTGAGCGCCACAATCAGGACTGCATACGACCGAGGCACACAGGGCCAACACCCGGCATCATGGTGTGGTGAGCGATCTCCTACACTGGCCGTACACCACTGGTGATCGTCGAGGGGACACTGAATAGTGCACGGTACATCCAAACCGTCATCGAACCCATCGTTCTACCATTCCTAGACCGGCAAGGGAACTTGCTGTTCCAACAGGACAATGCACGTCCGCATGTATCCCGTGCCACCCAACGTGCTCTAGAAGGTGTAAGTCAACTACCCTGGCCAGCAAGATCTCCGGATCTGTCCCCCATTGAGCATGTTTGGGACTGGATGAAGCGTCGTCTCACGCGGTCTGCACGTCCAGCACGAACGCTGGTCCAACTGAGCCGCCAGATGGAAATGGCATGGCAAGCCGTTCCACAGGACTACATCCAGCATCTCTACGATCGTCCCCATGGAAGAATAGCAGCCTGCATTGCTGCGAAAGGTGGATATACACTGTACTAGTGACGACATTGTGCATGTTCTGTTGCCTGCGTCTATGTGCCTGTGGTTCTGTCAGTGATCATGTGATGTATCTGACCCCAGGAATGTGTCAATAAAGTTTCCCCTTCCTGGGACAATGAATTCACGGTGTTCTTATTTCCATTTCCAGGAGTGTATATATGAAACGAAAAACTTGCGTCGTTACACTACAATAGTATTTCATAGCGACGCAATTTCTGAATTAATTCGTCAGTGTGAGGGAGCGTGAGATGCAGTAAAGAAGGAATAGTGCATCGTAAAGTAGATCTCGCCTCCCAAAAGAAAATAATGTCGTTTCCATAGAAACGTTACTCGCTTTAGAAGGAGAAGCCATAGAACACATAGTATTTCATTGCGACGCAATTTCGGTTTAAATTCGACAAAGTGAGGGACTGAGGGCTGCAGTAAAGTAGGGAAAAATGCATCGCAAAGGAGATACTCGCCTCCCAAAAGAAAATCCGGTCGTTTCCATAGAAGCGTTACTCGATTTAGAACGAGAGTCATAGAACCCATAGTACTTCATAGCGACGTAATTTATGTGTTAATTCGTCAATGTGAGCCAGCTAGTGATGCATTAAAGAAGGAAGAGTGGATCGGAAAGGAGATACTCGCCTCTCAAAAGAAAATCCTGTCGTTTCCATAGACACGTTACACGATTTAGAAGGAAAATTCATAGAACACGTAGTATCTCATAGCGACGCAATTTCTGTGTTAATTCGTCAATGTGAGGGAGCGAGGTATGCAGTAAAGAAGGAATAGTGCACTAGAAAGGAGATACTCGCCTCTCAAAAGAAAATCCTGTCGTTTCCATAGAAACGTTACTCGATTTAGAAGGAGAAGTCATATAACCCATAGTATTTCATAGCGACGCAATTTCTGTGTTAATTCGTCAATGTGAGGGAGCGAGGGATGCAGTAAAGAAGGAATAGTGCATCGAAAAGGAGATACTCGCCTCGCGAAAGAAAATCCTATCGTTTCCATAGAAACGTAATCCGATTTAGAAGGAGAAGTCACAGAACACATAGTATATCATAGCGACGCAATTTCAGTTTAAATTCGACAAAGTGAGGGAGTGAGGGATGCAGTAAAGTAGGGAAAAATGCATCGCAAAGGAGATACTCGCCTCCCAAAAGAAAATCCAGTCGTTTCCACAGAAACGTTACTCGATTTAGGAGGAGAAGTCATAGAAACCATAGTATTTCATAGCGTAGTAATTTCTGTGTTAATTCGTCAATCTGAGGGAGCTAGGAATGCATTAAAGAAGGAAGAGTGCATCGGAAAGGAGATTCTCGCCTCTCAAAAGAAGATCCTGTCGTTTCCATAGAAACGTTACTCGAATTGGAAGGAGAATTCATAGAACACATAGTATTTCATAGCGACGTAATTTCTGTGTTAATTCGACAATGTGAGGGAGCGTGGGATGCAGTAAAGAAGGAATAGTGCACCGGAAAAGAGATACTCGCCTCCCAAAAGAAAATTCAGTCGGTTCCATAGAAACGTTATTCGATTTAGAAGGAGAAGTCATAGAACCCATAGTATTTCATAGCGACGCACTTTCTGTGTTAATTCGTCAATGTGAGGGAGCGAGGGATGCAGTAAAGAAGGAATAGTGCATCGGAATGAAGATACTCGTATCAGAAAAGAAAATCCTGTCGGTTCCATAGAAACGTTACTCGATTTAGAAGGAGAAGTCATAGAACCCATAGTATTTCATAGCGAAGCAATTTCTGTGTTAATACGTCAATGTGACGGTACGAGGGATGCAGTAAAGATCGAATAGTGCATCGGAAAGGAGATACTCGCCTCCCATAAGACAATCCTGTGGTTTCAATAGAATCGTTACTCGAGTCGGAATGAGAAGTCATAGAACCCATAGTATTACATAGCGACTCAATTTCTGTCTTAATTTGTCCATGTAAGGGAGCGAGGTATGCAGTAAAGAAGGAATAGAGCATCGGAATGGAGGTACTCGCCTCCATAAAGAAAAACCTGTAGTTTCCATAGAAATGTAACTCGATTTAGAAGGAGAAGTCGTAGAACCCATAGTATTTCATAGCGACGCACTGTCTGTGTTAATTCGTCAATGTGAGGGAGCGAGGGATGCATCAAAGAAGGAATAGTGTATCGGAAAGGAGATACTCGCCTCTCAAAAGAAAATCCTGTCGTTACCACAGAAACGTTACTTGGTTTAGAAGGAGAAGTCATAGAACCAATAGTATTTCATAGCGACGTAATTTCTGTGTTAATTCGTCAATGTTACGAAGCGAGGGTTGAAGTAATGAAGGAATAGTGCATCGAAAAGGAGATACTCGCCTCACAAAAGAAAATCCAGTCGTTTCCTTAGGAACGTTACTCGATTTAGAAGGAGAAATCATAGACCCCATAGTATTTCATAGCGACGCAATTTCTGTCTTAATTCGTCAATGTGAGGGAGCGAGAGATGTAGTAAAGAAGGAATAGTGCTTCGGAAAGGAGATACACGGATCCTTAAAAGAAAATCTTGTCGTTACCATAGAGACATTAGCCGATTTAGAAGGAGAAGTCATATAACGCATAATATTTCATAGCGACTCAATTTCAGTGTTAATTCGTCAATGTGAGGGAGCGAGGGATGCAGTAAAGAATGGATAGTGCATCGGAAAGGAGATACCCGCCTCTCAAAAGAAAATCCTGCCGTTTTCATTGAAACGTTACTTGATTTAGAGGGAGAAGTCATAGAACCCATAGTATTTCATAGTGAGTAAATTTCCGTGTCAATTCGTCAATGTGAGGGAACGAGGGATGCTGGAAAGAAGGAAAAGTGCATCGGAAGGAGATACTCACATCGCAAAAGGAAATACTGTCGGTTCCATAGAAACGTAACTTGATTTAGATGTAGGAGTCATAGAACCCATAGTATTTCATAGCGACTTAATTTCAGTGTTAATTCGTCAATGTGAGGGAGCGAGGGATGCAGAAAAGAAGGAACAGTGCATCGGAAAGGAGATACTCGCCTCCCAAAAGAAAATCATTTCGTTTCTGTGATTCTCGATTGAGAAGGAGAAGTTATAGACCCCATATTATTTCATAGCAAAAGCAATTTCTGTCTTAATTCGTCAATGTGAGGGAGAGAGGAATGTAGTAAAGAAGTAATAGTGCATCGGAAAGGAGATATTCGCCTCCCAAAAGAAAATCCTTTCGTTTCTGTGATTCTCGTTTGAGAAGGAGAAGTTATAGACCCCATAGTATATCATAGCGACGCAATTTCTGTGTTAATTCGACAATGTGAGGGAGCGAGGGATGCAGTAAGGAAGGAATAGTGCACCGAAAAGGAGATACTCGCCTCCCGAAAGAAAATCCTGTCGTTTCCATAGAAACGTTACTCGATTTAGAAGGAGAAGTCATAGAACCCATAGTATATCATAGCGACGCAATTTCAGATTTAATTCGACAAATTGCGGGAGCGAGGGATGCAGTAAAGAAGGAACAGTGCATCACAAAGGCGATATTCGCCTCCAAAAAGAAAATCCTGTCGTTTCCATAGAAACGTTATTCGATTTAGTAGGAGAAGTCATAGAACCCATAGTATTTCATAGCGACGCAATTTCTGTGTTAAATCGTCAATGTGAGTGAGTTAGGGACGCAGTTATGAAGGAATAGTGCATCGGAAAGGAAATACTCGCCTCACAAAAGGAAATCTTGACGTTTCCTTCGAAACGTTATTCCATTTAGAAGGAGAAGTCATACAACGAATAGTACTTCATACCGACGCAATTTCTGTGTTAATTTGTCAATGTGAGGGAGCGAGGGATGCAGTAAAGAAGGAATAGTGCATCGGAAAAGAGATACTCGTATCCCAAAAGAAAATCCTGTCGTTTCCATACAAAGGTTACTCGATTTTGAAGGAGAAATCATAGAACTCATAGTATTTCATAGCGACGCAACTTCTGTGTTAATTCCTCAGTGTGAGGGAGCGAGGGATGCAGTTATGAATGAATAGTTCATCGGAAAGGAGTTACTCGTATCCAAATAGAAATTCCTGTCTTTTCCATAGAAACGTTACTCGATTTAGAAGGAGATGTCATAGAACACATAGCATTTCATAGCGACGCAATTTCTGTGTTATTTTCCTCTGTGTAAGGGAGCCAGGGATGCAGAATAGAAGGAATAGTGTATCGGAGAGGAGATACTTGCCTCCCAAAAGAAAATAATGTCGTTTCCATAGAAACGTTACTCGATTTAGTAGGAGAAGTCATAGAACCCATAGTATTTCATAGCGATGATATTTCTCTGTTAAATCGTCAATGTCAGGGTGCGAGGGATGCAGTAAAGAAAGAATAGTGCTTCGGAAAGGAGATACTCGCCTCACAAAAGAAAATCTTGGCGTTTCCATAGAAACGTTACTCAATTTAGAAAGAGAAGTCATATAACGAATAGTATTTCATTCCGAAGCAATTTCTGTGTTAATTCGTCAATGTGAGGGAGCGAGGGATGAAGTAGAGTAGGAATAGTGCATCTGAACGGAGATGCTCGTATCCGTAAAGAAAGTCATTTCGTTTCCATAGAAACGTTACTCGATTTAGAAGGAGAAGTCATAGAACCCATAGTATATCATAGCGACGCAATTTCTGTGTTAATTCGTCAATGTGAGGGAACGAGGGATGCAGTAAAGAAAGAATAGTGCATCGCAAAGAAGATACTCGTATCCCAAAAGAAAATCCTGTCGTTTCCATAGAAACGTTACTCGATTTAGTAGGAGAAGTCATAGAACCCATAGTATATCATAGCGACGCAATTTCTGTGTTAAATCGTCAATGTGAGTGAGTTTGGGACGCAGTTATGAAGGAATAGTGCATCGGAAAGGAGATACTCGCCTCACAAAAGGAAATCTTGACGTTTCCAACGAAACGTTATTCCATTTAGAAGGAGAAGTCATACAACGAATAGTACTTCATAGCGACGCAATTTCTGTGTTAATTTGTCAATGTGAGGGAGCGAGGGATGCAGTAAAGAAGGAATAGTGCGGCGCAAAGGAGATACTCGCCTCTCAAAAGGAAATCCTGTCGGTTCCATAGAAACGTTACTCGATTTAGAAGGAGAAGTCATAGAACACATTGTATTTCATAGCGACTCAATTTCAGTGTTAATTCGTCAATGAGAGGGAGCAAGGGATACAGAAAAGAAGGAATAGTGCATCGGAAAGGAGATACTCGCCTCCCAAAAGAAAATCCTTTCGTTTCTGTGATTCTCGAATGAGAAGAAGAAGTTATAGACCCCATAGTATTTCATAGCAAAAGCAATTTCTGTGTTAATTCGTCAATGTGAGGGAGCGAGTGATACAGTAAAAAAGGAATAGTGCATCGTAACGGATATACTCGTATCCCAAAAGAAAATACTATCGTTTTCATATAAACATTACTCAATTTAGAAGGAGATGTCATAGAACCCATAATATTTCATAGCGACGCAATTTCTGTGTTATTTTCGTCAATCTGAGGGAGCCAGGGATACAGAAAAGAACGAATAGTGTATCGGAAAGGAGATACTTGCCTCCCAAAAGAAAATCCTGTCGTTTCCATAGAAACGTTACTCGATTTAGAAGGTGAAGTCATAGAACCCATAGTATTCCATAGCGACGCAATTTTTGTGTTAATTCGACAATGTGAGGGATTGAAGGATGCAGTAAAGAAGGAATAATGCATCGCAAAGGAGATCCTCGTCTCCCAAATGAATATTCTGTCGTTTCCATAGAAACGTTACTCGATTTTGAAAGAGAAGTCATAGAACCCACAGTACTTCATAGCGACGCAAGTTCTGTGTAAATTCATAAATGTGAGGGAGCGAGGTATGAAGTAGAGTAGGAATAGTGCATCTGAACGGAGATGCTCGTATCCGTAAAGAAAGTCATTTCGTTTCCATAGAAACGTTACTCGATTTAGAAGGAGAAGTCATAGAACCCATAGTATTTCATAGCGACGCGATTTCTGTGTTAATTCGTCAATGTGAGGGAACGAGGGATGCAGTAAAGAAAGAATAGTGCATCGCAAAGTAGATACTCGTATCCCAAAAGAAAATCCTGTCGTTTCCATAGAAACGTTACTCGATTTAGAAGGAGAATTCATAGAACCCACAGTATTTCGAAGCGACGCAATTTCTGTGTTAATTCGTCAATGTGAGGGAGCCAGGGATGCAGTAAAGAAGGAATGGTGCATGGGAAAGGAAATAATCGCCTCACAAGAGAAAATCTTGACGTTTAAATCGAAACGTTTCTCCATTTAAAAGGAGAAGTCATAGAACGAATAGTATTTCATAGCGACGCAATCTCTGTGTTTATTCGTCATGTGAGGGAGCGAGAGAAGAAATAAAGTAGGAGTAGTGCATCGGAAAGGAGATACTCGCATCTCAAAAGAACATCTTGGAGTTTCCATAGAAACGTTACTCGATTTCGAAGGAGAAGTCATATAACGAATAGTATTTCATACCGAAGCGATTTCTGTGTTAATTCGTCAATGTGAGGGAGCGAGGGATGAAATAAAGTAGGAATAGTGCATCGGAAAGGAGATACTCGCATCTCAAAAGAAAATCCTGTCGTTTCCATAGAAGCGTTACTTGATTTAGAAGGGGAAGTCATAGAACCCATAGTTTTTCATAGCGACGCAATTTCTGTGTTAACTCGTCAATGTGAGGGTGCGAGGGATGCAGTAAAGAAGGAATAGTGCACCGGATAGGAGATACTCGCCTCCCAAAAGAAAATCCAGCCGGTTCCATAGAAATGTTACTCGATTTAGAAGGAGATGTCATAGAACCCATAGTATTTCATAGCGACGCAATTTCTGTGTTATTTTCGTCAATGTGAAGGAGCCAGGGATGCAGAAAAGATGGAGTAGTGTATCGGAATAGAGATACTTGCCTCCCAAAAGAAAATCCTGTCGTTTCCATAGAAACGTAACTCGATTTGGTAGGAGAAGTCATAGAACCCATAGTATTTCATAGCGACGCAATTTCTGTGTTAAATCGTCAATGTGAGGGAGCTAGTGACGCAGTAATGAAGGAATAGTACATCGGAAAGGAAATACTCGCTTCCCAAACGAAAATTCTGTCGTTTCCATAGAAACGTTACTCGATTGTGAAAGAGAAGTCATAGAACCCACAGTACTTCATAGCGACGCAAGTTCTGTGTAAATTCATAAATGTGAGAGAGCGAGGGATGCAGTAAAGAAGGAATAGTGCATCGGAACGGAGATACTCGTCTCCCAAACGAATATCCTGTCTTTTCCATAGAAACGTTACTCGATTTAGAAGGAGATGTCATAGAACACATAGTATTTCATAGCGACGCAATTTCTGTGTTAAATCGTCAATGTCAGGGTGCGAGGGATCCAGTAAAGAAAGAATAGTGCTTCGGAAAAGAGATACTCGCCTCACAAAAGAAAATCTTGGCGTTTCCATAGAAACGTTACTCAATTTAGAAAGAGAAGTCATATAACGAATAGTATTTCATACCGAAGCAATTTCTGTGTTAATTCGTCAATGTGAGGGAGCGAGGGATGAAGTAGAGTAGGAATAGTGCATCTGAACGGAGATGCTCGTATCCGTAAAGAAAGTCATTTCGTTTCCATAGAAACGTTACTCGATTTAGAAGGAGAAGTCATAGAACCCATAGTATTTCATAGCGACGCAATTTCTGTGTTAATTCGTCAATGTGAGGGAACGAGGGATGCAGTAAAGAAAGAATAGTGCATCGCAAAGAAGATACTCGTATCCCAAAAGAAAATCCTGTCGTTTCCATAGAAACGTTACTCGATTTAGTAGAAGTCATAGAACCCATAGTATATCATAGCGACGCAATTTCATATTTAATTCGACAAATTGCGGGAGCGAGGGATGCAGTAAAGAAGGAACAGTGCATCACAAAGGCGATATTCGCCTCCCAAAAGAAAATCCTGTCGTTTCCATAGAAACGTTACTCGATTTAGTAGGAGAAGTCATAGAACCCATAGTATATCATAGCGACGCAATTTCTGTGTTAAATCGTCAATGTGAGTGAGTTAGGGACGCAGTTATGAAGGAATAGTGCATCGGAAAGGAGATACTCGCCTCACAAAAGGAAATCTTGACGTTTCCATCGAAACGTTATTCCATTTAGAAGGAGAAGTCATACAACGAATAGTACTTCATAGCGACGCAATTTCTGTGTTAATTTGTCAATGTGAGGGAGCGAGGGATGCAGTAAAGAAGGAATAGTGCATCGGAAAAGAGATACTCGAATCCCAAAAGAAAATCCTGTCTTTCCATAGAAACGTTACTCGATTTAGAACGAGAAGTCATAGAAACCATAGTATTTCATAGCGACGCAATTTCTGTGTTACTTCGTCAATGTGAGAGAGCGAGGGATGGAGTAAAGAAGGAATAGTGCGGCGGAAAGGAGATACTCGCCTCTCAAAAGGAAATCCTGTCGGTTCCATAGAAACGTTACTCGATTTAGAAGGAGAAGTCATAGAACACATTGTATTTCATAGCGACTCAATTTCAGTGTTAATTCGTCAATGAGAGGGAGCAAGGGATGCAGAAAAGAAGGAATAGTGCATCGGAAAGTAGATACTCGCCTCCCAAAAGAAAATCCTTTCGTTTCTGTGATTCTCGAATGAGAAGAAGAAGTTATAGACCCCATAGTATTTCATAGCAAAAGCAATTTCTGTGTTGATTCGTCAATGTGAGGGAGCGAGTGATACAGTAAAAAAGGAATAGTGCATCGGAACGGATATACTCGTATCCCAAAAGAAAATCCTATCGTTTCCATATAAACATTACTCAATTCAGAATGAGATGTCATAGAACCCATAATATTTCATAGCGACGCAATTTCTGTGTTATTTTCGTCAATCTGAGGGAGCCAGGGATACAGAAAAGAACGAATAGTGTATCGGAAAGGAGATACTTGCCTCCCAAAAGAAAATCCTGTCGTTTCCATAGAAACGTTACTCGATTTAGAAGGTGAAGTCATAGAACCCATAGTATTCCATAGCGACGCAATTTTTGTGTTAATTCGACAATGTGAGGGATTGAAGGATGCAGTAAAGAAGGAATAATGCATCGCAAAGGAGATCCTCGTCTCCCAAATGAATATTCTGTCGTTTCCATAGAAACGTTACTCGATTTTGAAAGAGAAGTCATAGAACCCACAGTACTTCATAGCGACGCAAGTTCTGTGTAAATTCATAAATGTGAGGGAGCGAGGGATGAAGTAGAGTAGGAATAGTGCATCTGAACGGAGATGCTCGTATCCGTAAAGAAAGTCATTTCGTTTCCATAGAAACGTTACTCGATTTAGAAGGAGAAGTCATGGAACCCATAGTATTTCATAGCGACGCAATTTCTGTGTTAATTCGTCAATGTGAGGGAACGAGGGATGCAGTAAAGAAAGAATAGTGCATCGCAAAGAAGATACTCGTATCCCAAAAGAAAATCCTGTCGTTTCCATAGAAACGTTACTCGATTTAGAAGGAGAATTCATAGAACCCACAGTATTTCGAAGCGACGCAATTTCTGTGTTAATTCGTCAATGTGAGGGAGCCAGGGATGCAGTAAAGAAGGAATGGTGCATGGGAAAGGTAATAATCGCCTCACAAGAGAAAATCTTGACGTTTAAATCGAAACGTTACTCCATTTAAAAGGAGAAGTCATAGAACGAATAGTATTTCATAGCGACGCAATCTCTGTGTTTATTCGTCATGTGAGGGAGCGAGAGAAGAAATAAAGTTGGAGTAGTGCATCGGAAAGGAGATACTCGCATCTCAAAAGAACATCTTGGCGTTTCCATAGAAACGTTACTCGATTTCGAAGGAGAAGTCATATAACGAATAGTATTTCATACCGAAGCAATTTCTGTGTTAATTCGTCAATGTGAGGGAGCGAGGGATGAAGTAGAGTAGGAATAGTGCATCGGATCGGAGATACTCGTATCCGTAAAGAAAGTCCTTTTGTTTCCATAGAAACGTTACTCGATTTAGAAGGAGAAGTCATAGAACCCATAGTATTTCATAGCGACGCAATTTCTGTGTTAATTCGTCAATGTGAGGGAGCGAGAGATGAAATAAAGTAGGAATAGTGCATCGGAAAGGAGATACTCGCATCTCAAAAGAAAATCCTGTCGTTTCCATAGAAGCGTTACTTGATTTAGAAGGGGAAGTCATAGAACCCATAGTTTTTCATAGCGACGCAGTTTCTGTGTTAACTCGTCAATGTGAGGGTGCGAGGGATGCAGTAAAGAAGGAATAGTGCACCGGATAGGAGATACTTGCCTCCCAAAAGAAAATCCAGCCGGTTCCATATAAATGTTACTTGATTTAGAAGGAGATGTCATAGAACCCATAGTATTTCATAGCGACGCAATTTCTGTGTTATTTTCGTCAATGTGAGGGAGCCAGGGATGCAGAAAACATGGAGTAGTGTATCGGAATAGAGATACTTGCCTCCCAAAAGAAAATCCTGTCGTTTCCATAGAAACGTAACTCGATTTAGTAGGAGAAGTCATAGAACCCATAGTATTTCATAGCGACGCAATTTCTGTGTTAAATCGTCAATGTGAGGGAGCTAGTGACGCAGTAATGAAGGAATAGTACATCGGAAAGGAGATACTCGCTTCCCAAACGAAAATTCTGTCGTTTCCATAGAAACGTTACTCGATTTAGAAGGAGAAGTCATATAACCCATAGTATTTCATAGCGACGCAATGTCAGTGTTAATTCGTCAATGTGAGGGTGCGAGGGATGCAGTAAAGAAAGAATAGTGCTTCGGAAAGGAGATACTCACTTCACAAAAGAAAATCTTGCCGTTTCCATAGAAACGTTACTTAAATTAGAACTGAAGTCATAGAACCTATAGTAATCCAAAGCGACGCAATTTCTGTGTTAATTCGTCAATGTGAGGGAGCGAGGGATGCAGTAAAAAAGGAATAGTGCACCGGAAAGGAGATACTCGCCTCCCAAAAGAAAATCCAGCCGGTTCCATAGAAATGTTACTCGATTGAGAAGGAGATGTCATAGAACCCACAGTATTTCATAGCGACGCAATTTCTGTGTTATTTTCGTCAATGTGAGGGAGCCAGGGATGCAGAAAAGATGGAGTAGTGTATCGGAATAGAGATACTTGCCTCCCAAAAGAAAATCCTGTCGTTTCCATAGAAACATTATTCGATTAAGAATGAGATGTCATAGAACCCATAGTATTTCATAGCGACGCAATTTCTGTGTTAATTCGTCAATTTGAGGGAGCGAGGGATGCAGTAAAGAAGGAATAGTGCATCGGAAAGGAGATACTCGCCTCCCAAAAGAAAATCCTGTCGTTTCCATAGAAACGTTACGCGATTTAGAAGGAGAATTCATATAACCCACAGTATATCATAGCGACGCTATTTCAGTTATAATTCGACAAAAAGAGGGAACGAGGGATGCAGTAAAGAAGGAATAGTGCATCGCAAAGGAAAATGCACGCCTCCCAAAAGAAAATACTGTCGTTTCCATAGCAAAGTTACTCGATTTGGAAAGAGACGTCATAGTACCCAAAGTATTCCATAGCGACGCAATTACTGTGTCAATTCGTCAATGTGAGGGAGCGAGAGATGCAGTAAAGAAGGAATAGTGCACAGGAAAGGAGATGTTCGCCTCCCTAAAGAAAATCCATTCGGTTACATAGAAACGTTACTCGATTTAGAAGGAGAAGTCATATAACCATAGTTTTTCATGGCGACGCAGTATCAGTGTTAATTCGTCAATGTGTGAGCGAGGGATGCAGTAAAGAAGGAATAATGCATGGCAAAGGAGATACTCGTATCCCAAGAGAAAATCCTGTCGTTTCCATAGAAACGTTACACGAATTAGAAGTAGATGTCATGGAACACATAGTATTTAATAGCGACGCAATTTCTGTGTTAATTCGTCAATGTGAGGGAGAGCGAGATGCAGTAAAGAAAAAATTGTGCATCGCAAAGGAGATCCTCGTCTCCCAAATGAGTATTCTGTCGTTTCCATAGAAACGTTACTCGATTTTGAAAGAGAAGTCATAGAACCCACAGTACTTCATAGCGACGCAATTTCTATGTAAATTCATAAATGTGAGGGAGCGAGGGATGCAGTAAAGAAGCAATAGTGCATCGGAACGGAGATACTCGTCTCCCAAACGAAAATCCTGTCTTTTCCATAGAAACGTTACTCGATTTTGAAGGAGATGTCATAGAACCCATAGTATTTCATAGCGACGCAATTTCTGTGTTATTTTCGTCAGTGTGAGGGAGCCAGGGATGCAGAAAGATGGAATAGTGTATCAGAGAGGAGATACTTGCCTCCCAAATGAAAATAATGTCGTTTCCATATAAACGTTACTCGATTTAGTAGGAGAAGTCATAGAACCCATAGTATTTCATATCGACGCTATTTCTGTGTTAAATTGTCAATGTCAGGGTGCGAGGGATGCAGTAAAGAAAGAATAGTGCTTCGGAAAGGAGATACTCGCCTCACAAAAGAAAATCTTGGCGTTTCCATAGAAACGTTACTCGATTTAGAAGGAGAAGTCATATAACGAATAGTATTTCATACCGAAGCAATTTCTGTGTTAATTCGTCAATGTGAGGGAGCGAGGGATGAAGTAGTGTAGGAATAGTGCATCGGAACGGAGATACTCGTATCCGCAAAGAAAGTCCTTTCGTTTCCATAGAAACGTTACTCGATTTAGAAGGAGAAGTAATTGAACGCATAGTATTTCATAGCGACGCAATTTCTGCGTTAATTCGTCAATGTTAGGGAGCGAGGGATGCAGTAAAGAAAGAAAAGTGCATCGCAAATGAGATACTCGTATCCCAAAAGAAAATCCTGTCGTTTCCATAGAAACGTTCTTGGAGTTAGAAGGAGAATTCATAGAACCCACAGTATGTCGAAGCGACGCAATTTCTGTGTTAATTCGTCAATGTGAGGGAGCCAGGGATGCAGTAAAGAAGGAATGGTGCATCGGAAAGGAAATACTCGCCTCACAAGAGAAAATCTTGACGTTTAAATCGAAACGTTACTCCATTTAAAAGGAGAAGTAATTGAACGAATAGTATTTCTTAGCGACGCAATTTCTGTGTTAATTCGTCATGTGAGGGAGCGAGAGATGAAATAAAGTAGGAATAGTGCATCGGAAAGGAGATACTCGCATCTGAAAAGAAAATCCTGTCGTTTCCATAGAAGCGTTACTTGATTTAGAAGGAGAAGTCATAGAACCCGTAGTTTTTCATAGCGACGCAGTTTCTGTGTTAACTCGTCAATGTGAGATTGTGAGGGATGCAGTAAAGAGGGAATAGTGCTCCGGAAAGGAGATGCTCGCATCCCAATAGAAAATCCTGTCGGTTCTATAGAATCGTTACTCGATTTAGAAGGAGATGTCATAGAACCTATAGTAATCCATAGCGACGCAATTTCTGTGTTAATTCGTCAATGTGAGGGAACGAGGGATGCAGTAGAGAAGGAATAGTGCACCGGAAAGAAGATACTCGCCTCGCAAAAGAAAATCCTGTCGCTTCTGTGATACTCGATTGGGAAGGAGAAGTTATAGACCCCAAAGTATTCCATAGCGACGCAATTTCTGTGTTAATTCGTCAATGTGAGGGAGCGACGGATGCAGTAAAGAAGGAATAGTGCATCGGAACGGAGATACTCGTATCCCAAAAAGAAAATCATTTCGCTTCCATAGAAACGTTACTCGATTTAGAAGGAGATATCATAGAACCCATAGTATTTCATAGCGACGCAATTTCTGTGTTATTTTCGTCAATGTGAGGGAGCCAGGGATGCACAAAAGATGGAGTAGTGTATCGGAATAGAGATACTTGCTTCCAAAAGAAAATCCTGTCGTTTTCATAGGAACGTAACTCAATTTAGTATGAGAAGTCATAGAACCCATAGTATTTCATGTCGACGCAATTTCTGTGTTAAATCGTCAATGTGAAGGAGCTAGTGACGCAGTAATGAAGGAATAGTGCATCGGAAAGGAAATACTCGCTTCCCAAACGAAAATTCTGACGTTTCCATAGAAACGTTACTCGATTCAGAAGGAGAAGTCATATAACCCATAGTATTTCATAGCGATGC
Source organism: Schistocerca serialis cubense (assembly GCF_023864345.2). NCBI lineage: Eukaryota > Metazoa > Arthropoda > Insecta > Orthoptera > Acrididae > Schistocerca > Schistocerca serialis. The sequence goes on from NC_064638.1 coordinate 52,308,664, forward strand.
AATCTCAGTGTTAATTCGTCAATGTGAGGGTGCGAGGGATGCAGTAAAGAAAGAATAGTGCATCGGAAACCACATACCCGCCTCTCAAAAGAAAATCCTGTTATTTCTATAGAAGCGTTTTTTGATTTAGAAGGAGTAGTCATAGAACCTATAGTAATCCAAAGCGACGCAATTTCTGTGTTAATTCGTCAATGTGAGGGAGCGAGAGATGCAGTAAAGAAGGAATAGTGCACCGGAAAGGAGATACTCGCCTCCCAAAAGAAAATCCAGTCGGTTCCATAGAAACGTTATTCGATGAAGAAGGAGAAGTCATAGAACCAATAGTATTTCCTAGCGATGCAAATCCTGTGTTAATTCGTAAACGTGAGGGAGCGAGGGATGCAGTAAGGAAGGAATAGTGCATCGGAAAGGAGATACTCGCCTCCCAAAAGAAAATCCTGTCGTTTCCATAGAAACGTTACTCGATTTAGAAGGAGAAGTCATATAACTCACAGTATATCATAGCGACGCTACTTCAGTTTTAATTCGACAAAAAGAGGGAACGAGGGATGCAGTAAAGAAGGAATAGTGCCTCGCAAAGGAAATACACGCCTCCCAAAAGAAAATACTGTCGTTTCCATAGCAAAGTTACTCGATTTGGAAAGAGATGATATAGTACCCAAAGTATTCCATAGCGACCCAATTTCTGTGTCAATTCGTCAATGTGAGGGAGCGAGAGATGCAGTAAAGAAGGAATAGTGCACAGGAAAGGAGATGTTCGCCTCCCAAAAGAAAATCCATTCGGTTACATAGAAACGTTACTCGATTTAGAAGGAGAAGTCATATAACCATAGTTTTTCATAGCGACGCAGTATCAGTGTTAATTCGTCAATGTGTAAGCGAGGGATGCAGTAAAGAAGGAATAGTGCATGGCAAAGAAGATAGTCGTATCCCAAGAGAAAATCCTGTCGTTTCCATAAAAACGTTACACGAATTAGAAGTAGAAGTCATAGAACACATATTATTTATTAGCGACGCAATTTCTGTGTTAATTCGATAATGTTAGGGAGCGAGGGATGCAGTAAAGAAGGAATAGTGCATCGCAAAAGAGATACTCGCCTCCCAAAAGAAAATCCTGTTGATTCCATAGACAAGTTACTCGATTTAGAAGGAGAAGTCATAGAACCCATAGTATTTCATAGCGACGCAATTTTAGTGTTAATTCGTCAATGTGAGGGAGGGTGGGATGCAGTAAAGAAGGAATAGTGCATCGGAAAGGAGATACTTGCTTCCCAAATGATATCCTGTAGTCTCCATAGAAACGTTGCTCGATTTAGAAGGACACGTCATAGAACCCATAGTATTTCATAGCGACTCAATGTCATTGTCAAATCGTCAATGTGAGGGAGCGAAGGATGCATAAGAGAAGGAATAGTGCATCGGAAAGGAGATACTCGCCTCCCAAAAGAAAATCCTGTCGTTTCCATGAAAACGTTACTCGATTTAGATGGAGAAGCCATAGAACATACAGTATATCATAGCCACTCAATTTCAGTGTCACTTCGTCAATGTGAGGGGGCGAATGATGCAGTAAAGGAGGAATAGTGCATCGGAAAGGAGATACTCGCCTCCCAAAAGAAAATCCATTCGGTTCCGTAGAAACGTTACTCGATTTAGAAGGAGAATTCATAGAACCCATACCATTTCGAAGCGACGCAAGTTCCTAGTAATTTTCATCAGTGTGAGGGAGCCAGGGATGCAGAAAAAAAGGAATAGTGTATCGGAGAGGATATACTTTCCTCCCAAAAGAAAATAATGTCGTTTCCATAGAAACGTTACTCGATTTAGTAGGAGAAGTCATAGAACCCATAGTATTTCATAGCGACGCTATTTCTGTGTTAAATCGTCAATGTGAGGGTGCTAGAGACGCAGTAAAGAAGGAATAGTTCATCGGAAAGGAGATACTCGCCTCTCAAACGAAAATTCTGTCGTCTCCATAGAAACGTTACTCGATTTAGAAGGAGAAGTCATATAACGAATAGTATTTCATACCGACGGAATTTCTGTGTCAATTCGTCAATGTGAGGGTGCGACGGATAAAGCAGAGTAGGAATAGTGCATCGGAACGGAGATACTCGTATCCCAAAAGAAAGTCCTTTCGTTTCCATAGAAACGTTACTCGATTTAGAAGGAAAAGTCACAGAACCCATAGTCTTTCATAGCGACGCAATTTCTGTGTTAATTCGTCAATGTGAGGGAGCGAGGGATGCAGTAAAGAAAGAATAGTGCATCGCAAAGGAGATACTCGTATCCCAAAACATAATCCTGTCGGTTCCATAGAAACGTTACTCGATTTAGAAGGAGAATTCATAGAACCCACAGTATTTCGAAGCGACGCAATTTCTGTGTTAATTCGTCAATGTGAGGGAGCCAGGGATGCAGTAAAGAAGGAATAGTGCATCGGAAAGGAAATACTCGCCTCACAAGAGAAAATCTTGACGTTTAAATCGAAACGTTACTCCATTTAGAAGGAGAACTCATAGAACGAATAGTATTTCATAGCGACGCAATATCTGTGTTAATTCGTCATGTGAGGGAGCGAGGGATGAAATAAAGATGGAATAGCGCACCGGAAAGGAGATACTTGCCTCCCAAAAAAAAATCGAGTCGGTTCCATAGAAACGTTATTCGATTTAGAAGGAGAAGTTATAGATCACATAGTATTTCATACCGGCGCAATTTCTGTGTTAAATCGTCAATGTGAGGGAGCGAGGGAAGCAGTAAAGAAGGAATAGTGCACCGGAAAGGAGAAAATCGCCTCTCAAAAGAAAATCCTGTCGCTTCCATAGAAACGTTTCTTGATTTACAAGGAGACGTCATAGAACCCATAGTATATCATAGCGACGTAATTTCTGTGTTAATTCGTCAATGTGAGGGAGCGAGGGATGCAGTAAAGAAGTAAGAGTGCACCTCAAAGGAGAAAATCGCCTCTCAAAAGAAAATCCTGTCGCTTCCATAGAAACGTTTCTTGATTTAGAAGGAGAAGTCATAGAACCCATAGTTTTTCATAGCGACGCAGTTTCTGTATTAATTCGTCAATGTGAGGGAGCGAGGGATGCAGTAAAGAAGGAATAGTGCACCGGAAAGGAGATGCTCGCCTCCCAATAGAAAATCCAGCGGTTCCATAGAATCGTTACTCGATTTGGGAGGAGATGTCATAGAACCTAAGGTAATCCATAGCGACGCAATTTCTGTGTAAATTCGTCAATGTGAGGGTGCAAGGGATGCAGTAAAGAAGGAATAGTGCACCGGAAAGGAGATACTCGCCTCCCAAAAGAAAATCAATTCAGTTCCATAGAAACATTACTCGATTTAGAAGGAGAAGTCATAGAACCCATAGTATTTCATACCGAGGCAATTTCAGTTTTAATTCGTAAAACAGAGGGAGCGAGGGATGCAGTAAAGAAGGAATAGTGCATCGGAAAGAAGATTATCGCCACCCAAAAGAAAATCCTGTTGTTTCTGTTATACTCGATTGAGAAGGAGAAGTTATAGACCCCAAAGTATTCCATAGCGAAGCAATTTCTGTGTTAATTCGCAATGTGAGGGAGCGAGGGAAGCAGTAAAGAAGGAATAGTGCATCGGAACGGAGATACTCGTAACCCAAAAGAAAACCCTTTCGCTTCCATAGAAACGTTACTCGATTTAGAAGGAGATGTCATAGAACCCATAGTATTTCATAGCGACGCAATTTCTGTGATGTTTTCGTCAATGTGAGGGATCCAGGGATGCAGAAAAGAAGGAATAGTGCATCGGAAAAGAGATACTTGCTTCCCAAAAGAAAATCCTCTCGTTTCCATAGAAACGTAACTCGATTTAGTAGGAGAAGTCATAGAACCCATAGTATTTCATAGCGACGCAATTTCTGTGTTAAATCGTCAATGTGAGGGAGCTAGGGACGCAGTAATGAAGGAATAGTGCATCGGAAAGGAGGTACTCGCTTCCCAAACGAAAATTCTGTCGTTTCCATAGGAACGTTACTCGATGTAGAAGGAGAGGTCATATAACCCATAGTATTTCATAGCGACGCAATCTCAGTGTTAATTCGTCAATGTGAGGGTGCGAGGGATGCAGTAAAGAAAGAATAGTGCTTCGGAAAAGAGATACTCGCCCCATAAAAGAAAATCTTGGCGTTTCCATCGAAACGTTATTCAATTTAGAAGGAGAAGTCATAGAACGAATAGTATTTCATAGCGACGCAATTTCTGTGTTAATTTGTCAATGTGAGGGAGCGAGGGATGCAGTAAAGAAGGAATAGTGCACCGGAAAGGAGATATTCGACTCCCAAAAGAAAATCGTGTCGTTTCCATAGAAACGTTACTCGATTTAGAAGGAGAAGTCATAGAACACATAGTATTTCATAGCGACGCAATTTCTGTGTTATTTTCGTCAATGTGAGGGAGCCAGGGATGCACTAAAGATGGAGTAGTGTATCGGAATAGAGATACTTGCTTCCAAAAGAAAATCCTGTCGTTTTCATAGGAACGTAACTCAATTTAGTATGAGAACTCATAGAACCCATAGTATTTCATGTCGACGCAATTTCTGTGTTAAATCGTCAATGTGAAGGAGCTAGTGACGCAGTAATGAAGGAATAGTGCATCGGAAAGGAGATACTCGCTTCCCAAACGAAAATTCTGACGTTTCCATAGAAACGTTACTCGATTCAGAAGGAGAAGTCATATAACCCATAGTATTTCATAGCGATGCAATCTCAGTGTTAATTCGTCAATGTGAGGGTGCGAGGGATGCAGTAAAGAAAGAATAGTGCATCGGAAACCACATACCCGCCTCTCAAAAGAAAATCCTGTTATTTCTATAGAAGCGTTTTTTGATTTAGAAGGAGTAGTCATAGAACCTATAGTAATTCAAAGCGACGCAATTTCTGTGTTAATTCGTCAATGTGAGGGAGCGAGAGATGCAGTAAAGAAGGAATAGTGCAACGGAAAGGAGATACTCGCCTCCCAAAAGAAAATCCAGTCGGTTCCATAGAAACGTTATTCGATGAAGAAGGAGAAGTCATAGAACCCATAGTATTTCATAGCGATGCAAATCCTGTGTTAATTCGTAAACGTGAGGGAGCGAGGGATGCAGTATAGAAGGAATAGTGGATCGGAAAAGAGATACTCGTATCCCAAAAGAAAATCCTGCTGTTTCCATAGAAACGTTACACGATTTAGAAGGAGAAGTCATAGAACCCATAGTATCTCATAGCGACGCAATATCTGTGTTAATTCGTCAATTTGAGGGAGCGAGGGATGCAGTAAGGAAGGAATAGTGCATCGGAAAGGAGATAATCGCCTCCCAACAGAAAATCCTGTCGTTTCCATAGAAACGTTACTCGATTTAGAAGGAGAAGTCATATAACTCACAGTATATCATAGCGACGCTACTTCAGTTTTAATTCGACAAAAAGAGGGAACGAGGGATGCAGTAAAGAAGGAATAGTGCCTCGCAAAGGAAATACACGCCTCCCAAAAGAAAATACTGTCGTTTCCATAGCAAAGTTACTCGATTTGGAAAGAGATGATATAGTACCCAAAGTATTCCATAGCGACCCAATTTCTGTGTCAATTCGTCAATGTGAGGGAGCGAGAGATGCAGTAAAGAAGGAATAGTGCACAGGAAAGGAGATGTTCGCCTCCCAAAAGAAAATCCATTCGGTTACATAGAAACGTTACTCGATTTAGAAGGAGAAGTCATATAACCATAGTTTTTCATAGCGACGCAGTATCAGTGTTAATTCGTCAATGTGTAAGCGAGGGATGCAGTAAAGAAGGAATAGTGCATGGCAAAGAAGATAGTCGTATCCCAAGAGAAAATCCTGTCGTTTCCATAAAAACGTTACACGAATTAGAAGTAGAAGTCATAGAACACATATTATTTATTAGCGACGCAATTTCTGTGTTAATTCGATAATGTTAGGGAGCGAGGGATGCAGTAAAGAAGGAATAGTGCATCGCAAAAGAGATACTAGCCTCCCAAAAGAAAATCCTGTTGATTCCATAGACAAGTTACTCGATTTAGAAGGAGAAGTCATAGAACCCATAGTATTTCATAGCGACGCAATTTTAGTGTTAATTCGTCAATGTGAGGGAGGGTGGGATGCAGTAAAGAAGGAATAGTGCATCGGAAAGGAGATACTTGCTTCCCAAATGATATCCTGTAGTCTCCATAGAAACGTTACTCGATTTAGAAGGACACGTCATAGAACCCATAGTATTTCATAGCGACTCAATGTCATTGTCAAATCGTCAATGTGAGGGAGCGAAGGATGCATAAGAGAAGGAATAGTGCATCGGAAAGGAGATACTCGCCTCCCAAAAGAAAATCCTGTCGTTTCCATGAAAACGTTACTCGATTTAGATGGAGAAGCCATAGAACATACAGTATATCATAGCCACTCAATTTCAGTGTCACTTCGTCAATGTGAGGGGGCGAATAATGCAGTAAAGGAAGAATAGTGCATCGGAAAGGAGATACTCGCCTCCCAAAAGAAAATCCATTCGGTTCCGTAGAAACGTTACTCGATTTAGAAGGAGAATTCATAGAACCCATACCATTTCGAAGCGACGCAAGTTCCTAGTTATTTTCATCAGTGTGAGGGAGCCAGGGATGCAGAAAAAAAGGAATAGTGTATCGGAGAGGATATACTTTCCTCCCAAAAGAAAATAATGTCGTTTCCATAGAAACGTTACTCGATTTAGTAGGAGAAGTCATAGAACCCATAGTATTTCATAGCGACGCAATTTCTGTGTTAATTCGTCAATGTGAGGGAGCGAGGGATGCAGTAAAGAAAGAATAGTGCATCGCAAAGGAGATACTCGTATCCCAAAACATAATCCTGTCGATTCCATAGAAACGTTACTCGATTTAGAAGGAGAATTCATAGAACCCACAGTATTTCGAAGCGACGCAATTTCTGTGTTAATTCGTCAATGTGAGGGAGCCAGGGATGCAGTAAAGAAGGAATAGTGCATCGGAAAGGAAATACTCGCCTCACAAGAGAAAATCTTGACGTTTAAATCGAAACGTTACTCCATTTAGAAGGAGAACTCATAGAACGAATAGTATTTCATAGCGACGCAATATCTGTGTTAATTCGTCATGTGAGGGAGCGAGGGATGAAATAAAGATGGAATAGCGCACCGGAAAGGAGATACTTGCCTCCCAAAAAAAAATCGAGTCGGTTCCATAGAAACGTTATTCGATTTAGAAGGAGAAGTTATAGATCACATAGTATTTCATAGCGGCGCAATTTCTGTGTTAATTCGTCAATGCGAGGGCGCGAGGGATGCAGTAAGGAAGGAATAGTGGATCGGAAAGGAAATACTTGCCTCCCAAAAGAAAAAACCTGTCGTTTCCAGTGAAACGATACTTGATTTAGAATGAGAAATCATAGAACCCATAGTAGTTCATAGCGACGGACTTTCTGTGTTAATTCGTCAATGTGAGAGAGCGAGGGAAGCAGTAAAGAAGGAATAGTGCACCGGAAAGGAGAAAATCGCCTCTCAAAAGAAAATCCTGTCGCTTCCATAGAAACGTTTCTTGATTTACAAGGAGACGTCATAGAACCCATAGTATATCATAGCGACGTAATTTCTTTGTTAATTCGTCAATGTGAGGGAGCGAGGGATGCAGTAAAGAAGTAAGAGTGCACCTCAAAGGAGAAAATCGCCTCTCAAAAGAAAATCCTGTCGCTTCCATAGAAACGTTTCTTGATTTAGAAGGAGAAGTCATAGAACCCATAGATTTTTAATAGCGACGCAGTTTCTGTATTAATTCGTCAATGTGAGGGAGCGAGGGATGCAGTAAAGAAGGAATAGTGCACCGGAAAGGAGATGCTCGCCTCCCAATAGAAAATCCAGCGGTTCCATAGAATCGTTACTCGATTTGGGAGGAGATGTCATAGAACCTAAGGTAATCCATAGCGACGCAATTTCTGTGTTTATTCGTCAATGTGAGGGTGCAAGGGATGCAGTAAAGAAGGAATAGTGCACCGGAAAGGAGATACTCGCCTCCCAAAAGAAAATCAATTCAGTTCCATAGAAACGTTACTCGATTTAGAAGGAGAAGTCATAGAACCCATAGTAGTCCAAAGTGACGCAATTTCTGTGTTACATCGTCAATGTGAGGGGCGAGGGATGCAGTAAAGAAGGAATAGTGCATCGGAAAAGAGATACTCGCCACACAAAAGGAAATCCAGTCGGTTCCATAGAAACGTTACTCGATGTAGAGGGCGAAGTCTTATAACCCATAGTATTTCATACCGAGGCAATTTCAGTTTTAATTCGTAAAACAGAGGGAGCGAGGGATGCAGTAAAGAAGGAATAGTGCATCGGAAAGAAGATTATCGCCACCCAAAAGAAAATCCTGTTGTTTCTGTTATACTCGATTGAGAAGGAGAAGTTATAGACCCCAAAGTATTCCATAGCGAAGCAATTTCTGTGTTAATTCGCAATGTGAGGGAGCGAGGGAAGCAGTAAAGAAGGAATAGTGCATCGGAACGGAGATACTCGTAACCCAAAAGAAAACCCTTTCGCTTCCATAGAAACGTTACTCGATTTAGAAGGAGATGTCATAGAACCCATAGTATTTCATAGCGACGCAATTTCTGTGATATTTTCGTCAATGTGAGGGATCCAGGGATGCAGAAAAGAAGGAATAGTGCATCGGAAAAGAGATACTTGCTTCCCAAAAGAAAATCCTCTCGTTTCCATAGAAACGTAACTCGATTTAGTAGGAGAAGTCATAGAACCCATAGTATTTCATAGCGACGCAATTTCTGTGTTAAATCGTCAATGTGAGGGAGCTAGGGACGCAGTAATGAAGGAATAGTGCATCGGAAAGGAGGTACTCGCTTCCCAAACGAAAATTCTGTCGTTTCCATAGGAACGTTACTCGATGTAGAAGGAGAGGTCATATAACCCATAGTATTTCATAGCGACGCAATCTCAGTGTTAATTCGTCAATGTGAGGGTGCGAGGGATGCAGTAAAGAAAGAATAGTGCTTCGGAAAGGAGATACTCGCCCCCTAAAAGAAAATCTTGGCGTTTCCATCGAAACGTTATTCAATTTAGAAGGAGAAGTCATAGAACGAATAGTATTTCATAGCGACGCAATTTCTGTGTTAATTTGTCAATGTGAGGGAGCGAGGGATGCAGTAAAGAAGGAATAGTGCACCGGAAAGGAGATAGTCGCCTCCCAAAAGAAAATCCAGTCGGTTCCATAGAAACGTTACTCGATTTCGAAGGAGAAGTGATAGAACCCATAGTATATCATAGCGACGCAATTTTAGATCTATTTCGACAAAGTGAGGGAGCGAGGGATGCAGTAAAGAAGGAATAGTGCATCGGAAAGAAGATTATCGCCACCCAAAAGAAAATCCTGTTGTTTCTGTTATACTCGATTGAGAAGGAGAAGTTATAGACCCCAAAGTATTCCATAGCGAAGCAATTTCTGTGTTAATTCGCAATGTGAGGGAGCGAGGGAAGCAGTATAGAAGGAATAGTGCATCGGAACGGAGATACTCGTAACCCAAAAGAAAACCCTTTCGCTTCCACAGAAACGTTACTCGATTTAGAAGGAGATGTCATAGAACCCATAGTATTTCATAGCGACGCAATTTCTGTGATATTTTCGTCAATGTGAGGGATCCAGGGATGCAGAAAAGAAGGAATAGTGCATCGGAAAAGAGATACTTGCTTCCCAAAAGAAAATCCTCTCGTTTCCATAGAAACGTAACTCGATTTTGTAGGAGAAGTCATAGAACGCATAGTATTTCATAGCGACGCAATTTCTGTGTTAAATCGTCAATGTGAGGGAGCTAGGGACGCAGTAATGAAGGAATAGTGCATCGGAAAGGAGGTACTCGCTTCCCAAACGAAAATTCTGTCGTTTCCATAGGAACGTTACTCGATGTAGAAGGAGAGGTCATATAACCCATAGTATTTCATAGCGACGCAATCTCAGTGTTAATTCGTCAATGTGAGGGTGCGAGGGATGCAGTAAAGAAAGAATAGTGCTTCGGAAAGGAGATACTCGCCCCATAAAAGAAAATCTTGGCGTTTCCATCGAAACGTCATTCAATTTAGAAGGAGAAGTCATAGAACGAATAGTATTTCATAGCGACGCAATTTCTGTGTTAATTTGTCAATGTGAGGGAGCGAGGGATGCAGTAAAGAAGGAATAGTGCACCGGAAAGGAGATAGTAGCCTCCCAAAAGAAAATCCAGTCGGTTCCATAGAAACGTTACTCGATTTCGAAGGAGAAGTGATAGAACCCATAGTATATCATAGCGACGCAATTTTAGATCTATTTCGAAAAAGTGAGGGAGCGAGGGATGCAGTAAAGAAGGAATAGTGCATCGCAAAGGAGATATTCGACTCCCAAAAGAAAATCGTGTCGTTTCCATAGAAACGTTACTCGATTTAGAAGGAGAAGTCATAGAACACATAGTATTTCATAGCGACGTAATATCTGTGTTAATTCGTCAATGTGAGGGAACGAGGGATGCAGTAACGAAGTGAGAGTGCATCGGAAAGGAGAAACTCGCCTCTCAAAAGAAAATCCTGTCGTTTCCATAGAAACGTTATTTAATTTAGAAGGTCAAGTCATAGAACGCATAGTTTTTCATAGCGACGCAGTTTCTGTGTTATTTCGTCAATGTGAGGGAGCGAGGGATGAAGTAAAGAAGGATTAGTGCTTTGGAAAGGACATACTCGCCTCTCATAAGAAATTCCTGTTATTTCCATAGAAGCGTTACTCGATTTAGAAGGAGAAGTCATATAACCCATAGTATTTCATAGCGACGGAATCTCAGTGTTAATTCGTCAGTGTGAGGGTGCAAGGGATGCAGTAAAGAAAGAATAGTGCTTCGGAAAGGAGATACTCGCCTCACAAAAGAAAATCTTGACGTTTCCATCGAAAGGTTATTAAATTTAGAAGGAGAAGTCATATAACCCACAGTATATCATAGCGACGCTATTTCAGTTTTAATTCGACAAAAAGAGGGAACGAAGGATGCAGTAAAGAGGGAATAGTGCATCGCAAAGGAAATACACGCCTCCCAAAAGAAAATACTGTCGTTTCCATAGCAAAGTTACTCGATTTGGAAAGAGATGTCATAGTACCCAAAGTATTCCATAACGACCCAATTTCTGTGTCAATTCGTCAATGTGAGGGAACGAGGGATGCAGTAGAGAAGGAATAGTGCATCGCAAAGGAGATACTCGTCTCCCAAAAGAAAAACCTATCGTTTCCATAGAAACGATACTAGATTTAGAAGGAGAAGTCATAGGAACCACAGTAGTTCATAGCGACTCAATTTCAGTGTTAATTCGTCAATGTGAGGGAGCGAGGGATGCAGTAAAGAAGGAATAGTGCATCGGAAAGGAGATACTCGCCTTCCAAAAGACAATACTGTAGTTTATATAAAAACGTACTTGATTTAGAAGGAGAAGTCATAGAACACACAGTATTTCATAGCGACTCAATTTCAGTGTTAATTCGTTAATGTTAGGGAGCGAGGGATGCAGTAAAGAAGGAATAGTGAATCGGAAAAGAGATACTCGCCTCATAAAAGCGAATTCTCTCGTTACCATAGAAACGCTACTCGATTTAGAAGGAGAATTCACAAAACCATAGTATTTCATAACGACGCAATTTCAGTTTTAATTCGACAAAGTGAGGGAGCGAGGGATGCAGTAAAGAAGGATTAGTGCATCGGAACGAAGATACTCGTCTCCCAAACGAAAATCCTGTCGTTTCCATAGAAACGTTACTCTGTTTAGCAGGAGATGTCATGGAACACATAGTATTTCAGAGCGACGCAATTTCTGTATAATTTTCGTCAGTGTGAGGGAGCCAGGGATGCAGAAAGAAAGGAATAGTGTATCGGAGGGAATATACTTGCCTCCCAAAAGAAAATCCAGTCGGTTCCATAGAAACGTTACTCGATTTCGCGGGAGAAGTGATAGAACCCATATTATATCATAGCGCCGCAATTTTAGATCTATTTCGACAAAGTGAGGGAGCGAGGGATGCAGTAAAGAAGGAATAGTGCATCGCAAAGGAGATATTCGACTCCCAAAAGAAAATCGTGTCGTTTCCATAGAAACGTTACTCGATTTAGAAGGAGAAGTCATAGAACCCATAGTATATCATAGCGACGTAATTTCTGTGTTAATTCGTCAATGTGAGGGAGCGAGAGATGCAGTAAAGAAGTAAGAGTGCACCGGAAAGGAGAAAATCGCCTCTCAAAAGAAAATCCTGTCGCTTCCATAGAAACGTTTCTTGATTTAGAAGGAGAAGTCATAGAACCCATTGTTTTTCATAGCGACGCAGTTTCTGTGTTAATTCGTCAATGTGAGGGAGCGAGGGATGCAGTAAGGAAGGAATAGTGCACCGGAAAGGAGATGCTCGCCTCCCAATAGAAAATCCAGTCGGTTCCATAGAATCGTTACTCGATTTAGGAAGAGATGTCATAGAACCTATAGTAATCCATAGCGACGCAATTTCTGTGTTAATTTGTCAATGTGAGGGAGCGAGGGATGCAGCAAAGAAGGAATAGTGCACCGGAAAGGAGATACTCGCCTCCCAAAAGAAAATCAATTCAGTTCCATAGAAACGTTACTCGATTTAGAAGGAGAAGTCATAGAACCCATAGTAATCCAAAGTGACGCAATTTCTGTGTTACATCGTCAATGTGAGGGGCGAGGGATGCAGTAAAGAAGGAATAGTGCATCGGAAAAGAGATACTCGCCACCCAAAAGCAAATCCAGTCGGTTCCATAGAAACGTTACTCGATATAGAGGGCGAAGTCTTATAACCCATAGTACTTCATACCGAGGCAATTTCAGTTTTAATTCGTAAAACAGAGGGAGCGAGGGATGCAGTAAAGAAGGAATAGTGCATCGGAAAGAAGATACTCGCCACCCAAAAGAAAATCCTGTTGTTTCTGTGATACTCGATTGAGAAGGAGAAGTTATAGACCCCAAAGTATTTCATAGCGAAGCAATTTCTGTGTTAATTCGCAATGTGAGGGAGCGAGGGAAGCAGTAAAGAAGGAATAGTGCATCGGAACAGAGATACTCGTAACCCAAAAGAAAACCCTTTCGCTTCCATAGAAACGTTACTCGATTTAGAAGGAGATGTCATTGAACCCATAGTATTTCATAGCGACGCAATGTCTGTGATATTTTCGTCAATGTGAGGGATCCAGGGATGCAGAAAAGAAGGAGTAGTGTATCGGAAAGGAGATACTTGCTCACAATAGAAAATCCTCTCGTTTCCATAGAAACGTAACTCGATTTAGTAGGAGAAGTCATAGAACCCATAGTATTCCATAGCGACGCAATTTCTGTGTTAAATCGTCAATGTGAGGGAGCAAATGATGCAGTAAAGAAGGAATGGCGAATCGGAAGGGAGATACTCGCCTCCCAAAAGAAAAACCTGTCGTTTCCATAGCATCGTTACTCGATTTAGAGGGAGAAGTTATAGAACACATAGTATTTCATAGCGAGGCAATTACTGTATTAATTCGTCAGTGTGAGGGAGAGAGGGATGCAGAAAAGAAGGAATAGTGCGTCGGAAATTAGATACTCGCCACATAAAAGAAAATCCTGTCGTTTCCATAGAAACGTTACTCGATTTAGAAGGTGAAGCCATATAACACACAGTATTTCATAGCGATGCCATTTCAGTTTTAATTCGACAAAGTGAGGGAGCGAGGGATGCAGTAAAGAAGGAATAGTGCATCGTAAAGGACATACCCGCCTCCCAAAGGAAAATCCTGTCGTTTCCAGAGAAACGTTACTCGAATAAGATAAGGAAGTAATAGAACGAATAGTAACTCATAGCGACGCAATTTCTGAGTTAATTCGTCAGTGTGAGGGAACGAGGGATGAAGTAAAGAAGGAATAGTGCATCAGAAAGGAGATACTCGAATCCCAAAAGAAAATCCTCTCGTTTCCATAGAAACGTTACTCGATTTAGAAGGAGAAGTCATAGAACCCATAGTATTCCATAGCAACGCAATTCCTGTGTTAATTCGCGAATGTGAGGGACCGAGGGATGCAGTAAAGAAGGAATAGTGCATCGGAAGGGAGATACTCGCCTCCCCAAAGCAAAACCTGTCGTAACCATAGCATCGTTACTCGATTTAGGAGGAGAAGTAATTGAACCTTAGTATTTCTTAGCGACGCAAATTCTGTGTTAATTCGTCAATGTGAGGGAGCGAGGGATGCAGTAAAGAAGGGATAGTGCATCGGAAGGGAGATACTCGCCTCCCAAATGAAAATCCTGTAGTTTCCATAGAAACGTTACGCGATTTAGAAGGGGAAGTCATAAAACCCTAGTATTTCATAGCGATGCAATTTCAGTTTTCATTCGCCAAAGTGAGGGAGTGAGGGCTGCAGTAGAGAAGGAATAGTGCATCCCAATGGAGGTACTCGCCTCCCAAAAGATAATCCTGTCGTTTCCATAGAAACGTTACCCAATTTAGGAGGAGAAGGCATTGAACACATAGTATTTCATAGCGGCGCAATATCTGTGTTAATTCGTGAATGTGAGGGAGCGGGGTATGCAGAAAAGAAGGATTAGTGCTTTGGAAAGGACATACTCGCCTCTCATAAGATAATCCTTTCGTTTCCATGGAAATGTTACTCGATTTAGAAGGAAAAGTCATAGAAGCCATATATTTCCTAGCGACGTACTTTCTGTGTTAATTCGTCAATGTGAGGGAGCGAGGGATGCAGTAAAGAAGGAATAGTGCATCGGAAAGGAGATACTCGCCTCCCAAAAGAAAATCCTTTCGTTTCCATAGAAACTTTACTCGATTTAGAAGGAGAAGTCATAGAACGCATAGTATTTCAGAGCGACGCAATTTCTGTGTTAATTCGTCAATGTGATGCAGCGAGAGATGCAGTAAAGTAGGAATAGTGCATCGGAAAGGAGATACTCGCCTCCAAAAATGATATCCTGTCGTTTCCATAGAAACGTAACTCGATTTAGAAGGAGAAGTCATAAAACACATAGGATTTGAGGCGATGCAATTTCAGTTTTAATTCGACAAAGTGAGGGAGCGAGGAATGCATTAAAGAAGGAGTAGTGCATTGCAATGGTGATACTCGCCTCCCAAAAGAAAATCCTTTCGTTTCCATTGAAACTTTACTCGATTTAGAAGGAGAAGTCATAGAACGCATAGTATTTCAGAGCGACGAAATTTCTGTGTTAATTCGTCAATGTGAGGGAGCGAGGGATGCAGAAAAGAAGGAATAGTGCATCGGAAAGGAGATACTCGCCTCTAAAAAGAAAATCCTCTCGTTTCCATAGAAACGTTACCGTTTAGAAGGAAAAGTCATAGAACCCATAGTATTCCATAGCGAAGCTATTTCTATGTTTATTCGTGAATGTGAGGGAGCGAGGGATGCAGTAAAGAAGGAATAGTGCATCGGAAGGGAGATACTCGCCTCCCAAAAGAAAATCCTGTAGTATCCATAGAAACGTTACTCGATTTAGAAGGAGAAGTCATAAAACACACAGTTTTTCATAGCGATGCAATTTTAGTTTTAATTCGCTAAAGTGAGGGAGCGAGGGAAGCAGTAAAGATGGAATAGTGCATCGCATAGGAGATACTCGCCTCCCAAAAGAAAATCCTGTCTTTTCCATTGAAACGTTACACGATTTAGAAGAAGTCATAGAACGCATAGTATTTCATAGCGGCGCAATTTCTGTGTTAATTCGTCAATGTGAAGGAGCGAGGGATGCAGAAAAGAAGGAATAGTGCATCGCAAAGGAGATACTCGCCTCCCAAAAGTGAAAATCATGTCGCTTCCATAGAAACGTTACTCGATTTAAAAGGAGAAGTCATAGAACCCACAGTATTTCATAGCGACGAAATTTCAGTTTTAATTCGACCACGTGGGGGAGCGAGGGATGCAGTATAGAAGGAATACTGCATCGGAATGGAGATATTCGCCTCTCAAAAGAAAATCCTGTCGTTTCCATAGAAACGTTACTCGATTTAGAAGGAGAAGTCATAGAACCCATAGTTTTTCATAGCGACGCATTTTCAGTTTTAATTCGACAAAGTGAGGGTGCGAGGGATGCAGTAAAGAAGGAATAGTGCATCGTATAGGATATAGTCGCCTGCCAAAGGAAAATCCTGTCGTTTCCAGAGAAACGTTACTCGATTTAGAAGGAGAAGTCATAGAACGAGCAGTATTTCATAGCGACCCAATTTCTGTGTTAATACGTGAATGTGAGGGAACGAGGGATGAAGTAAAGAAGGAATAGTGCATCGGAAAGGAAATAATCGCATCTGAAAAGAAAATCCTGTCGTTTCCATAGAAACGTTACTCGATCTAGAAGGAGAAGTCATATAACCTACAGTATTTCATTGCGACGCAATTTCAGTTTTAATTCGACAAAGTGAGGGTGCGAGGAATGCAGTAAAGAAGGAATAGTGCATCGCAATAGGAGATACTCTGACCCCAAAAGTGAAAATCATGTCGCTTCCATAGAAACGTTACTCGATTTAAAAGGAGAAGTCATAGAACCCACAGTATTTCATAGCGACGAAATTTCAGTTTTAATTCGACCACGTGGGGGAGCGAGGGATGCAGTATAGAAGGAATACCGCATCGGAATGGAGATATTCGCCTCTCAAAAGAAAATCCTGTCGTTTCCATAGAAACGTTACTCGATTTAGAAGGAGAAGTCATAGAACCCACAGTATTTCATAGCGACGCAATTTCAGTTTTAATTCGACGAAGTGATGGTGCGAGGGATGCAGTAAAGAAGGAATAGTGCATCGTAAAGGATATACTCGCCTGGCAAAGGAAAATCCTGTCGTTTCCAGAGAAACGATACTCGATTTAGAAGGAGAAGCCATAGAACGAGCAGTATTTCATAGCGACCCAATTTCTGTGTTAATTCGTCAATGTGAGGGAGCGAGGGATGCAGTAAAGAAGGAATAGTGCATCGGATAGGAGATACTCGCCTCCCAAAAGAAAATCATGTCGTTTCCATAGAAACGTTACTCGATTTAGAAGTAGATGTCATATAACCCATAGTATTTCATAGCGACGCAATTTCAGTTTTAATTCGACAAAGTGAGGGAGCGAGGGATGCAGTAAAGAAGGAATAGTGCATCAGAAAGGTGATACTCGCCTCCCAAAAGCAAATCCTGTCGTCTCCATAGAAACGTTACTCGTTTTAGAAGGAGAAGTCATATAACGCATAGTATTTCATAGCAACGCAATTTCAGTTTTAATTCGACCACGTGGGGGAGCGAGGGATGCAGTAGAGAAGGAATACTGCAATGGAATGGAGAAATTCGTCTCTCAAAAGAAAATCCTGTAGTTTCCATAGAAACGTTACTCGATTTAGAAGGAGAAGTCATAGAACCCACAGTATTTCATAGCGGCGCAATTTCAGCTTTAATTCGACAAGGTGAGGGAGCGAGGGATGCGGTAAAGAAGGAATAGTGCATCGTAAAGGATATACTCGCCTCCCAAAGGAAAATCCTGTCGTTTCCAGAGAAACGTTACTCGATTTAGAAGGAGAAGTCATAGAACGAGTAGTATTTCATAGCGACGCAATTTCTGTGCTAATACGTCAATGTGTGGGAACGGGGGATGAGGTAAAGAAGGAATAGTGCATCGGAAAGGAAATACTCCCATCTCAAAAGAAAATCCTGTCGTTTCCATAGATACGTTACTCGATCTAGAAGGAGATGTCATATAACCTACAGTATTTCATTGCGACGCAATTTCAGTTTTAATTCGTTAAAGTGAGGGTGCGAGGATTGCAGTAAAGAAGGAATAGTGCATCGCAAAAGCAGATACTCTGACCCCAATTGAAAATTCTGTCGTTTCCATAGAAACGTAACTCGATTTAGATGAAGATGTCATAGATCCCATTGTATTTCATAGCGACTCAATTTCTGTGTTAATTCGTCAATGTGAGGGAGCGAGGGATGCAGTAAAGAAGGAATAGTGCATCGGAAAGGAGATACTCGCCTCCCAAACGAAAATCCTGTCGTTTCCATAGAAACTTTACTCGATTTAGAAGTAGAAGTCATATAACCCATAGTATTTCATAGCGTCGCAATTTCGGAATTAATTGGAGCAAATGAGGGAGCGAGGGAAGCAGTAAAGAAAAATAGTGCATCGCAAAGGGGATACTCGCCTCCCAAAAGAAGATGCTGTCGTTTCCATAGCAAAGTTACTCGATTTAGAAGGAGAAGTCATAGAACCCATAGTATATAATAGCGACGAAATATCTGAGTTAATTCGTCAATGTGAGGGAGCGCGGGATGCAGTAAAGAAGGAATAGAGCATCGCAAAGGAGATACTCGCCTCCCATAAGAAAATCCAGTCGTTTCTATGAAACGCAACTCGATTTAAATGGAGAAGTCATAGAGCCTATAGTATTTTACAGCGACTCAATTTTAGTGTTAATTCGTCAATGTTAGGGAGCGAGGGATGCAGAAAAGAAGGAATAATGCGTCGGAAAGGAGGTACCTGCTTCATAAAAGTAAATGCTGTCGTTTCCATAGAAACGTTACTCAATTTAGATGGCGAAGTCATAAAACCCATAGTATTTCATAACGACGCAATGTCAGTTTTAATTCGACGAAGTGAGGGAGCGAGGGATGCAGTAAAGAAGGAAAAATTCATCGCAAAGGAGATACTCGCCTCCCAAAAGTGAAAATCATGTCGCTTTCATAGAAACGTTACTCGATTTAAAAGGAGAAGTCTTAGAACCCACAGTATTTTATAAAGACGAAATTTCAGTTTTAATTCGACAAAGTGTCGGAGCGAGGGATGCAGAAAAGGAGCAATAGTGCTTCGTAAAGGAGATACCGTCCTCCCAAAAGAAAAACATTTCGTGTCCATAGGAACGTTACTCGATGTAGAAGGAGAAGTCATAGAACCCATAGAATTTCATAGCGACGCAATTTCTGTGTTAATCGTCAATGTTAAGGAGCGAGGGATGCAGTAAAGAAGGAATATTGCATCGGCAAGGAGATACTCGCCTCCCAAAAGAAAATCCTGTCGTCTCCATAGAAACTTCACTCGATTTAGAAGGAGAAGTCATAGAACCCAAACTAATTCATAGCGACGCAATTCCTGTGTTAATTCGTCATTGTGAGGGAGCGAGGGATGTAGTAAAGAAGGAATAGTGCATCAGAAAGGTGATACTCGCCTCCCAAAACAAATCCTGTCGTCTCCATAGAAACGTTACTCTTTTTAGAAGGAGAAGTCATATAACGCATAGTATATCATAGCAACGCAATTTCAGTTTTAATTCGACCACGTGGGGGAGCGAGGGATGCAGTAGAGAAGGAATACTGCAATGGAATGGAGATATTCGCCTCTCAAAAGAAAATCCTGTAGTTTCCATAGAAACGTTACTCGATTTAGAAGGAGAAGTCATAGAACCCACAGTATTTCATAGCGACGCAATTTCAGCTTTAATTCGACAAGGTGAGGGAGCGAGGGATGCAGTAAAGAAGGAATAGTGCATCGGAAAGGAGATACTCGCCTTCCAAAAGACAATACTGTAGTTTATATAAAAACGTACTTGATTTAGAAGGAGAAGTCATAGAACACACAGTATTTCATAGCGACTCAATTTCAGTGTTAATTCGTTAATGTTAGGGAGCGAGGGATGCAGTAAAGAAGGAATAGTGAATCGGAAAAGAGATACTCGCCTCATAAAAGCGAATTCTCTCGTTACCATAGAAACGCTACTCGATTTAGAAGGAGAATTCACAAAACCATAGTATTTCATAACGACGCAATTTCAGTTTTAATTCGACAAAGTGAGGGAGCGAGGGATGCAGTAAAGAAGGATTAGTGCATCGGAACGAAGATACTCGTCTCCCAAACGAAAATCCTGTCGTTTCCATAGAAACGTTACTCTGTTTAGCAGGAGATGTCATGGAACACATAGTATTTCAGAGCGACGCAATTTCTGTATAATTTTCGTCAGTGTGAGGGAGCCAGGGATGCAGAAAGAAAGGAATAGTGTATCGGAGGGAATATACTTGCCTCCCAAAAGAAAATCCAGTCGGTTCCATAGAAACGTTACTCGATTTCGCGGGAGAAGTGATAGAACCCATATTATATCATAGCGCCGCAATTTTAGATCTATTTCGACAAAGTGAGGGAGCGAGGGATGCAGTAAAGAAGGAATAGTGCATCGCAAAGGAGATATTCGACTCCCAAAAGAAAATCGTGTCGTTTCCATAGAAACGTTACTCGATTTAGAAGGAGAAGTCATAGAACCCATAGTATATCATAGCGACGTAATTTCTGTGTTAATTCGTCAATGTGAGGGAGCGAGAGATGCAGTAAAGAAGTAAGAGTGCACCGGAAAGGAGAAAATCGCCTCTCAAAAGAAAATCCTGTCGCTTCCATAGAAACGTTTCTTGATTTAGAAGGAGAAGTCATAGAACCCATTGTTTTTCATAGCGACGCAGTTTCTGTGTTAATTCGTCAATGTGAGGGAGCGAGGGATGCAGTAAGGAAGGAATAGTGCACCGGAAAGGAGATGCTCGCCTCCCAATAGAAAATCCAGTCGGTTCCATAGAATCGTTACTCGATTTAGGAAGAGATGTCATAGAACCTATAGTAATCCATAGCGACGCAATTTCTGTGTTAATTTGTCAATGTGAGGGAGCGAGGGATGCAGCAAAGAAGGAATAGTGCACCGGAAAGGAGATACTCGCCTCCCAAAAGAAAATCAATTCAGTTCCATAGAAACGTTACTCGATTTAGAAGGAGAAGTCATAGAACCCATAGTAATCCAAAGTGACGCAATTTCTGTGTTACATCGTCAATGTGAGGGGCGAGGGATGCAGTAAAGAAGGAATAGTGCATCGGAAAAGAGATACTCGCCACCCAAAAGCAAATCCAGTCGGTTCCATAGAAACGTTACTCGATATAGAGGGCGAAGTCTTATAACCCATAGTACTTCATACCGAGGCAATTTCAGTTTTAATTCGTAAAACAGAGGGAGCGAGGGATGCAGTAAAGAAGGAATAGTGCATCGGAAAGAAGATACTCGCCACCCAAAAGAAAATCCTGTTGTTTCTGTGATACTCGATTGAGAAGGAGAAGTTATAGACCCCAAAGTATTTCATAGCGAAGCAATTTCTGTGTTAATTCGCAATGTGAGGGAGCGAGGGAAGCAGTAAAGAAGGAATAGTGCATCGGAACAGAGATACTCGTAACCCAAAAGAAAACCCTTTCGCTTCCATAGAAACGTTACTCGATTTAGAAGGAGATGTCATTGAACCCATAGTATTTCATAGCGACGCAATTTCTGTGATATTTTCGTCAATGTGAGGGATCCAGGGATGCAGAAAAGAAGGAGTAGTGTATCGGAAAGGAGATACTTGCTCCCAATAGAAAATACTCTCGTTTCCATAGAAACGTAACTCGATTTAGTAGGAGAAGTCATAGAACCCATAGTATTTCATAGCGACGCAATTTCTGCGTTAATTTGTCAATGTGAGGGAGCGAGGGATGCTGTAAAGAAGGAATACGTCCCCGGAGAGGAGATACTCGCCTCCCAAAAGAAAATCCAGTCGGTTCCATAGAAACGTTACTCGATTTCGAAGGAGAAGTCATAGAACCCATAGTATATAATAGCGACGCAATTTTAGATCTATTTCGACAAAGTGAGGGAGCGAGGGATGCAGTAAAGAAGGAATAGTGCATCGCAAAGGAGATATTCGACTCCCAAAAGAAAATCGTGTCGTTTCCATAGAAACGTTACTCGATTTAGAAGGAGAAAACATATAACCATAGATTTTCATAGCGACGCAGTATCAGTGTTAATTCATCAATGTGTGAGCGAGGGCTGCAGTAGAGAAGGAATAGTGCATCGCAAAGGAGGTACTCGCCTCCCAAAAGAAAATCCTGTCGTTTCCATAGAAACGTTACCCAATTTAGCAGGAGAAGGCATTGAACGCCTAGTATTTCATAGCGGCGCAATATCTGTGTTAATTCGTGAATGTGAGGGAGCGAGGTATGCAGAAAAGAAGGAATAGTGCATCGGGAAGGAGATACTCGCCTCCCAAAAGTAAAAATCCTGTCGTTTCCACAGAAACGTTACTCGATTTACAACGAGCAGTCATACAACCCACAGATTACCATAGCGACTGAATTTCAGCGTTGATTCGTCAATGTGAGGGAGCGAGGGATTCAGTAAAGAAGGAATAGTGCACCGGAAAGGAGATACCCCATAAAAGAAAATCCTGTCGTTTGCATAGAAACGTTACTCGTTTTAGAAGGAGAAGTCATAAAAACCCATAGTATTTCATAGCGACGCAATTTCAGTTTTAATGCGACAAAGTGAGGAAGTGAGGGATGCAGTGAAGAAGGAATAGTGCATCGCAAAGGAGATACTCGCCTTCCAAAAGAAAATCCGGTCGTTTCCATTGAAACGTTACTCGATTTAGAAGGAGAAGTCATAGAACCCATACTATTTCATAGCGACGCAATTTCTGTGTTAAGTCGTCATTGTGAGAAAGCGAGGGATGCAGTAAAGAAGGAATAGTGCATCGGAAAGGTGATAATCGCCTTCCAAAAGCAAATCCTGTCGTATCCATAGAAACGCTTCTCGATTTAGAAGGTGAAGTCATATAACCCTTAGTATTTCATAGCGACGCAATTTCAGTTTTAATTCGACCGAGTGAGGGAGCGAGGGATGCTGTAAAGAAGGAATAGTGCATCGCAAAGGAGATACCCGCGTCCCATAAGAAAATCCTTTCGTTTCCACAGAAACGTTTCTCGATTTAGAAGGAGAAGTCATAAAACACATAGTATTCCATAGCAACGCAATTCCTGTGTTAATTCGTCAATGTGAGGGAGCAAATGATGCAGTAAAGAAGGAATGGCGAATCGGAAGGGAGATACTCGCCTCCCAAAAGAAAAACCTGTCGTTTCCATAGCATCGTTACTCGATTTAGAGGGAGAAGTTATAGAACACATAGTATTTCATAGCGAGGCAATTACTGTATTAATTCGTCAGTGTGAGGGAGAGAGGGATGCAGAAAAGAAGGAATAGTGCGTCGGAAATTAGATACTCGCCACATAAAAGAAAATCCTGTCGTTTCCATAGAAACGTTACTCGATTTAGAAGGTGAAGCCATATAACACACAGTATTTCATAGCGATGCCATTTCAGTTTTAATTCGACAAAGTGAGGGAGCGAGGGATGCAGTAAAGAAGGAATAGTGCATCGTAAAGGACATACCCGCCTCCCAAAGGAAAATCCTGTCGTTTCCAGAGAAACGTTACTCGAATAAGATAAGGAAGTAATAGAACGAATAGTAACTCATAGCGACGCAATTTCTGAGTTAATTCGTCAGTGTGAGGGAACGAGGGATGAAGTAAAGAAGGAATAGTGCATCAGAAAGGAGATACTCGAATCCCAAAAGAAAATCCTCTCGTTTCCATAGAAACGTTACTCGATTTAGAAGGAGAAGTCATAGAACCCATAGTATTCCATAGCAACGCAATTCCTGTGTTAATTCGCGAATGTGAGGGACCGAGGGATGCAGTAAAGAAGGAATAGTGCATCGGAAGGGAGATACTCGCCTCCCCAAAGCAAAACCTGTCGTAACCATAGCATCGTTACTCGATTTAGGAGGAGAAGTAATTGAACCTTAGTATTTCTTAGCGACGCAAATTCTGTGTTAATTCGTCAATGTGAGGGAGCGAGGGATGCAGTAAAGAAGGGATAGTGCATCGGAAGGGAGATACTCGCCTCCCAAATGAAAATCCTGTAGTTTCCATAGAAACGTTACGCGATTTAGAAGGGGAAGTCATAAAACCCTAGTATTTCATAGCGATGCAATTTCAGTTTTCATTCGCCAAAGTGAGGGAGTGAGGGCTGCAGTAGAGAAGGAATAGTGCATCCCAATGGAGGTACTCGCCTCCCAAAAGATAATCCTGTCGTTTCCATAGAAACGTTACCCAATTTAGGAGGAGAAGGCATTGAACACATAGTATTTCATAGCGGCGCAATATCTGTGTTAATTCGTGAATGTGAGGGAGCGGGGTATGCAGAAAAGAAGGATTAGTGCTTTGGAAAGGACATACTCGCCTCTCATAAGATAATCCATTCGTTTCCATGGAAATGTTACTCGATTTAGAAGGAAAAGTCATAGAAGCCATATATTTCCTAGCGACGTACTTTCTGTGTTAATTCGTCAATGTGAGGGAGCGAGGGATGCAGTAAAGAAGGAATAGTGCATCGGAAAGGAGATACTCGCCTCCCAAAAGAAAATCCTTTCGTTTCCATAGAAACTTTACTCGATTTAGAAGGAGAAGTCATAGAACGCATAGTATTTCAGAGCGACGCAATTTCTGTGTTAATTCGTCAATGTGATGCAGCGAGAGATGCAGTAAAGTAGGAATAGTGCATCGGAAAGGAGATACTCGCCTCCAAAAATGATATCCTGTCGTTTCCATAGAAACGTAACTCGATTTAGAAGGAGAAGTCATAAAACACATAGGATTTGAGGCGATGCAATTTCAGTTTTAATTCGACAAAGTGAGGGAGCGAGGAATGCATTAAAGAAGGAGTAGTGCATTGCAATGGTGATACTCGCCTCCCAAAAGAAAATCCTTTCGTTTCCATTGAAACTTTACTCGATTTAGAAGGAGAAGTCATAGAACGCATAGTATTTCAGAGCGACGAAATTTCTGTGTTAATTCGTCAATGTGAGGGAGCGAGGGATGCAGAAAAGAAGGAATAGTGCATCGGAAAGGAGATACTCGCCTCTAAAAAGAAAATCCTCTCGTTTCCATAGAAACGTTACCGTTTAGAAGGAAAAGTCATAGAACCCATAGTATTCCATAGCGAAGCTATTTCTATGTTTATTCGTGAATGTGAGGGAGCGAGGGATGCAGTAAAGAAGGAATAGTGCATCGGAAGGGAGATACTCGCCTCCCAAAAGAAAATCCTGTAGTTTCCATAGAAACGTTACTCGATTTAGAAGGAGAAGTCATAAAACACACAGTTTTTCATAGCGATGCAATTTTAGTTTTAATTCGCTAAAGTGAGGGAGCGAGGGAAGCAGTAAAGATGGAATAGTGCATCGCATAGGAGATACTCGCCTCCCAAAAGAAAATCCTGTCTTTTCCATTGAAACGTTACACGATTTAGAAGAAGTCATAGAACGCATAGTATTTCATAGCGGCGCAATTTCTGTGTTAATTCGTCAATGTGAAGGAGCGAGGGATGCAGAAAAGAAGGAATAGTGCATCGCAAAGGAGATACTCGCCTCCCAAAAGTGAAAATCATGTCGCTTCCATAGAAACGTTACTCGATTTAAAAGGAGAAGTCATAGAACCCACAGTATTTCATAGCGACGAAATTTCAGTTTTAATTCGACCACGTGGGGGAGCGAGGGATGCAGTATAGAAGGAATACTGCATCGGAATGGAGATATTCGCCTCTCAAAAGAAAATCCTGTCGTTTCCATAGAAACGTTACTCGATTTAGAAGGAGAAGTCATAGAACCCATAGTTTTTCATAGCGACGCATTTTCAGTTTTAATTCGACAAAGTGAGGGTGCGAGGGATGCAGTAAAGAAGGTATAGTGCATCGTATAGGATATAGTCGCCTGCCAAAGGAAAATCCTGTCGTTTCCAGAGAAACGTTACTCGATTTAGAAGGAGAAGTCATAGAACGAGCAGTATTTCATAGCGACCCAATTTTTGTGTTAATACGTGAATGTGAGGGAACGAGGGATGAAGTAAAGAAGGAATAGTGCATCGGAAAGGAAATAATCGCATCTGAAAAGAAAATCCTGTCGTTTCCATAGAAACGTTACTCGATCTAGAAGGAGAAGTCATATAACCTACAGTATTTCATTGCGACGCAATTTCAGTTTTAATTCGACAAAGTGAGGGTGCGAGGAATGCAGTAAAGAAGGAATAGTGCATCGCAATAGGAGATACTCTGACCCCAAAAGTGAAAATCATGTCGCTTCCATAGAAACGTTACTCGATTTAAAAGGAGAAGTCATAGAACCCACAGTATTTCATAGCGACGAAATTTCAGTTTTAATTCGACCACGTGGGGGAGCGAGGGATGCAGTATAGAAGGAATACCGCATCGGAATGGAGATATTCGCCTCTCAAAAGAAAATCCTGTCGTTTCCATAGAAACGTTACTCGATTTAGAAGGAGAAGTCATAGAACCCACAGTATTTCATAGCGACGCAACTTAAGTTTTAATTCGACGAAGTGATGGTGCGAGGGATGCAGTAAAGAAGGAATAGTGCATCGTAAAGGATATACTCGCCTGGCAAAGGAAAATCCTGTCGTTTCCAGAGAAACGTTACTCGATTTAGAAGGAGAAGCCATAGAACGAGCAGTATTTCATAGCGACCCAATTTCTGTGTTAATTCGTCAATGTGAGGGAGCGAGGGATGCAGTAAAGAAGGAATAGTGCATCGGATAGGAGATACTCGCCTCCCAAAAGAAAATCATGTCGTTTCCATAGAAACTTTACTCGATTTAGAAGTAGATGTCATATAACCAATAGTATTTCATAGCGACGCAATTTCAGTTTTAATTCGACAAAGTGAGGGAGCGAGGGATGCAGTAAAGAAGGAATAGTGCATCAGAAAGGTGATACTCGCCTCCCAAAAGCAAATCCTGTCGTCTCCGTAGAAACGTTACTCGTTTTAGAAGGAGAAGTCATATAACGCATAGTATTTCATAGCAACGCAATTTCAGTTTTAATTCGACCACGTGGGGGAGCGAGGGATGCAGTAGAGAAGGAATACTGCAATGGAATGGAGATATTCGCCTCTCAAAAGAAAATCCTGTAGTTTCCATAGAAACGTTACTCGATTTAGAAGGAGAAGTCATAGAACCCACAGTATTTCATAGCGACGCAATTTCAGCTTTAATTCGACAAGGTGAGGGAGCGAGGGATGCGGTAAAGAAGGAATAGTGCATCGTAAAGGATATACTCGCCTCCCAAAGGAAAATCCTGTCGTTTCCAGAGAAACGTTACTCGATTTAGAAGGAGAAGTCATAGAACGAGTAGTATTTCATAGCGACGCAATTTCTGTGCTAATACGTCAATGTGTGGGTACGGGGGATGAGGTAAAGAAGGAATAGTGCATCGGAAAGGAAATACTCCCATCTCAAAAGAAAATCCTGTCGTTTCCATAGATACGTTACTCGATCTAGAAGGAGATGTCATATAACCTACAGTATTTCATTGCGACGCAATTTCAGTTTTAATTCGTTAAAGTGAGGGTGCGAGGATTGCAGTAAAGAAGGAATAGTGCATCGCAAAAGCAGATACTCTGACCCCAATTGAAAATTCTGTCGTTTCCATAGAAACGTAACTCGATTTAGATGAAGATGTCATAGATCCCATTGTATTTCATAGCGACTCAATTTCTGTGTTAATTCGTCAATGTGAGGGAGCGAGGGATGCAGTAAAGAAGGAATAGTGCATCGGAAAGGAGATACTCGCCTCCCAAACGAAAATCCTGTCGTTTCCATAGAAACTTTACTCGATTTAGAAGTAGAAGTCATATAACCCATAGTATTTCATAGCGTCGCAATTTCGGAATTAATTGGAACAAATGAGGGAGCGAGGGAAGCAGTAAAGAAAAATAGTGCATCGCAAAGGGGATACTCGCCTCCCAAAAGAAGATGCTGTCGTTTCCATAGCAAAGTTACTCGATTTAGAAGGAGAAGTCATAGAACCCATAGTATATAATAGCGACGAAATATCTGAGTTAATTTGTCAATGTGAGGGAGCGCGGGATGCAGTAAAGAAGGAATAGAGCATCGCAAAGGAGATACTCGCCTCCCATAAGAAAATCCAGTCGTTTCTATGAAACGCAACTCGATTTAAATGGAGAAGTCATAGAGCCTATAGTATTTTACAGCGACTCAATTTTAGTGTTAATTCGTCAATGTTAGGGAGCGAGGGATGCAGAAAAGAAGGAATAATGCGTCGGAAAGGAGGTACCTGCTTCATAAAAGTAAATGCTGTCGTTTCCATAGAAACGTTACTCAATTTAGATGGCGAAGTCATAAAACCCATAGTATTTCATAACGACGCAATGTCAGTTTTAATTCGACGAAGTGAGGGAGCGAGGGATGCAGTAAAGAAGGAAAAATTCATCGCAAAGGAGATACTCGCCTCCCAAAAGTGAAAATCATGTCGCTTCCATAGAAACGTTACTCGATTTAAAAGGAGAAGTCTTAGAACCCACAGTATTTTATAAAGACGAAATTTCAGTTTTAATTCGACAAAGTGTCGGAGCGAGGGATGCAGAAAAGGAGCAATAGTGCTTCGTAAAGGAGATACCGTCCTCCCAAAAGAAAAACATTTCGTGTCCATAGGAACGTTACTCGATGTAGAAGGAGAAGTCATAGAACCCATAGAATTTCATAGCGACGCAATTTCTGTGTTAATCGTCAATGTTAAGGAGCGAGGGATGCAGTAAAGAAGGAATATTGCATCGGCAAGGAGATACTCGCCTCCCAAAAGAAAATCCTGTCGTCTCCATAGAAACTTCACTCGATTTAGAAGGAGAAGTCATAGAACCCAAACTAATTCATAGCGACGCAATTCCTGTGTTAATTCGCCATTGTGAGGGAGCGAGGGATGTAGTAAAGAAGGAATAGTGCATCAGAAAGGTGATACTCGCCTCCCAAAAGCAAATCCTGTCGTCTCCATAGAAACGTTACTCTTTTTAGAAGGAGAAGTCATATAACGCATAGTATTTCATAGCAACGCAATTTCAGTTTTAATTCGACCACGTGGGGGAGCGAGGGATGCAGTAGAGAAGGAATACTGCAATGGAATGGAGATATTCGCCTCTCAAAAGAAAATCCTGTAGTTTCCATAGAAACGTTACTCGATTTAGAAGGAGAAGTCATAGAACCCACAGTATTTCATAGCGACGCAATTTCAGCTTTAATTCGACAAGGTGAGGGAGCGAGGGATGCAGTAAAGAAGGAATAGTGCATCGGAAAGGAAATACTCGCATCTCAAAAGAAAATCCTGTCGTTTCCATAGAAACGTTACTCGATCTAGAAGGAGAAGTCATATAACCTACAGTATTTCATTGCGACGCAATTTCAGTCTTAATTCGACCACGTGGGGCAGCGAGGGATGCAGTAGAGAAGGAATACTGCATCGGAATGGAGATATTCGCCTCGCAAAAGAAAATCCCGTCGTTTCCATAGAAACGTTACTCGATTTAGAAGGACAAGTCATAGAACCCACAGTATTTCATAGCGACGCAATTTCATTTTAATTCGACAAAGTGAGGGTGCGAGGAATGCAGTAAAGAAGGAATAGTGCATCGCAAAAGGAGATACTCTGACCCCAACAGAAAATTTAGATGAAGTTGTCATGGATCCCATTGTATTTAATAGCGACTCAATTTCAGGATTAATTGGAACAAGTGAGGGAGCGAGGGAAGCAGTAAGGAAGAATAGTGCATCGCAAAGGGGATAATCGCCTCCCAAAAGAAGATGCTGTCGTTTCCATAGCAACGTTACTCGATTTAGAAGGAGAAGTCATAGAACCCATAGTATTTAATAGCGACGAAATATCCGAGCTAATTCGTCAATGTGAGGGAGCGCGGGATGCAGTAAAGAAGGAATAGAGCATCGCAATGGAGATACTCGCCTCCCATAAGAAAATACTGTCGTTTCTATGAAACGCAACTCGATTTAGAAGGAGAATCCATAGAGCCCTTAGTATTTCACAGCGACTCATTTTCAGTGTTAATTCGTCAATGTTAGGGAGCGAGGGATGCAGAAAAGAAGGAATAATGGATTGGAAAGGAGGAACCCGCTTCATATAAGAAAATCCTGTCGTTTCCATAGAAACGTTACTCGATTTAGAAGGCGAAGTCATAAAACCCATAGTATTTCATAACGACGCAATTTCAGTTTTAATTCGACGAAGTGAGGGAGCGAGGGATGCAGTAAAGAAGGAAAAGTGCATCGCAAAGGAGATACTCGCCTCCCAAAAGTGAAAATCATGTCGCTTCCATAGAAACGTTACTCGATTTAAAAGGAGAAATCATAGAACCCACAGTATTTCATAGCGACGAAATTTCAGTTTTAATTCGACAAAGTGTGGGAGCGAGGGATGCAGAAAAGAAGGAATAGTGCTTCGTAAAATAGATACCGTCCTCCCAAAAGAAAATCATTTCGCCTCCATAGGAAGGTTACTCGATATGGAAGGAGAAGTCATAGAACCCATAGAATTTCATAGCGACGCAACTTCTGTGATAATTCGTCAATGTGAGGGAGCGATTGATGCAGTAAAGAAGGAATAGTGCAACGGAATGGAGATACTCGCCTCCCATAAGAAAATCCTGTCGTTTCCATAGAAACGTACTCGATTTAGAAGGAGTAGTCATAGAACCCACAGTATTTCATAGCGACTTAATTTCAGTGTTAATTCGTCAATGTTAGGGAGCGAGGGATGCAGAAAAGAAGGAATAATGCATCGGAAAGGAGGTACCCGCTTCATAAAAGAAAATCCTGTCGTTTCCATAGAAACGTTAGTCGATTTAGAAGGCGAAGTCATAAAACCCATAGTATTTCATAACGACGCAATTTCAGTTTTTATTCGACGAAGTGAGGGAGCGAGGGAAGCAGTAAAGAAGGAAAAGTGCATCGCAAAGGAGAGACTCGCTTCCCAGAAGAAAATCCAGTCGGTCCATAGAAACGTTAATCGATTTTGAAGAAGAAGTCATATAACCAACAGTATTTCATTGCGACGCAATTTTAATTTTAAATCGACAAAGAGAGGGAGCGAGGGATGCAGTAAAGTAGGAATAGTGCATCGCAAAGGAGATACTCTCCTCCCAAAAGAAAATGCAGTAGTTTCCATAGAAATGTTACTCTATCTAGAAGAAGAAGTCATAGAACCCATAGTATTTCATATCGACTCCAATTCTGTGTTAATTCGTCATTGTGAGGGAGCGAGAGATGCAGTAAAGAAGGAATAATGCATCGGAAAGGAGGTACCCGCTTCATAAAAGAAAATCCTGTAGTTTCCATAGAAACGTTACTCGATTTAGAAGGAGAAGTCATAGAACCCACAGTATTTCATAGTGACGCAATTTCAGCTTTAATTCGACAAGGTGAGGGAGCGAGGGATGCAGTAAAGAAGGAATAGTGCATCGGAAAGGAAATACTCGCATCTCAAAAGAAAATCCTGTCGTTTCCATAGAAACGTTACTCGATCTAGAAGGAGAAGTCATATAACCTACCGTATTTCATTGCGACGCAATTTCAGTTTTAATTCGACCACGTGGGGCAGCGAGGGATGCAGTAGAGAAGGAATACTGCATCGGAATGGAGATATTCGCCTCGCAAAAGAAAATCCCGTCGTTTCCATAGAAACGTTACTCGATTTAGAAGGACAAGTCATAGAACCCACAGTATTTCATAGCGACGCAATTTCATTTTAATTCGACAAAGTGAGGGTGCGAGGAATGCAGTAAAGAAGGAATAGTGCATCGCAAAAGGAGATACTCTGACCCCAACAGAAAATTTAGATGAAGTTGTCATGGATCCCATTGTATTTCATAGCGACTCAATTTCAGGATTAATTGGAACAAGTGAGGGAGCGAGGGAAGCAGTAAGGAAGAATAGTGCATCGCAAAGGGGATAATCGCCTCCCAAAAGAAGATGCTGTCGTTTCCATAGCAACGTTACTCGATTTAGAAGGAGAAGTCATAGAACCCATAGTATTTAATAGCGACGAAATATCCGAGCTAATTCGTCAATGTGAGGGAGCGCGGGATGCAGTAAAGAAGGAATAGAGCATCGCAATGGAGATACTCGCCTCCCATAAGAAAATACTGTCGTTTCTATGAAACGCAACTCGATTTAGAAGGAGAATCCATAGAGCCCTTAGTATTTCACAGCGACTCATTTTCAGTGTTAATTCGTCAATGTTAGGGAGCGAGGGATGCAGAAAAGAAGGAATAATGGATTGGAAAGGAGGAACCCGCTTCATATAAGACAATTCTGTCGTTTCCATAGAAACGTTACTCGATTTAGAAGGCGAAGTCATAAAACCCATAGTATTTCATAACGACGCAATTTCAGTTTTAATTCGACGAAGTGAGGGAGCGAGGGATGCAGTAAAGAAGGAAAAGTGCATCGCAAAGGAGATACTCGCCTCCCAAAAGTGAAAATCATGTCGCTTCCATAGAAACGTTACTCGGTTTAAAAGGAGAAATCATAGAACCCACAGTATTTCATAGCGACGAAATTTCAGTTTTAATTCGACAAAGTGTGGGAGCGAGGGATGCAGAAAAGAAGGAATAGTGCTTCGTAAAATAGATACCGTCCTCCCAAAAGAAAATCATTTCGCCTCCATAGGAAGGTTACTCGATATGGAAGGAGAAGTCATAGAACCCATAGAATTTCATAGCGACGCAACTTCTGTGTTAATTCGTCAATGTGAGGGAGCGATTGATGCAGTAAAGAAGGAATAGTGCAACGGAATGGAGATACTCGCCTCCCATAAGAAAATCCTGTCGTTTCCATAGAAACGTACTCGATTTAGAAGGAGTAGTCATAGAACCCACAGTATTTCATAGCGACTTAATTTCAGTGTTAATTCGTCAATGTTAGGGAGCGAGGGATGCAGAAAAGAAGGAATAATGCATCGGAAAGGAGGTACCCGCTTCATAAAAGAAAATCCTGTCGTTTCCATAGAAACGTTAGTCGATTTAGAAGGCGAAGTCATAAAACCCATAGTATTCCATAACGAGGCAATTTCAGTTTTTATTCGACGAAGTGAGGGAGCGAGGGATGCAGTAAAGAAGGAAAAGTGCATCGCAAAGGAGATACTCGTCTCCCAAAAGAAAATCCTGTCGTCTCCATAGAAACGTCACTCGATTTAGAAGGAGAAGTCATAGAACCCAAACTATTTCATACCGACGACATTTCTGTGTTAATTCGTCAATGTGAGGGAGCGAGGGATGTTGTAAAGAAGGAATAGTGCATCGGAAAGGTGAACCTCGCCTCCCAAAAGCAAATCCTGTCGTCTCCATAGAAACTTTACTCGATTTAGAAGGAGAAGGCATATAACCCATAGTATTTCATTGCAACGCAATTTCAGTTTTAATTCGACCACGTGGGGGAGCGAGAGATGCAGTAAAGAAGGAATACGGCATCGGAATGGAGATATTCGCCTCTCAAAAGAAAATCCTGTCGTTTCCATAGAAACGTTACTCGATTTAGAAGGAGAAGACATACAACCCATAGTATTCCATAGCGACGCGATTTCTGTGTTAATTCGACAAAGTGAGGGAGCGAGGGATGCTGAAAAGAAGGAATAGTGCATCGGAAAAGAGATACTCGCCTCCCAAAAGTAGAAATCCTGTCGCTTCCATAGAAACGTTACTCGATTTAGAAGGAGAAGTCATAGAACCCGCAGTATTCCATAGCGACGCAATTTCTGTGTTAATTCGTCAATGTGAGGGAACGAGGGATGAAGTAAAGAAGGAATAGTGCATCGGAAAGGAAATACTCGCATCTCAAAAGAAAATCCTGTCGTTTCCATAGAAACGTTACTCGATCTAGAAGGAGAAGTCATATAACCTACAGTATTTCATTGCGACGCAATTTCAGTTTCAATTCGACCAAGTGAGGGTGCGAGGAATGCAGTAAAGAAGGAATAATGCATCGCAAAGGAGATACTCGCCTCCCAAAAGGAAATCCTGTCTCTTCCATAGCAACGTTACTCAATTTAGAAGGAGAAGTCATAGAAACCATAGTATTTCATAGCGACGAAATTTCTGTGTTAATTCGACAATGTGAGGGAGCGAGGGATGCAGTAAAGAAGGAATAGTGCATCGCAAAGGAGATACTCGCCTCCAATAAGAAAATCCTGTCGTTTCTATGAAACGCAACTCGATTTAGAAGGAGAAGTCATAGAGCCCATAGTATTTCACAGCGACGCAAATTCTGTGTTAATTCGTAAAAGTGAGGGATCGTGGGATGCTGTAAAGAAGGAATAGTGCATCGAAAAGGAGGTACTCGCCTCCCAAAAGAAAATCCTGTCGTTTCCATAGAAACGTTACTCGATTTAGAAAGAGAAGTCATATAACCCATAGTATTTCATAGCGACGCATTTTCAGAATTAATTCGAACAAGTGAGCGAGCGAGGGAAGCAGTAAAATAGGAATAAAGCATCGCAAAGGAGATACTCGCCTCCCATAAGAAAATCCTGTCGTTTCCATAGAAACGTTACTCGATTTAGAAGGACAAGTCATATAACCCATAGTATTTCATAGCGACGCAATTTCAGTGTTAATTCGTCAGTGTGAGGGAGGGAGTGATGCAGTAAAGAAGGAATACTGCATCGGAAAGGAGAGACACGCCTCCCAATATAAAATCCTGTCGTTCCATAGAAACGTTACTCGATTTTGAAGGAGAAGTCATATAATCCACAGTATTTCATTGCGACGCAATTTTAGTTTTAATTCGACAAAGAGACGGAGAGAGGGATGCAGTAAAGTAGGAATAGTGCATCGCAAAGGAGATACTCTCCTCCCAAAAGAAAATGCAGTCGTTTCCATAGAAACGTTACTCTATCTAGAAAGAGAAGTCATAGAACCCATAGTATTTCATAGCGACACAAATTCTGTGTTAATTCGTCAATGTGAGGGAGCGAGGGATGCAGTAAAGAAGGAATAGTGCATCGGAAAGGAGATCCTCGACCCCCAAAAGAAAATACTGTCGTTTCCATAGAAACGTTACTCGATTTATAAGGAGAAGTCATATAACCCATAGTATTTCATAGCGACGCAATTTCAGTATTAATTCGACCAAGTGAGGGAGCGCGGGATGCAGTAAAGAAGGAATAGTGCATCACAAAGGAGATACTCGCCTCCCAAAAGAAAATCCTGTCGCTTCCATTGCAACGTTACTCGATTTAGAAGGAGAAGTCATAGAACCCATAGTATTTCATAGCGACGAAATTTCTATAATAATTCGACAATGTGAGGGAGCGAGGGATGCAGTAAAGAAGGAATAGTGCATCGGAAAGGAGATACTCGATTTCCAAAAGAAAATCCTCTCGTTTCCATAGAAACGTTACTCGATGTGGAAGGAGAAGTCATGCTAACCACAGCAGTTCATAGCGACACAATTTCAGTGTTAATTTGTCAATGTGATGGACGAGGGATGCAGTAAAGAAGGAATAGTGCACTGCAAAGGAGATACTCACCTCCGAAAAGAAAATCCTGTCGGTTCCATTGTAACGCTACTCGATTTAGAAGGAGATGTCATAGAACGCATTGAATTTAGAGCGACGCAATTTCTGCGTTAATTCGTCAATGTGAAGGAGCGAGGGATGCAATAAAGAAGGAATAATGCATCGGAAAGGAGATACTCGCCTCCCAAAAGAAAATCCTGTCGTTAATATAGAATCGTTACTCGATTTAGAATGGGAAGTCATAGAAACCTTAGTCTTTCATAGCGACGCAATTTCTGTGTTAATTCGTCAATGTGAGGGAACGAGGGATGCAGTAAAGAAGGAATAGTGCATCGGTAAGGTGATAATCACCTCCCAAAAGCAAATCCTGTCGTTTCCATAGAAACGTTACTCGAATTAAAAGGACAAGTCATACAACCCATAGTATTTCATAGCGACGCAATATCAGTTTTAATTCGACCGAGTGAAGAAGCGAGGGAAGCTGTAAAGAAGGAATAGTACATCGCAAAGGAGATACCCGCGTCCCAAAAGAAAATCCCATCGTTTCCATAGCAACGTTAATCGATTTAGAAGGAGAAGTCATAGAACACATAGTATTTCACAGCGACGCAGTTTCTGTGTTAATTCGTCAATGTGAGGTAGCGAGGGATGCAGCAAAGAAGAAATAGTGCATCGGAAAGGAGATACTCGCCTCCCAAAGGAAAATCCTGTAGTTTCCATAGAAACGTTACTCGATATAGAAGGAGAAGTCGCAAAACCCATAGTATTTCATAGCGATGCAATTTCAGTTTAAATTTGACAAAGTGAGGGAGCGAGGAATGCAGTAAAGAAGGAATTGTGCATCGCAAAGGACATACTCGCATCCCAAAAGAAAATCCTTTCGTTCCCATTGAAACGTTACTAGTTTTAGAAGGAGAAGTCATAGAACGCATAGTATATCAGAGCGACGCAATTTCTGTGTTAATCCGCCAATGTGAGGGAGCGAGGGATGCAGAAAAGAAGGAATAGTGCATCGGAATGGAGATACTCGTCTCCCAAAAGAAAATCCTGCCGTTTCCATAGAAACGTTACTCGATTTAGAAGGAAAAGTCACAGAAACCATAGTATCCATAGCGACGCTATTTCTGTGTTAATTCGTGAATGTGAGGGATCGTGGGATGCAGTAGAGAAGGAATAGTGCATCGAAAAGGAGTTACTCTCCTCCCATAAGAAAATCCCTTCATTTCCATCGAAACGTTACTCGATTTAGAAGGAGAAGTCATAGAACGCGTAGTATTTCAGAGCGACGCAATTTCTGTGTTAATCCGTCAATGTGAGGGCGCGAGGGATGCAGAAAAGAAGGAGTAGTGTATCAGAAAGGAGGTACTCGCCTACAAATGAAAATCCTCTCGTTTGCATAGAAACGTTACTCGATTTAGAAGGAGGAGTCATATAACCCACAGTATTTCATAGCGACGCAATTTCAGTTTTAATTCGACAATGTGAGGAAGCCAGGGATGCAGAATAGAAGGAATAGTGCATCGTAAAGGAGATACTCGCCTCCCAAAACAAAATCCTGTCGTTTCCAGAGAAACGTTAATCGATTTAGAAGGAGAAGTAATAGAACGAATAGTATTTCATTGCGACGCAATTTCTGTGTTAATTCGTCAATGTGAGGGAACGAGGGATGAAGTAAAGATGCAATAGGGCATCGGAAAGGATATACTCGCATCTTAAAAGAAAATCCTGTCGTTTCCATTGAAACGTTACTCGATTTAGAAGGAGAAGTCATAGAACCCATAGTATTCCATAGCGACGTAATTTCTGTGTTAATTCGTCAAAGTGAGGGAGCGAGGAATGCAGTAAAGAGGGAATAGTGCATCGGAAAGGAGATACTCGCCTCCCAAAAGAATGTCCTGTCGTTTCCATAGAAACGTTACTCGATTTAGAAAGAGAAGGCATAGAACCCATAGTATTTCATAGGGACGCAATTCCAGTTTGAATTCGACAAAGTGATATGGCGGGAAATGCCGTAAATGAGGAATAGAGCATCGCATAAGAGTTACTTGCCTCCCAAATGAAACTCCTGTCGTTTCAATACAAACGTTACTCGATTTAGAAGGAGAAGTCATAGAACCCATAGTATTTAATAGTGACGCAATTTCAGTGTGAATTCGTCAATGTGAGGGAGCGAGGGATGCAGTAAAGAAGGAATAGTGCATCGGAGAGGAGATACTCGCCTCCCAAAAGAAAATACTCTAGTTTCCATAGAATCGTTACTCGACTTAGAATGAGAAGTCATAGAACCCATAGTGTTTTATAGCGACTCAATTTCAGTGTTAATTCGTCAATGTGAGGGAGCGAGGGATGCAGTAAAGAAGGAATAGTGCTTCGGAAAGGAGATACTCGCCTCCAAAAAGAAAATCGTCTCGTTTCCATAGAAACGTTACTCGATTAAGAAGGAGATTTCATATAACAAACAGTATTTCATAGAGACGCAATTTCAGTTTTAATTCGACAAATTGAGGGAGCGAGAAATGCAGTAAAGAAAGAGTAGTGCATTGCAAAGGAGATACACCTCTCCCAAAAGAAAATCCTTTCGTTTCCATAGATACGTTACCGATTGAGAAGGAAAAGTCATAGAACCCATAGTATTTAATAGTGACGCAATTTCTGTGTTAATTCGTCAATGTGAGAGAGCGAGGGATGGAGTAAAGAAGGAATAGTGCATCGGAGAGGAGATACTCGCCTCCCAAAAGAAAATACTCTAGTTTCCGTAGAATCGTTACTCGACTTAGAAGGAGAAGTCATAGAACCCATAGTGTTTCATAGCGACTCAATTTCAGTGTTAATTCATCAATGTGAGGGAGCGAGGGATGCAGAAAAGAGGGAATAGTGCATCGGAAAGGAGATAGTCGCCTCCAAAAAGAAAATCGTCTCGTTTCCATAGAAACGTTACCGATTTAGAAGGAAAAGTCATAGAACACATAGAATTTCATAGCGACGCAATTTCTGTGTTAATTCGTCAATGTGAGGGAGCGAGGGATGCAGAAAAGAGGGAGTAGTGCATCGGAAAGGAGATACTCGCCTCAAAAAAGAAAATCGTCTCGTTTCCATAGAAACGTTACCGATTTAGAAGGAGAAGTCATAAAACCCATAGTTTTTCATAGCGATGCAATTTCAGTTTTAATTCGACAAAGTGAAGGAGCGAGGGATGCAGAAATGAAGGAATAGTGCATCGTAAAGGAGATGCTGTCCTCCCAAAAGAAAATCATTTTGTTTCTATAGGAACGTTACTCGATTTAGAAGGAGAAGTCATAGAACCCATAGAATTTCATAGCGACGCAATTTCTCTGTTAATTCATCAATGTGAGGGATCGAGGGATGCAGTAAAGAAGGAATAGCGTATCGCAGTGGAGGTACTCGCCTCCCAAAAGAAAATCCTGTCGTTTCCATAGAAACGTTACTCGATTAAGAAGGAAATGTCATATAACCCATAGTATTTAATAGTGACGCAATTTAAGTTTTAATTCGACAAAGTGATTGAGCGAGGGATGCAGTAAAGAAGGAATAGTGCATCGCAAAGGAGATACTCGCCTCCCAAAAGAAAATCCTGTCGTTACCACAGAAACATAACTCGATTTAGAAAGAGAAGTCATAGAACCCACAGTATTTCTTAGCGACTCAATTTCAGTGTTAATTTGCCAATGTGAGGGAGCGAGGGATGCAGTAAAGAAGGAATAGTGCATCGGAAAGGAGATACTCGCCTCATAAAAGAAAATCCTGTCGTTTCCATAGCAACGTAACCAGTTTTAGCAGGAGAAGTCATAAAACCTATAGTATTTCATAGCGACGCAATTTCAGTTTTAATTCGACAAAGTGAGGGAGTGAGGGATGCAGTAAAGTAGGAATAGGGCATCGCAAAGGAGATACTAGGCTCCCAAAAGAAAATCCGGTCGTATCCGTTGAAACGTTACTCGATTTAGAAGGTGAAGTTATCGAACTCATTGTATTTCATAGCGACGCAATTTCTGTGTTAATTCTTCCATGTGAGGGTGGGAGGGATGCTGGAAAGAAGGAATAGTGCATCGGAAAGGAGATACTCGAATCCCAAAAGAAAATATTGTCGTTTCCAGAGAAACGTTACTCGATTTAGAAGGAGAAGTCATAGCAAGAATAGTATTTCATAGCGACGCAATTTCTGTGTTAATTCGTCAATGTGAGGGAACAAGGGATGAAGTAAGGAAGGAATAGTGAATCGGAAAGGAAAAATTCGCATCTCAAAAGAGAATCCTTTCGTTTTCATAGAAACGTTACTCGAATTAGAAGGAGAAGCCATAGAACACATCATATTCCACAACGACAAAATTTCTGTGTTAATTCGTCAATGTGAGGAAGCGAGGGATGCAGTAAACAAGGAATAGTGCATCGGAAAGGAGATACTCGCCTCCCAAAAGAAAATCCGGTCGTTCCCATAGAAATATTACTCGATTTAGAAGGAGATGTCATAAAACCCATAGGATTTCATAGCGACGCAATTTCAGTTATAATTCGACAAAGCGAGGGAGCGTGGTATGCAGTAAAGAAGGAATAGTGCACCTCATAGGAGATACTCGCCTCCCAAAAGAAAAACCTGTCGTTTCCATTTAAACGTTACTCGATTTAGTAGGAGAAGTCATATAACCCATAGGATTTCATAGCGACGCAAATTCAGCTTTAACTCGACCAAGTAAGGGAGCGAGGGATGCAGTAAAGAAGGAATAGTGCATCGCTAAAGAGATACTCGCCTCCCAAAAGAAAATCCTGTCGTTTCCATAGCAACATTAATCATTTTTGAAGGAGAAGTCATAGAACCCATAGTATTTAATAGCGAGGCAATATCAGTTTTAATTCGACAGAGTGAGCTACCGAGGGAAGCAGTAGAGAAGGAATAGCGCATCGTAAAGGATATAGTCGCCTCCCAAAAGAAAATTCTGTCGTTTCCAGAGAAACGTTACTCGAATTAGAAGGTGAAGTCATAGAACGAATAGTATTTCATAGCGACGCAATTTCTGTGTTAATTCGTCAATGTGAGGGAACGAGGGATGATGTAAGGAAGGAATAGCGCATCGGAAAGGAGATACTCGCATCTCAGAAGAAAATCCAGTAGTTTCCATTGAAACGTTACTCGATTTAGTAAGAGAAGTCATAGAACCCGCGGTATTTCATAGCGACGCAATTTCTGTGTTAGTTCGTCAGTGTGAGGGAGGGAGGGATGCAGTAATGAAGGAATAGTGCATCGGAATGAAGATACTCGCCTCCCAAAAGAAAATCCTGTCGTTTCCATAGAAACGTTACTCGATTTAGAAGGAGAAGTCATAGAACCCATAGTATTTCATAGCGACGCAATCTTAGCTTTAATTCGACCAAGTGAGGGAGCGAGGGATGCAGTAAAGAAGGAATAGTGCATCGCAAAAGAGATACCCGCCTCCCAAAAGAAAATCCTGTCGTTTCCATAGCAACGTTAATCAATATAGAAGGCGAAGTCATAGAACACATAGTGTACCATAGCGACGCTCTTTCTGTGTTAATTCGACAATGTGAGGGAGCGAGACATTCAGTAAGGAAGGAATAGTGCATCGGAAGGGAGATACTCGCCTCCCAAAAGCAAATTATGTGGATACCATAGAAACGTTACTCGATTTAGAAGGAGAAGTCATATAACCCATAGTATTTCAAAGCGACGCAATTTCAGTTTTAATTCGACCTAGCATGGGAGCGACGGATGCAATAAAGAAGGAAAAGCGCATCGCAAAGAGGATACTGTCCTCCCAAAAGTAAACCCTGTCGTTTCTATAGAAACGTTACTCGATTTAAAAGGAGAAGTCATATATCCGACAATATTTCACAGCGACGCAATTTCAGATTTAATTCGACAAAGGGAGGGAGTGGGGGATGCAGTATAGAAGGAATAGTGCACCGCAAAGGAGATACCCGCCTCCCAAAAGGAGATCCTGTCGATTCCATAGAAACGTTACTCGATTTAGAACTTGAAGTCATAGAAACCATAGCATTTCATAGCGACGCAATTTCTGTATTAATTCGTCAGTGTGAGGGAGCGAGGGATGCAAAAGAGAATGAATAGTGCATCGGAACGGAGATAGTTTCCTCCCAAAAGAATATCCTGTTGTTTCCATAGAAACGACATTCGATTCAGAAGGAGAAGTCATAGAACCCATAGTATTTCATAGCTGCTCAATTTCAGTGTTAATTCGTCAATGTGCGGGTGCGAGGGATGCAGTAAGGAAGGAATAGTGCATCGGAAGGGAGATAATCGCCTCGCAAAAGCAAAACCTGCCGTTTCCATAGAAACGTTACTCGATTTAGAAGGAGAAGTCATAGAACCCATAGTATGTCATAGCGACGCAATTTCTGTGTTAATTCATCAATGTGAGGGAGCGAGAGATGCAGAAAAGAAGGAATAGTGCATCGGAGAGGACACGCCTCCCAAAAGAAAATCCTATCGTTTCCATAGAAACGTAACTCGATTTAGAAGGAGAAGTCATAGAAACCATAGTATTTCATAACGACCCAATTTCCGTGTTAATTCGTCAATGTGAGGGAGCGAGGGATGCAGTAATAAAGGAATAGTGCATCGGAATGGAGATACTCGCCTCCCAATAGAAAATGCTGTAGTTTCCATAGAAACGTATTCGATTTAGAAGGAGCAGTCATAGAACCCATAGTATTTCATAGCGACGCAATTCCAGGTTTAATTCGACAATGTGAGGGAGCGAGGGATGCAGTAAATGAGGAATAGTGCATCGCATAAGAGATATTCGCCACCCAATAGAAAATCCTGTCGTTTCAAAAGAAACGTTACTCGATTAAGAAGGAGAAGTCATAGAACCCATAGTATTTAATAGCGACGGAATTTCAGATTTAATTCGACAAAGTGAGGGACCTAGGGAAGCAGTAAAGAAGGAATAGTGCATTGTAAAGGATATACTCGCCTCCCAAAGGAAAATCCTGTCGTTTCCAGAAAAACGTTACTCGAATTAGAAGGTGGAGTAATAGAATGAATAGTATTTCATAGCGACGCAATTTCTGTGTTAATTCGTCAATGTGACGGAACGAGGGATGAAGTAAGGAAGAAATAACGCATCGGAACGGAGATACTCCCATCTCAAAAGAAAATCCTGTCGTTTCCATAGAAACGTTACTTGATTTAGCGAGCGAGGGATGCAGTAAAGATGGAATAGTGGATCGGAAAGGAGATACTCGCCTCTTAAAAGAAAATCCTGACGTTACCACAGAAACGATACTCGATTTAGAAGGAGAAGTCGTATAACCCATAGTATTTCAAAGCGACGCAATTTCAGTTTTTAAATTCGACCAAGTGAGGGAGCGAGGGATGCAGTAAAGGAGGAATAGCGCATCGAAAGGAGATACTCGCCTCTCAAAAGAAAATCCTGTCGTTTCCATAGCATCGTTACTCGATTTAGGAGAAGAAGTCATAGATCGCATAGTATTTCATAGCGACGCAATTATTGTGTTAATTCGTCAATGAGGGGGAGCGAGGGATGCAGTAAAGAAGGAATAGTGCATGGGAAAGGAGATACTCGCCTCCCAAATGAAAATGCTGTGGTTTCCATAGAAACGTTACTCGATTAAGAAGGAGAAGTCATAGAACCCATAGTATTTCATAGCGATGCAATTTCAGTTTTAATTCGACAAAGTGAGGGAGCGAGGGATGCAGTAAAGAAGGAATAGAGCATCGCAAAGGAGATACTCGCCTCCCAAAAGGATAACCTGCCGTTTCCATAGAAACGTTAATCGAATTAGAAGGAGAAGTCATAGAACCCATACTATGTAATAGCGACGGAAATTCAGTTTTAATTCGACAAAGTGAGGGACCTAGGGAAGCAGTAAAGCAGGAATAGTGCATTGTAAAGGATATACTCGCCTCCTAAAGGAAAATCCTGTCGTTTCCAGAAAAACGTTACTCGAATTACAAGGTTGAGTAAGAGAACGAATAGTACTTCATAGCGACGCAATTTCTGTGTTAATTCGTCTATGTTACGGAACGAGGGATGAAGTAAGGAAGGAATAAGGCGTCGGAACGAAGATACTCGCATCTCAAAAGTAAATCCTGTCGTTTTCATAAAAACGTTACTCGATTTAGGAGGAGAAATCATAGAACTCATAGTATTCTATAGCGACGCAATTTCTGTGTTAATTCGTCATTGTGAGGAAACGAGGGATGAAGTAAGGAAGGAATAGCGCATCGGAATGGAGATACTCGCATCTCAAAAGAAAATCGTGTCGTTTCCATAGAAACGTTACTCGGATTAGAAGGAGATGTCATAGAACCATAGTATTCCATAGCGACGCAATTTCTGTGTTAATTTGACAATGTGAGTGAGCGAGGGATGCAGTAAAGAAGGAATAGTGCACCGGAAAGGAGATACATGCCGCTCAAAAGATAATCCTGTCTTTTCCATAGAAACGATACTCGATTTAGAAGGAGAGGTCATAGGAATCATAGTATTTCATAGCGACGCAATTTCTGTGTTAATTCGTCAAAGTGAGGGAGCGAGGGATGCTATAAAGATGGAATAGTGCATCGGAAAGGAGATACTCGCCTCCCAAAAGATAATCCTGTCGTTTCCATAGAAACGTTACTCGATTTAGAAAGAGAATGTATATAACCCATAGTATTTCACAGAGACGCAATTTCAGTTTTAATTCGACAAAGTGAGGGAGTGGGGGATGCAGTATAGAAGGAATAGTGCATCGCAAAGGAGATACCCACCTCCCAAAAGCAAAACCTGTTCTCTCCACAGAAACGTTACTCGATTTAGAAGGAGAAGTCGTAGAACCCTTAGTATTTCATACCGACGCAATTTCTGTGTTAATTCGTCAATGTGAGGGAGCGAGGGATGCAGAAATGAAGGAATAGTGCATCGGAAAGGAGATACTCGCCTCTCAAAAGAGAGTTCTGTCGTTTCCATAGAAACGTTACTCGATTTAGAAGGAGCAGTCATAAAACCCATAGCATTCCATAGCGACGCAATTTCTGTGTTGATTCGTCAATGTGAGTGAGCGGGAGATGCAGTAAAGAAGGAATTGTGTACCGGAAACGAGATACTCGCCTCCCAAAAGAAAATCCTGTAGGTTCCATAGAAACGTTACTCGATTTAGAGGGAGAAGTCATAGAACCCATAGTATTTCATAGCGACACGAATTCTGTGTTAATTCGTCAGTGTGAGGGATCGAGGGATGCAGAAAAGAAGGAATAGTGCGTCGGAAAGGACATCCTCCACTCCCAAAAGAAAATCCTGCCGTTACCATAGAAACGTTACTCGATTTAGATGGATATGTCATATAACCCACAATATTTCATAGGGACGAAATTTCAGTTTTAATTCGACAAATTTAGGGAGTGAGGGACGCAGTCAAGAAGGAATTGTGCATCGGAAAAGAGATACCCACCTCCCAAAAGGAAAACATGT
Organism: Schistocerca serialis cubense; assembly: GCF_023864345.2. Classification (NCBI taxonomy): domain Eukaryota; kingdom Metazoa; phylum Arthropoda; class Insecta; order Orthoptera; family Acrididae; genus Schistocerca; species Schistocerca serialis. The sequence goes on from NC_064638.1 coordinate 52,353,444, forward strand.
CGTCTCCATAGATACGTTACTCGATTTAGAATGAGAAGTCGTAGAACCCATAGTATTTCGTGGCCACGCAATCTCTGTGTTAATTCGTCAATTTGAGGGGGCGAGAGATGCAAAGAAGCAGAAATAGTGCATCGGAAATTAGATACTCGCCTCCCAAAAGAAATTCCTGTCGTTTCCATAGAAACGTTACTCGATTTAGAAGGAGAAGTCATAGAACCCATAGTATTTCATAGCGACTTAATTTCAGTGTTAATTCGTCAATGTGATGGTGCGATGGGTGCAGTAAAGAAGGAATAGTGCATTGGAAAGGAGAATCTCCTATCCCAAAAGAAAATCCAATCGTTTCCATAGAAACGTTACTCGATATAAGAGGAGAAGTCATAGAACCAATAGTATTTCATAGCAACGCTATTTCTGTGTTAATTCGTCAATGTGACGGAGCGAGGAATGCAGTAAAGTAGGAATAGTGCATCAGAAAGGTGATACTCGTATCCCAAAGGAAAATTCTGCCGTTTCCATAGATTCGATACTCGATTAAGAAGGAGAAGCCATAGAACCCATAGTATTTCATACCGACGCAAAATCTGTTTTAATTCGTCAATGTGAGCGAGCTAGGGATGCAGTAAAGAAGGAATAGTTCATTGGAAAGGAGATACTCGTATCCAAAAGAAAATCCTGTCGTCTCAATTGAAACGTTACTCGATTTAGAAGGAAAAGTCAAAGAACACATAGTATTTCATAGCGACGCAATTTCTGTGTTAATTCGTCAATGTGAGGGAGCGAGGGAAGCAGTGAGGAAGGAATAGTGCTTCGGAAAGGAGATACTCGTATCCCAAAAGAAAATCCTGTCGTCTCCATAGAAACGTTACTGGATGTAGAAGGAGAAGTCACAGAACCCATAACATTTCATAGCGACGAAATTTCTGTGTTAATTCGTCAGTGTGAGGTAGCTAGGGATGCAGCAAGGAAGGAATAGTGCATCGGAAAGGAGTTACTCGTATCCCAAAAGAAAATCCTATCGTTTCCATGGATACGGTACGTGATTTAGTACGAGAAGTCATAGAACACATAGCATTCCATAGCGACTCAATTTCTGTGTTCATACGTCAATGTGAGGGAGCGAGGGATGTAGTAGAGAAGCAATAGTGCATCGGAAAGGAGATAGTCGCATCCCAGAAGAAAATCCCATCGATTCCGTAGAAACGTTCCTCGAATAAGATGGAGAAGCCATAGAACCCATAGTATTTCATACCGACGCAAAATCTGTCTTAATTCGTCAATGTGAGGGAGCGAGGGATGCAGTAAAGAAGGAATAGTGCATCGGAAAAGAGATACTCGTATCCCAAAAGAAAATCCTGTCGTTTCCATAGAAACGTTACTCGAATAAGAAGGAGAAGCCATAGAACCCATAGTATTTCATACCGACGCGGAATCTGTCTTAATTCGTCAATGTGAGGGAGCGAGGGATGCAGTAGAGAAGGAATAGTGCATCGGAAAAGAGATACTCGTATCCCAAAAAAAAATCTTGTCGTATCCTTAGAAACTTTACTCGATTTAGAAGCAGAAGTCATAGAACCCATAATATTCCATAGCGACGTAATTTCTGTGTTCATTCGTCAATGTGAAGGAGCGAGGGATGCAGTAAAGAAGTAATAGTGCATCGGAAAGGAGATAGTCGTATCCCAAAAGAAAATCCTGTCGTTTCCATAGAAACGTTACTCGATTAAGTAGGATATGTCATAGAACCCATAGTATTTCATAGCGACGGAATTTCTGTGTTAATTCGTCACTATGAGAAGGCGAGGGATGCAGTAAAGAAGGTATAGTGCATGGGAAAGGAGATACTCGTATCGCAAAAGAAAATCCTGTCGTTTCCATAGAAACGTTACTCGATGTAGAAGCAGAAGTCATAGAACCCATAGTATTCCATAGCGACACAATTTCTGTGTTAATTCGTCAATGTGTGGGAGCCAGGGATGCAGTAAAGAAGGAATAGAGCATCGGAAATTAGATAATCGTATCCCAAAAGAATATCCAATCGTATCCATAGAAACGTTACTCTGTTTAGATGGAGTAGTAATAGAACCGATAGTATTTCATATCGACGTAATATCTGTGTTAATTCGTTAATGTGATTGAGCGAGGGATGCAGTAAAGAAGGAATAGTGCATCGGAAAGGAGATACTCGTATCCCTAAAGAAAATCCTATCATTTCAATAGAAACGTTACACGATTTAGTAGGAGAAGTCATAGAACCCATAGTATTCCATAGCGACGCAATTTCTGTGTTAATTCGTCAATGTGAGGGAGCTAGGGAAGCAGTAGAGAAGGAACAGTGCATCGGAAAGGAGATAGTCGCATCCCAAAAGAAAATCAAATCGTTTCCATAGAAACATTACTTGGTTTAGAAGGAGAAGTCATAGATCCCATAGTATTTCATAGCAACGCATTTTCTGTGTTAATTCGTCAATGTGAGGAATCGGGGGATGTAGTTAAGAAGGTATAGTGCATCGGAAAGGAGATACTCGTATCCAAAACAAAATCCTGTCGTTTCAATTGAAACGTTACTCGATTTAGAAGGAGAAGTCAAAGAACACAAAGTATTTCATAGCGACGCAATTTCTGTGTTAATTCGTCTATGTGAGGGAGCGAGGGATGCAGTAAGGAAGGAATAGTGCATCGGAGAGGAGATACTCGTATCCCAAAAGAAAATCCCTTCGTTTCCATAGAAACGTTACTCGATTAAGTAGGAGAAGCCATAGAACCCATAGAATTTCATACCGACGTGAAATCTGTCTTAATTCGTCAATGTGAAGATGCGAGGTGTGCAGTAAATAAGGAATAGTGCAGTGAAAAGGAGACTCTCATATCCCAAATGAAAATCCTGTCGTTTCCATAGAAACGTTACCCGATTTAGAAGGATAGGTCATAAAACACATAGTACTTCATAGCGACGTACTTTCTGTGTTAATTCGTCACTGTGAGGAAGCGAGGGATGCAGTAAAGAAGGAAAAGTGCGTCGGAAAGGAGATAATCGTATCCCAAAAGAAAATCCTGTCGTTTCTATTGAAACGTTACTCGATTTAGAATAAGAAGACATAGAACCCATAGTATTTCATAGCGACGCAATTTCTGTGCTAATTCGTCAATGTGAGGGGGCGAGGGATGCAGTAAAAAAGGAATAGTGCATCGGAAGAAGATGTATCCCTAAAGAAAATCCTGTCGTTTCCATAGAAACGTCACTCGATTTAGAAGGAGAAGTCACAAAAACCCTAGTATTTCATAGCGACGCAAATTTCTGTGTTAATTCGTCTATGTGAGGGAGCGAGGGATGCAGTAAAGAGGTAATAGTGCATCGGAAAGGAGATAGTCGTATCCCAAAAGAAAATCCTATCGTTTCTATTGAAACGTTACTCGATTTAGAATAAGAAGACATAGAACCCGTAGTATTTCATAGCAACGCATTTTCTGTGTTAATTCGTCAATGTGAGGAATCGGGGGATGTAGTTAAGAAGGTATAGTGCATTGGAAAGGAGATACTCGTATCCAAAACAAAATCCTGTCGTTTCAATTGAAACGTTACTCGATTTAGAAGGAGAAGTCAAAGAACACAAAGTATTTCATAGCGACGCAATTTCTGTGTTAATTCGTCTATGTGAGGGAGCGAGGGATGCAGCAAGGAAGGAATAGTGCATCGGAAAGGAGATACTCGTATCCCAAAAGAAAATCCTATCGTTTCCATAGATACGTTACGTGATTTAGTACGAGAAGTCATAGAACACATAGCATTCCATAGCGACTCAATTTCTGTGTTAATTCGTCAATGTGAGGGAGCGAGGGATGCAGTAAAGAAGGAGTAGTGCATCGGAAAAGAGATACTCGTATCCCAAAAGAAAATCCTTTCGTTTCCATAGAAACGTTACTCGAATAAGAAGGAGAAGCCATAGAACCCATAGTATTTCATACCGACGCGAAATCTGTCTTAATTCGTCAATGTGAGGGAGCGAGGGATGCTGTAAAGAAGGAATAGTGCATCGGAAAAGAGATACTCGTATCCCAAAAACAAATCCCGTCGTTTCCTTAGAAACGTTACTCGATTTAGAAGCAGAAGTCATAGAACCCATAGTATTCCATAGCGACGAAATTTCTGTGTTCATTCGTCAATGTGAAGGAGCGAGGGATGCAGTAAAGAGGTAATAGTGCATCGGAAAGGAGATAGTCGTATCCCAAAAGAATATCCCGTCGTTTCCATAGAAACGTTACTCGATTAAGTAGGATAAGTCATAGAACCCACAGTATTTCATAGCGACGCAATTTCTGTGTTAATTCGTCACTATGAGGAGGCGAGGGTAGCAGTAAAGAAGGTAAAGTGCATGGGAAAGGAGATACTCGCATCGCAAAAGAAAATCCTGTCGTTTCCATAGAAACGTTACTCGATTTAGAAGCAGAAGTCATAGAACCCATAGTATTCCATAGCGACACAATTTCTGAGCTAATTCGTCAATGTGAGGGAGCCAGGGATGCAGTAAAGGAGGAATAGAGCATCGGAACTTAGATAATCGTATCCCAAAAGAATATCCAATCGTTTCCATAGAAACGTTACACTGTTTAGATGGAGTAGTAATAGAACCGATAGTATTTCATAGCGACGTAATATGTGTGTTAATTCGTTAATGTGATTGAGCGAGGGATGCAGTAAAGAAGGTATAGTGCATGGGAAAGGAGATACTCGTATCCCAAAAGAAAATCCTGTCGTTTCCATAGAAACGTTACTCGATTTAGAAGGAGAAGTCATAGAACCCATAGTATATCAAAGCGACGCAATTTCTGTGTTAATTCGTCAATGTGAGGAAGCGAGGCATGCGGTAAAGAAGGAATAGTGCATCGGAAAGGAGATACTCGTATCCCTAAAGAAAATCCTATCATTTCCATAGAAACGTTACACGATTTAGTAGGAGAAGCCATAGAACCCATAGAATTTCATACCGACGCGAAATCTGTCTTAATTCGTCAATGGGAAGGAGCGAGGTGTGCAGTATAGAAGGAATAGTGCAGTGGAAAGGAGATACTCGTATCCCAAAAGAAAATCCTGTTGTTTCCATAGAAACGATACTCGATTTAGAAGAAGATGTCATAGAACACGTAGTATTTCATAGCGACGCAATTTCTGTGTTAATTCGTCACTCTGTGGAAGCGAGGGATGCAGTAAAGAAGGTATAGTGCATGGGAAAGGAGATACTCGTATCCCAAATGTATATCCAGTCGTTTCCATAGAAACGTTACTCTATTTAGATGGAGTAGTAATAGAACCGATAGTATTTCATAGCGACGTAATATCTGTGTTAATTCGTCAATGTGAGGGAGCTAGGGAAGCAGTAGAGAAGGAATAGTGCATCGGAAAGGGGATGGTCGCTTCCCAAAAGAAAATCAAGTCGTTTCCATAGAAGCATTACTTGGTTTAGAAGGAGAAGCCATAGAACCCATAGTATTTCATAGCGACGCATTTTCTGTGTTAATTCGTCAATGTGAGGAATCGGGGGATGTAGTTAAGAAGGTATAGTGCATCGGAAAGGAGATACTCGTATCCAAAACAAAATCCTGTCGTTTCAATTGAAACGTTACTCGATTTAGAAGGAGAAGTCAAAGAACACATAGTATTTCATAGCGACGCAATTTCTGTGTTAATTCGTCTATGTGAGGGAGCGAGGGATGCAGTAAGGAAGGAATAGTGCATCGGAGAGGAGATACTCGTATCCCAAAAGAAAATCCTTTCGTTTCCATAGAAACGTTACTCGATTAAGTAGGAGAAGCCATAGAACCCATAGAATTTCATACCGACGTGATATCTGTCTTAATTCGTCAATGTGAAGGACCGAGGTGTGCAGTAAATAAGGAATAGTGCAGTGAAAAGGAGACTCTCATATCCCAAAAGAAAATCCTGTCGTTTCCATAGAAACGTTACCCGATTTAGAAGGATAGGTCATAAAACACATAGTACTTCATAGCGACGTACTTTCTGTGTTAATTCGTCACTGTGAGGAAGCGAGGGATGCAGTAAAGAAGGTATAGTGCATGGGAAAGGAGATACTCGTATCCCTAAATAAAATCCTATCGTTTCCATAGAAACGATACTCGATTTAGAAGGAGAAGTCATAGAACCCATAGTATATCATAGCGACGCAATTTCTGTGTTAATTCGTCAATGTGAACAAGCGAGGGATGCAGTAAAGAAGGAATAGTGCATAGGAAAGGTGATACTCGTATCTCAAAAGAGAATTCTGTCGTTTCCATAGAAACGTTACACGATTTAGAAGGTGAAGCCATAGAACCCGTAGTATTCCATAGCGACGCGATTTCTGTGTTAATTCGTCAAAGTGAGGGAGCCAGGTATGCAGTAAAGAAGGAATAGTGCATCGGAAAGGGGATAGTCGGATCCCAAAAGAAAATCCTTTCTTTTCCATAGAAACTTTATTCGATTAAGATGGATAAGTCAGAGAACTCATAGTTTTTCATAGCGACGCAATTTCTGTGTTAATTCGTCACTGTAAGGACGCGAGGGATGCAGTAAAGAAGGTATAGTGCATGGGAAAGGAGATACTCGTATCCCAAAAGAAAATCCTGTCGTTTCCGTAGACACGTTACTCGATTTAGAAAGAGAAGTCATAGAACCCATAGTATATCATAGCGACGCAATATCTGTGTTAGTTCGTCAATGTGAGGGAGCGAGGGATGCAGTAAAGAAGGAATAGTGCATCGGAAAGGAGATACTCGTATCCCAAAAGAAAATCCAGTCGTTTCCATAGAAACGTTACTCGATTTAGAATGAGAAGTTATAGAACCCATAGTATTTCATAGCGACATAAAATCTGTCTTAATTTGTCAATGTGAGGGAGCTAGGGATGCAGTTAAGAAGGAATAGTGCATCGGAAAGGTGATACTCGTATCCCAAAAGAAAATTCTGTCGTTTCCATAGAAACGATACTCGATTTAGAAGGAGATGTCAGAGAACAAATAGTATTCCATAGCGACGCATTATCTGTGTTAATTTGGCAATGTGAGGGAGCCTGAGATGCAGTGAAGAAGGAATTGCGCATCGGAAAGGAGATACTCGTACCGAAAAGAAAATCCTGTCGTTTCAATTGAAGCGTTACTCGATTTAGAAGGAGATGTCATAGAACACATAGTGTTTCATAGCGACGCAATGTCAGTGGTAATTCGTCAAAGTGAGGGAGCGAGGGATGCAGTAAGGAAGGATTAGTGCGTAGGAATGGAGATACTCGTATCTCAAAAGAAAATCCTTTCGTTTCCATAGAAACGTTACTCGATTTAGAAGGAGAAGTCATAGAACCCATAGAATTTCATAGCGACGCAAAATCTGTCTTAATTCGTCAATGTGAGGAAGCGAGGGATGCAGTAAGGAAGGAATAGTGCATCGGAAAGGAGATACTCGTATCCAAAAAGAAAATCCTGTCGTTTCCATAGAAACGTTACTCGATTTAGAAGGAGAAGTCATAGAACAAATAGTATTCCATAGCGACGCAATATAAGTGTTAATTCGTCAATGTGAGGGTGCGTGGGATGCAGTGAAGAGGGAATAGTGCATCAGAAAGGAGATACTCATATTCCAAAAGAAAATCCTGTCGTTTCCATAGAAACGTTACTCCATTAAGAAGGGGAAGTCATAGAGCCCATAGTATCTCATAAGGATGCAATTTCTGTGTTAATTCGTCAATGTGAGGGAGCGAGGGATGCAGTAAAGAAGGAATAGTGCAACGGAAAGGAGATACTCGTATCCCAAAAGAAAGTCCTGTCGTTTCCATAGAAACGTTACTCGATTAAGAATGAGAAGTCATAGAACCCATATTATTTCACAGCGACGCAATTTGTGAGTTACTTCGTCAATGTGAGGGAGCGAGAAATGCGGTACAGAGGGAATAGTGCATGGGAATGGAGATGTTCGTATCCCAAAAGAAAATCCTGTCGTTACCATAGAAACGTTACTCGATTGATAAGGAGAAGTCATAGAACCCATAGTATTTCATAGCGACGCAACTTCTGTGTTAATTCGTCAATGTGAGGGGGCGAGGTTGGCAATAAACAAGGAATAGTACATCGGAAGAAGATGTATAACAAAAGAAAATCCTGTCGCTTCCATAGAAACGTTACTCGATTCAGAAGGAGAAGTCACAGAAAACATAGTATGTCATAGCGACGCAATTTCTGTGTTAATTCGTCAATGTGAGGGAGCGTGGGGTGCAGTGAAGAAGGAATAGTGCATTGGAAAGGAGACACTCATATCCCAAAAGAAAATCCTGTCGTTTCCATAGAAACGTTACTCGATTTAGAAGGATAGGTTTTAAAACACATAGTACTTCATAGCGACGTACTTCCTGTGTTAATTCGTCACTGTGAGGAAGCGAGGGATGCAGTAAAGAAGGTATAGTGCATGGGAAAGGAGATACTCGTATCCCAAAAGAAAATCCTGTCGTTTCCATAGAAACGTTACTCGATTTAGAAGGAGAAGTCATAGAACCATAGTATATCAAAGCGACGCAATTTCTGTGTTAATTCGTCAATGTGAGGAAGCGAGGGATGCAGTAAAGAAGGAATAGTGATTCGGAAAGGAGATACTCGTATCTTAAAAGAGAATCCTGTCGTTTCCATAGAAACGTTACTCGAGTTGGAAGGAGATGTCATAGAACACATAGTATTTCATAGCGACGCAAAATCTGTCTTAATTCGTCAATGTGATGGAGCGAGAGATGCAGTACAGAAGGAAAAGTGCTTCGGAAAGGGGCTACTCGTATCCCAAAAGAAAATCCTGTCGTTTCCATAGAAACGTTACTCGATTTAGAAGGAGAAGTCATAGAACCCATAGTATATCATAGCGACGCAATTTCTGTGTTAATTCGTCAATGTGAATAAGCGAGGGATGCAGTAAAGAAGGAATAGTGCAAGAGAATCCTGTCGTTTCCATAGAAACGTTACACGATTTAGAAGGTGAAGCCATAGAACCCATAGTATTCCATAGCGACGGAATTTCTGTGTTAAATCGTCAAAGTGAGGGAGCCATGTATGCAGTAAAGAATGAATAGTGCATCGGAAAGGGGATTGTCGGATCCCAAAAGAAAATTCTGTCGTCTCCATAGAAACATTACTCGAGTTGGAAGGAGATGTCATAGAACCCATAGTATTTCATAGCGACGCAAAATGTGACTTAATTCGTCAATGTGAAGGAGCAAGGGATTCAATAAAGAAGGAATAGTGCTTCGGAAAGGAGATACTCGTATCAAAAAAGAAAGTCCTGTCGTTTCCATAGAAACGTTACTCGATTTAGAATGAGAAGACATAGAACACATAGTATTTCATAGCGACGCAACTTCTGTGTTAATTCGTCAAAGTGAGGGAACGAGGGGTGCAGTAAAGAAGGAATAGTGCATTGGAAAAGCGATACTCATATCCCAGAAGAAAATCCTGCCGTTTCTATAGAAACATTACTCGATTTAGAAGGAACAGTCATAAAACACATAGTAATTAATAGCGACGTAGTTTCTGTGTTAATTCGTCAATGTGAGGGAGCAAGGGAGGCAGTAGAGAAGGTGTAGTGCATCGGAAAGGAGATACTCGTTACCCAAAAAAAAATCCTGTCGTTTCCATAGAAACGTTACTCGATTTAGAATGAGAAGACATAGAAGCCATAGTGTTTCATAGTGACGCAATTTCTGTGATAATTCGTCACTGTGAGGAAGCGAGGAATGCAGTAAAGAAGGTAAAGTGCAAAGGAAAGGAGATACTCGTATCCCAAAAGAAAATCCTGTCATTTACATAGAAACGTTACTCGATTTAGAAGGAGAAGTCATAGAACATATAGTATATCATAGCGACGCAATTTCGGTGTAAATTCGTCAATGTGAGGGAGCGAGGGATGCAGTAAAGAAGGAATAGTGCATCGGAAAGGAGATACTCGTATCCCAAAAGAGAATCCTGTCGTTTCCATAGAATCGTTACACGATTTAGAAGGTGAAGCCATTGAACCCGTAGTATTCCATAGCGACGCAATTTCTGTGTTAATTCGTCAATGTGATGGAGCCAGGTATGCAGTAAAGAACGAATAGTGCATCGGAAAGGGGATACTCGTATCCAAAAAGAAAATCCTGTCGTTTCCATAGAAACGTTACTCGATTTAGACGGAGAAGTCATAGAACCCATAGAATTTCATTGCGACACAAAATCTGTCTTAGTTCGTCAATGTGAGGGAGCGAGGGATGCAGTAAAGAAGGAATAGTGCATCGGAAAGTAGATACTCGTATCCCAAAAGAAAATCCTATCGTTTCCATAGAAACGTTACTCGATTTAGATGGAGAAGTCATAGACCCATAGTATTCCATAGCGACGCAATTTCTGTGTTATTTCGTCAATGTGAGGGAGCCAAGGATGCAGTAAAGTGGGAATAGTGCATAGGGAAAGTAGATACTCGTATCCCAAAGAAAATCCTGTCGTTTCCATAGAAACGTTACTCGATTTAGAAGGATTTGTCATAGAACACATAGTATTTAATAGCGACGCAATTTCTGTGTTCATTCGCCAATGTGAGAGAGCGAGGGATGCAGTAAAGAAGGAATAATGCATCGGAAAGGAGATACTCGTATCCCAAAATAAAATCCTGTCGTTTCCATAGAAACGTTACTCGATTTAGAATGAGAAGACATAGAACCCATAGTATTTCATAGCGACGCAACTTCTGTGTTAATTCGTCAAAGTGTGGGAGCGGGGGGTGCAGTAAAGAAGGAATAGTGCATTGGAAAAGAGATACTCATATCCCAGAAGAAAATCCTGTCGTTTCCATAGAAACATTACTCGATTTAGAAGGAACGGTCATAAAACACATAGTAATTCATAGCGACGTAGTTTCTGTGTTAATTCGTCAATGTGAGGGAGCAAGGGGGGCATTAAAGAAGTTGTAGTGCATCGGAAAGGAGATACTCGTATCCCAATAGAAAATCCTGTCGTATCCATAGAACCGTTACCCGATGTAGACGGAGAAGTCATAGAACCCATAGAATTTCATAGCGACGCAGTTTCTGTGTTAATTCGTCAATGTGAGGGAGCGAGGGGTGCGGTAAAGAAGGTATAGGGCATCTTAATGGAGATGTTCGTATCCCAAAAGAAAATCCTGTCGTTAGTATAGAATCGTTACTCGTTTGAGATGGAGAAGTCATAGAACCCATAGCATTTCATAGCGACGCAATTTCTGTGTTAATTCGTCAATGTGAGGAAGCGAGGGATGCAGTAAAGGAAGAATAGTGCATCGGAACGGAGATACTCGTATCCCAAAAGAAAATTCTGTCGTTTCCGTAGAAACGTTACTCGATTAAGGAGGATAAGTCATAGAACTCATAGTTTTTCATAGCGACGCAAAATCTGTCTAAATTCGTCAATGTGAGGGAGCGAAGGATGCAGTTAAGAAGGAATAGTGCATCGGAAAATAGATACTCGTATCCCAAAAGAAAATTCTGTCGTTTACATAGAAACGTTACTCGATTTAGAAGGAGAAGTCAGAGAACAAATAGTATTCCACAGCGACGCATTATCTGTGTTAATTGGGCAATGTGAGGGAGCCAGAGATGCAGTAAAGAATTAATAGCGCATCGGAAAGGAGATACTCGTATCCAAAAGAAAATCCTGTCGTTTCTATTGAAGCGTTACTCGATTTAGAAGGAGATGTCATAGAACACATAGTATTTCACAGCGACGCAATCTCAGTGGTAATTCGTCAAAGTGAGGGAGCGAGGGATGCAGTAAGGAAGGAATAGTGCGTAGGAATGGAGATACTCGTACCTCAAAAGAAATTCCTTTCGTTTCCATATAAACGTTACTCGATTTAGAAGGAGAAGTCATAGAACACATAGAATATCATAGCGACGGAAAATCTGTCTTAATTCGTCAATGTGAGGGAGCGAAGGATGCAGTAAAGAAGGAATAGTGCATCGGAAAGTAGAGACTCGTATCCCAAAAGAAAAACCTGTCGTTTCCATAGAAACGTTACTCGATTTAGAAGGAGAAGTCATAGACCCATAGAATTCCATAGCGACGCAGTTTCTGTGTTAATTCGTCAGTGTCAGGGAGCCAGGGATGCAGTAAAGAAGGAATAGTGCATAGGGAAAGTAGATACACGTATCCCAAAGAGAATCCTGTCGTTTCCATAGAAACGTTACTCGATTTAGAAGGAGTTGTCATAGAACCCATAGTATTTCATTGCGACGCAATTTCTGGGTTCATTCGTCAATGTGAGGGAGTGAGGGATGCAGTAAAGAATCAATAATTCATCGTAAAGGAGATATTTGTATCCCAAAATGAAATCCTGTCGTTTCCATAGAAACGTTACTCGATTTAGAATAAGAAGACGTAGAACCCACAGCTTTTCATAGCGACGCAATTTCTGTGTTCATTCGTCAATATGAAGGAGCGAGGGATGCAGTAGAGAAGTAGTGGTGCATCGGAAAGGAGTTAGTCGTATCCCAAAAGAAAATTTTGTCGTTTCCGTAGAAACGTTACTCGAATAAGCCGGATAAGTCATAGAACCCATAGTATTTCATAGCGACGCAATTTCTGTGTTAATTCGTCACTGTGAGGAAGCGAGGGATGCAGTAAGAAAGGTATAGTGCATGGGAAAGGAGATACTCGTATCCCAAAAGAAAATCCTGTTATTTCCATAGAAACGTTACTCGATTTAGAAGGAGAAGTCATAGAACCTATAGTATACCATTGCGACGCAATTTCTGTGTTAATTCGTCAATGTGAGGGAGCGAGGGATGCAGTAAAGATGGAATAGTGCATCGGGAAGGAGATACTCGTATCCCAAAAGAGAATCCTGTCGTTTCCATAGAAACGTTACACGATTTGGAAGGTGAAGCCATTGAACCAGCAGTATTCCACAGCGACACAATTCCTGTGTTAATTCGTCAATGTGATGGAGCCAGGAATGCAGTAAAGAAGGAATAGTGCATCGGAAAGGGGATAGTCGGATCCCAAAAAAAATTCTGTTCATTCCATAGAAACGTTACTCGATTTAGAAGGAGAAGTCATAGAACCCATAGTGTCTCATAGCGAAGCAATTTGTGAGTTGCTTCGTCAATGTGAGGGAGCGAGGGATGCAGTACAGAAGGAATAGTGCATCGGAATGGAGATGGTCGGTTCCCAAAAGAAAATCTTGTCGTTACCATAGAAACGTAACTTGATTGAGAAGGAGAAGCCATAGAACCCATAGTATTTCATAGCGACGCAACCTCTGTGTTAATTCGTCAATGTGAGATAGCGGGGGTGCAGTAAAGAAGGAATAGTGCATTGGAAAGGAGATACTCATATCCCAATAGAAAATCCTGTCGTTTCCATAGAAACGTTACTCGATTTAGAAGGAACGGTCATAAACCACATAGTAATTAATAGCGACGTATTTTCTGTGTTAATTCGTCAATGTGAGGGAGCAAGGGAGGCAGTAAAGTAGGTATTGTGCATCGGAAAGGAGATACTCGTATCCGAAAAGAAAATCCTGTCGTATCCGTTACTCGATTTAGAAGGAGATGTCATAGAACCCATAGCATTTCATAGCGACGCAATTTCTGTGTTAATTCGTCAATGTCAGGGAGCGAGGGATGCAGTAAAGAATGTATAGGGCATCGGAAAGAAGATACTCGGATCCCAAAAGAAAATCCTGTCGATTCCTTAGAGACGTTATTCGTTAGAAGGAGAAGTCATAGAACCCATAGCATCTCATAGCGACGCAATTTCTGTGTTAATTCGTGAATGTGAGGGAGCGAGGGATGCAGCAAAGGATGAATAGTGCATCGGAAAGGAGATACTCGTATCCCAAAAGAAAATCCTGTCGTTTCCATAGAAACGTTACTCGATTTAGAAGGAGATGACATAGAACACATAGTATTCCATAGCGACGCAATTTCTGTGTTCATTCGTAAATGTGAGGGAGCGAGGGATGCAGTACAGAAGTAATAGTGCATCGGAAAGGAGATAGTCGTATCCGAAAAGAAAATCCTGTCGTTTCCAGAGAAACGTTACTCGATTAAGAAGGATAAGTCATAGAAGCCATAGTATTTCATAGCGACGCAATTTCTGTGTTAATTCGTCACTGTGAGGTAGCGAGGTATGCAGTAAGGAAGGTATAGTGCATGGGAAAGTAGATACTCGTATCCCAAAAGAAATTCCTGTCGTTTCCATAGAAACGTTACTCGATTTAGAAGAAGTCATAGAACATATAGTATATCATAGCGACGCAATTTCGGTGTTAATTCGTCAATGTGAGGGAGCGAGGGATGCAGTAAAGAAGGAATAGTGCATCGGAAAGGAGATACTCGTATCACAAAAGAGCATCCTGTCGTTTCCATAGAATCGTTACACGATTTAGAAGGTGAAGCCATTGAACCCGTAGTATTCCATAGCGACGCAATTTCTGTGTTAATTCGTCAATATGATGGAGCCAGGTATGCAGTAAAGAACGAATAGTGCATCGGAAATGGGATACTCGTATACAAAAAGAAAATCCTGTCGTTTCCATAGAAACGTTACTCGATTTAGAAGGAGAAGTCATAGAACCCATAGAATTTCATTGCGACACAAAATCTGTCTTAGTTCGTCAATGTGAGGGAGCGAGGGATGCAGTAAAGAAGGAATAGTGCATCGGAAAGTAGATACTCGTATCCCAAAAGACAATCCTATCGTTCCCATAGAAACGTTACTCGATTTAGATGGAGAAGTCATAGACCCATAGTATTCCATAGCGACGTAATTTCTGTGTTATTTCGTCAATGTGAGGGAGCCAGGGATGCAGTAAAGTGGGAATAGTGCATAGGGAAAGTAGATACTCGTATCCCAAAGAAAATCCTGTCGTTTCCATAGAAACGATACTCGATTTAGAAGGATTTGTCATAGAACACATAGTATTTAATAGCGACGCAATTTCTGTGTTCATTCGCCAATGTGAGGGAGCGAGGGATGCAGTAAAGAAGGAATAATGCATCGAAAGGGAGATACTCATATCCCAAAATAAAATCCTGTCGTTTCCATAGAAACGTTACTCGATTTAGAATGAGAAGACATAGAACCCATAGTATTTCATAGCGACGCATCTTCTGTGTTAATTCGTCAAAGTGTGGGAGCGGGGGGTGCAGTAAATAAGGAATAGTGCATTGGAAAAAGATACTCATATCCCAGAAGAAAATCCTGTCGTTTCCATAGAAACATTACTCGATTTAGAAGGAAGGTCATAAAACACATAGTAATTCATAGCAACGTAGTTTCTGTGTTAATTCGTCAATGTGAGGGAGCAAGGGAGGCAGTAAAGAAGGTGTAGTGCATCGGAAAGGAGATACTCGTATCCCAAAAGAAAATCCTATCGTATCCATAGAAACGTTACCCGATGTAGACGGAGAATTCATAGAACCCTTAGAATTTCATAGCGACCCAATTTATGTGTTAATTCGTCAATGTGAGGGAGCGAGGGGTGCAGTAAAGAAGGTATAGGGCATCTTAATGGAGATGTTCGTATCCCAAAAGAAAATCCTGCCGTTAGTATAGAATCGTTACTCGTTTGAGATGGAGAAGTCATAGAACCCATAGTATATCATAGCGACGCAACTTCTGTGTTAATTCGTCAATGTGAGGGGGCGAGGTTTGCAGCAAACAAGGAATAGTGCATCGGAAGGAGATGTATCCCAAAAGAAAATCCTGTCGCATTCATAGAAACGTTATTCGATTTAGAAGGAGAAGTCACAGAAACCATAGTATGACATAGCGACGCAATTTCTGTGTTAATTCGTCAGTGTGAGGGAGCCAGGGATACAGTAAAAAAGGAATAGTGCATCAAAAATTAGATAGTCGTATCCAAATAGACAATGCCGTCGGGTAGATAGAAACGTTACTCGATTTGGAAGCAAATGTCGTAGAACACAAAGTATTTCATAGCGATACAATTTTTGTGTTAATTCGTCAATGTGAGGGAGCGAGGGATGCAGTAAAGAATGTATAGGGCATCGGATTGGAGATACTCGTATCCCAAAATAAAATTCTGTCGTTTACATAGAAACGTTACTCGATTTAGAAGGAGAAGTCAGAGAACAAATAGTATTCCATAGCGACGCCATATCTGTGTTAATTTGGCAATGTGAGGGAGCCAGAGATGCAGTAAAGAATTAATAGCGCATCGGAAAGGAGATACTCGTATCCAAAAGAAAATCCTGTCGTTTCTATTGAAGCGTTACTCGATTTAGAAGGAGATGTCATAGAACACATAGTATTTCACAGCGACGCAATCTCAGTGGTAATTCGTCAAAGTGAGGGAGCGAGGGATGCAGTAAGGAAGGAATAGTGCGTAGGAATGGAGATACTCGTACCTCAAAAGAAATTCCTTTCGTTTCCATATAAACGTTACTCGATTTAGAAGGAGAAGTCATAGAATACATAGAATATCATAGCGACTTAAAATCTGTCTTAATTCGTTTAATGTGAGGGTGCGAGGGATGCAGTGAAGAAGGAATAGTGCATCGGAAAGTAGAGACTCGTATGCCAAAAGAAAAACCTATCGTTTCCATAGAAACGTTACTCGATTTAGAAGGAGAAGTCATAGACCCATAGAATTCCATAGCGACGCAATTTCTGTGTTAATTCGTCAGTGTGAGGGAGCCAGGGATGCAGTAAAGAAGGAATAGTGCATAGGGAAAGTAGATACACGTATCCCAAAGAGAATCCTGTCGTTTCCATAGAAACGTTACTCGATTTAGGAGGAGTTCTCATAGAACCCATAGTATTTCATTGCGACGCAATTTCTGTGTTCATTCGTTAATGTGAGGGAGTGAGGGATGCAGTAAAGAATCAATAATTCATCGTAAAGGAGATATTCGTATCCCAAAATGAAATCCTGTCGTTTCCATAGAAACGTTACTCGATTTAGAAGGAACGGTCATAAACCACATAGTAATTAATAGCGACGTAATTTCTGTGTTAATTCGTCAATGTGAGGGAGCAAGGGAGGCAGTAAAGTAGGTATTGTGCATCGGAAAGGAGATACTCGTATCCGAAAAGAAAATCCTGTCGTATCCGTAGAAACGTTACTCGATTTAGAAGGAGAAGTCATAGAACTAATAGCATTTCATAGCGACGCAATTTCTGTGTTAATTCGTCAATGTGAGGGAGCAAGGGATGCAGTAAAGAATGTATAGGGCATCGGAAAGAAGATACTCGGATCCCAAAAGAAAATCCTGTCGTTTCCATAGAAACGTTATTCGATTTAGAAGGAGAAGTAATAGAACCCATAGTATATCATAGCGACGCAATCTCTGTGTTAATTCGTCAATATGAGGGAGCGAGGAATGCAGTAAAGAATGTATAGGGCATCGGAAAGAAGATACTCGGATCCCAAAAGAAAATCCTGTCGTTTCCATAGAAACGTTATTCGATTTAGAAGGAGAAGTAATAGAACCCATAGTATATCATAGCGACGCAATCTCTGTGTTAATTCGTCAATATGAGGGAGCGAGGAATGCAGTAAAGAAGGAATAGTGCATCGGAAAGGAGATACTCGTATCCCAAAAGAAAATCCTGTCGTTTCCAGAGAAACGTTACTCGATTATGAAGGATAAGTCATAGAAGCCATAGTATTTCATAGCGACGCAATTTCTGTGTTAATTCGTCACTGTGAGGTAGCGAGGGATGCAGTAAGGAAGGTATAGTGCATGGGATAGTAGATACTCGTATCCCAAAAGAAATTCCTGTCGTTTCCATAGAAACGTTATTCGATTTAGAAGGAGAAGTAATAGAACCCATAGTATATCATAGCGACGCAATCTCTGTGTTAATTCGTCAATATGAGGGAGCGAGGAATGCAGTAAAGAAGGAATAGTGCATCGGAAAGGAGATACTCGCATCCCAAATGAAAATCCTGTCGTTTCCATAGAAACGTTACTCGATTTAGAAGGAGATGTCACAGAACACATAGTATTTCATAGCGACGCAATCTCTGTGGTAATTCGTCAATGTGAGGGAGCAAGGGATGCAGTAAAGAAGGTATAGTGCATCGGAAAGGAGATACTCGTTTCCCAAACGAAAACCCTGTCGTATCCATAGAAAAGTTTTTCGATTTAGAAAGAGAAGTCATAGAACCCATAGTATTTCATAGCGACGGAGTTTCTGTGTTAATTCATCAATGTGAGGGAGCGAGGAATGCAGTAAAGAGTGAATAGTGCATCAGAAAGGAGATACTCTTATCCCAAAAGAAAATCCAGCCGTTTCCATATAAACGTTACTCGATTAAGAAGGAGAAGACATACAACCCATAGTACATCATAGCGACGCAATTTGTGTTTTAATTCGTCAATGTGAGGTAGCGAGGAATGCAGTAAAAAATGAATAGTGCATCGGAAAGGAGATACTCGTATCCCATAAGAGAATCCTGTCCTTTCGAAAGAAAGGTTACACGATTTAGAATGTGAAGCCACAGAACCCGTAGTATTCCAAAGCGACGTAATTTCTGTGTTAATTCGTCAATGCGAGGGAGCCAGGTATGCAGTAAAGAAGGAATAGTGCATCGGAATGGGGATAGTCGGATCCCAAAAGAAAATTCTGTCGTCTCCATAGAAATGTTTCTCGATTTAGAAGGAAAAGTCATAGAACTCATAGTATTCCATAGCGACGCAATTTCTGTGTTAATTCGTCAATGTGAGGGAGCCAGGGACGCAGTAAAGGAGGAATAGTGCATCGGAAAGGAAATACTCTTATCCCAAAAGAAAATCCTGTCGTTTCCATAGAAACGTTACTTGATTTTGAAGGAGAAGTGAAATAACCCATAGTGTATCATACTGACGCCATTTCAGTGTTAAGTCGTCAATGTGAGGAAGCAAGGGATGCTGTAAAGAAGGAATAGTGCATCCGAAAGGAGATACTCGTATCCCAACAGAAAATCCTGTCGTTTGCAGAGAAACGTTTGTCGATTTAGAAGGGGAAGTCATGTAACCCACAGTATTTCATAGCGACGTAATTTCTGTGCTTATTCGTCAATGTGAGGGAACGAGGATTGCAGTAAAGAAGGAATAGTGCATCGGAAAGGAGATACTCGAATCCCAAAAGAAAATCCTGTCGTTTCCATAGAAAAGTTACTCGATTTAGAAGGAGAAGTCATAGAACCTTTAGTACTTCATAGCGACGCAATTTCTGCGTAATTTCGTCAATGCGGGGGAGCGAGGGATGCAGTAAAGAAGGAATAGTGCATCGGAAGGGAGATACACGTTTCCCAAAAGAAAAACCTGTCGTTTCCATAGAATCGTTACCCGATTTAGAAGGAGAAGTCATAGAACCCATAATATTTCATTGCGACGCAATATCTGTGTTCATTCGTCAAAGTGAGGGTTCGAGGGATGCATAAAGAAGGAATAGTGCATCGGAACTTAGATAGTCGAATCCCAAACGAAAACCCTGTCGTTTCCATTTAAACGTTACTCGATTGAGAATGAGAAGTCATAGAAGCCCTAGTATTTCATAGCGACGCAATTTCTGTGTTAATTCGTCAATGAGATGAAGCCAGGGATACAGTAAAAAAGAACTGTGCATCGGAAAGGAGATATTCGTATCCAAAATGAAAATCCTGTCGTTTCCATAGAAACGTTACTCGATTTAGAAGGAGAATTCACAGAAACCATGGTATTTCATAGAGACGGAATTTCTGTGTTAATTCGTCATTATGAGGGACCGAGGGGTGCTGCAAAGGATGAATAGTGCATCGGAAAGGAGATACTCGTATCGTAAAAGAAAATTCTGTTGTTTCAATAGAAACGTTAGTCGATTAAGAAGGAGAAGACATAGAACCCGTAGTATTCCATAGCGACGCAATTTCTGTGTTCATTCGTCAATGCGAGGGAGCCAGGTATGCAGTAAAGAAGGAATAGTGCATCGGAAAGGGGATAGTCGAATCCCAAAAGAAAATCCTGTCGTTTCCATAGTAACGTTACTTGATTTCGAAGGAGAAGTGAAATAACCCATAGTGTATCATACTGACGCCATTTCAGTGTTAATTCGTCAACGTGAGGAAGCAAGGGATGCTGAAAAGAAGGAATAGTGCATCCGAAAGGAGATACTCGTATCCTAACAGAAAATCCGGTCTTTTGCAGAGAAACGTTTGTCGATTTACAAGGAGAAGTCATGGAATCCACAGTATTTCATAGCGACGCAATTTCTGTGCTTATTCGTCAATGTGAGGGAGCAAGGGATGCACTAAAGAAGGAATAGTGCATCGGAAAGCAGACAGTCGTAACCGGAAAGAAAATCCTGTCGTTTCCATAGAAACGTTACCCGATTTAGAAGGAGAAGTCATAGAACCCATAGTACATCATAGCGACCCAATTTGTGTGTTAATTCGTCAATGTGAGGTAGCGAGGAATGCAGTAAAAAATGAATAGTGCATCGGAAAGGAGATACTCGTATCAAAAAAGAGAATCCTGTCGTTTCCAAAGAAACGTTACACGATTTAGAATGTGAAGCCATAGAACCCGTAGTATTCCATAGCGATGTAATTTCTGTGTTAATTCGTCAATGTGAGGGAGCCAGGTATGCAGTAAAGAAGGAATAGTGCATCGGAAAGGTGATACTCGTATCCCAAAAGAAATTCTTTTAGTTTCCATAGAAACGTTACTCGATTTAGAAGGAGAAGTCATAGAACCCATAATATTTCATTGCGACGCAATTTCTGTGTTCATTCGTCAATGTGAGGGAGCGAGGGATGCAGTAAAGAAGGAATAGTGCATCGGAAAGGAAATACTCGTATCCCAAAAGAAAATCCTGTTGTTTCAATAGAAACGTTACTCGATTAAGAAGGAGAAGACATAGAACCCGTAGTATTCCATAGCGACGCAATTTCTGTGGTAATTCGTCAATGTGAGGGAGCCAGGGATGCAGTAAAGGAGGAATAGTGCATCGGAAAGCAGACAGTCGTAACCCGAAAGAAAATCCTGTCGTTTCCATAGAAACGTTACTCGATTTAGAAGGAGAAGTCGCAGAACCCATAATAATCCATAGCGGCGCAATTTCTGTGTATAATCGTCAATGTGAGGGAGCGAGGGATGCAGTAAAGAAGGAATAGTGCATCGGAACGGAGATACACATTTCCCAAAAGAAAAACCTGTCGTTTAGATAGAATCGTTACCCGATTTAGAAGGAGAAGTCGCAGAACCGATAATAATCCATAGCGTCGCAATTTCTGTGTTAATTCGAACGAGTGAGGGGGTGAGGGATACAGTAAAAAAGGAATAGAACATCGGTAGGGAGATACCCGTATCCCAAAGGAAAATCTTGTCGTTTTCGTAGAAGCGTTACAAGATTTAGAACGAGATGTCATAGAACCCATAATATTTCATAGCTACCCAATTTCTGTGCTAATTTTTCAATGTGAGGGAGCGAGGGAAGCAGTAAACAAGGAATAGTGCCATCGGAAAGGAGATACTCGTATCCCAAAGGAAAATACTGTCGTTTCCATATAAACGTTACTCGATTTAGAAGGAGAAGTCATGGAAACCATCGTATTTCATAGCGACGCAATTTCTGTGTTTAATCGTTAATGTGAGAGGGCGAAGGATGCACTAAAGAAGGAATAGTGCATCGGAAAGCAGACAGTCGTAACCCGAAAGAAAATCCTGTCGTTTCCATAGAAACGTTACTCGATTTAGAAGGAGAAGTCATAGAACCCATAGTATATCATAGCGACGCAATTTCTGTGTTAATTCGACAATGTGAGGGAGCGAGGGATGCAGTAAAGATGGAATAGTGCATCGGAAAAGAGATACTCGTATCCCAAAAGAAAATCATGTCGTTTTCATAGAAACGTTAATCGATTTAGAAGGAGATGTTACAGAACACAAGGAATTTCATAGCGACGGAATTTGTGAGTTAATTCGTCAATGTGAGGGAGCCAGGGATGAAATAAAGAAGGAATAGTGCAACTGAAGGTAGATTTTCGTATCTCAAAAGAAAATTCAGTCGTTTCCATAGAAACGTTACTCGATTTGGAAGGAGAAGTCATAGAACCCATAGTATTCCATAGCGACGCAATTTCTGTTTTAATTCGTCAATGTGAGGGAGTCAGGGATGCAGTAAAGAGGGAATACTGCATCGGAAAGGAGATAGTCGTATCCCAATAGAAAATCCTGTCGTTTGCAGAGAAACGTTAGTCAATTTAGAAGGAGAAGTCATGGAACCCACAGTATTTCATAGCGACGCAATTTCTGTGCTTATTCGTCAAAGTGAGGGAACGAGGGATTCTTTAAAGAAGGAATAGTGCATCGGAGAGGAGATACTCGTATCCCAAAAGAAAATCCTGTCGTTTCCATAGAAACGTTACTCGATTTAGAAGGAGAAGTCATAGAACCCATAGTATTTCATAGCGACGCAATTTGTGAGTTACTTCGAAAATGTGAGGGGACGAGGGGACCAGTAGACAAGGAATAGTGCATCGGAAGGAGATGTATCCCATAAGAAAAACCTGTCGTTTCCATAGCAACGTAACTCGATTTAGTAGTAGAAGTCACAGAATCCATAGTATATCATAGCGACTCAATTTCCGTGTTAATTCGTCATTGTAAGGGAGCGAGGTGTGCAGTAAAGAAGGGATTGTGCATTGGACAGGAGATACTCGTATCTCAAAAGAAAATCCTGTCGTTTCCATAAAAACGTTACTCGATTTAGAAGCAGAAGTCATAGAACCCATAGTGTTTCATTGCGACGAAATTTCTGTGCTAATTCGTCAATGTGGGGGAGCCAGGGATGCAGAAAAAAGGAGAAGTGCATCGGAAAGGAGATACTCGTATCCCAAAAGAAAATCTTGTCGTTTTCATAGAAACGTTAATCGATTTAGAAGGATATGTCGTAGAACCATGGTATTTCACAGCGACGCAATTTCTGTGTTAATTAGTCAGTGTGAGGGAGCGAGGGGTGCGGGAAAGGAGGAATAGTGCATCGGAAAGGAGATACTCGTATCCCAAAATCGAATCCTGTCATTTCCATAGAAACGTTACTTGTTTTAGAAGGAGAAGTCATAGAACCCATAGTATTTCATAGCGACGCAATTTCTGTGTTAATTCGTCAATGTGGGGGACGGAGGGATACAGTAAAGACGGAATAGTGCATCGGAAAGGAGATACCCGCATCCCAAAAGAAAATCCTGTCGTTTCAATAGAAAGGTTAGTCGATTTAGAAGGAGAAGTCATAGAACCCATTGTATATCATAACGACGTAATTTGTGAGTTACTTCGTCAATGTGAGGGGGCGAGGGATGCTGTATACAAGGAATAGTGCATCGGAAGGAGATGTATCCCATAAGAAAATCCTGTTGTTTCCATAGCAACGTAACTCGATTTAGAAGTAGAAGTCACAGAAACCATAGTATATCATAGCGACTCAATTTCTGTGTTAATTCGGCAATGTGAGGGAGCGAAGGATGCAGTAAAGAGGGAATAGTGCATCGGAAAGTAGAGACTCGTATCCCAAAAGAAAAACCTATCGTTTCCATAGAAACGTTACTCGATTTAGAAGGAGAAGTCATAGACCCATAGAATTCCATAGCGACGCAGTTTCTGTGTTAATTCGTCAGTGTCAGGGAGCCAGGGATGCAGTAAAGAAGGAATAGTGCATAGGGAAAGTAGATACACGTATCCCAAAGAGAATCCTGTCGTTTCCATAGAAACGTTACTCGATTTAGAAGGAGTTGTCATAGAACCCATAGTATTTCATTGCGACGCAATTTCTGGGTTCATTCGTCAATGTGAGGGAGTGAGGGATGCAGTAAAGAATCAATAATTCATCGTAAAGGAGATATTTGTATCCCAAAATGAAATCCTGTCGTTTCCATAGAAACGTTACTCGATTTAGAATAAGAAGACGTAGAACCCACAGCTTTTCATAGCGACGCAATTTCTGTGTACATTCGTCAATATGAAGGAGCGAGGGATGCAGTAGAGAAGTAGTGGTGCATCGGAAAGGAGTTAGTCGTATCCCAAAAGAAAATTTTGTCGTTTCCGTAGAAACGTTACTCGATTAAGCCGGATAAGTCATAGAACCCATAGTATTTCATAGCGACGCAATTTCTTTGTTAATTCGTCACTGTGAGGAAGCGAGGGATGCAGTAAAGATGGAATAGTGCATCGGGAAGGAGATACTCGTATCCCAAAAGAGAATCCTGTCGTTTCCATAGAAACGTTACACGATTTGGTAGTATTCCACAGCGACACAATTCCTGTGTTAATTCGTCAATGTGATGGAGCCAGGAATGCAGTAAAGAAGGAATAGTGCATCGGAAAGGGGATAGTCGGATCCCAAAAAAAATTCTGTTCATTCCATAGAAACGTTACTCGATTTAGAAGGAGAAGTCACAGAACCCATAGTGTCTCATAGCGAAGCAATTTGTGAGTTGCTTCGTCAATGTGAGGGAGCGAGGGATGCAGTACAGAAGGAATAGTGCATCGGAATGGAGATGGTCGGTTCCCAAAAGAAAATCTTGTCGTTACCATAGAAACGTAACTCGATTGAGAAGGAGAAGCCATAGAACCCATAGTATTTCATAGCGACGCAACCTCTGTGTTAATTCGTCAATGTGCGATAGCGGGGGTGCAGTAAAGAAGGAATAGTGCATTGGAAAGGAGATACTCATATCCCAATAGAAAATCCTGTCGTTTCCATAGAAACGTTACTCGATTTAGAAGGAACGGTCATAAACCACATAGTAATTAATAGCGACGTATTTTCTGTGTTAATTCGTCAATGTGAGGGAGCAAGGGAGGCAGTAAAGTAGGTATTGTCCATCGGAAAGGAGATACTCGTATCCGAAAAGAAAATCCTGTCGTATCCGTTACTCGATTTAGAAGGAGATGTCATAGAACCCATAGCATTTCATCGCGACGCAATTTCTGTGTTAATTCGTCAATGTCAGGGAGCGAGGGATGCAGTAAAGAATGTATAGGGCATCGGAAACAAGATACTCGGATCCCAAAAGAAAATCCTGTCGATTCCTTAGAGACGTTATTCGTTAGAAGGAGAAGTCATAGAACCCATAGCATCTCATAGCGACGCAATTTCTGTGTTAATTCGTGAATGTGAGGGAGCGAGGGATGCAGCAAAGGATGAATAGTGCATCGGAAAGGAGATACTCGTATCCCAAAAGAAAATCCTGCCATTTCCATAGAAACGTTACTCGATTTAGAAGGAGATGACATAGAACACATAGTATTCCATAGCGACGCAATTTCTGTGTTCATTCGTAAATGTGAGGGAGCGAGGGATGCAGTACAGAAGTAATAGTGCATCGGAAAGGAGATAGTCGTATCCGAAAAGAAAATCCTGTCGTTTCCAGAGAAACGTTACTCGATTAAGAAGGATAAGTCATAGAAGCCATAGTATTTCATAGCGACGCAATTTCTGTGTTAATTCGTCAATGTGAGGGAGCGAGGGATGCAGTAAAGAAGGAATAGTGCATCGGAAAGGAGATACTCGTATCCCAAAAGAGCATCCTGTCGTTTCCATAGAATCGTTACACGTTTTAGAAGGTGAAGCCATTGACCCGTAGTATTCCATAGCGACGCAATTTCTGTGTTAATTCGTCAATATGATGGAGCCAGGTATGCAGTAAAGAACGAATAGTGCATCGGAAAGGGGATACTCGTATCCAAAAAGAAAATCCTGTCGTTTCCATAGAAACGTTACTCGATTTAGAAGGAGAAGTCATAGAACCCATAGAATTTTATTGCGACACAAAATCTGTCTTAGTTCGTCAATGTGAGGGAGCGAGGGATGCAGTAAAGAAGGAATAGTGCATCGGAAAGTAGATACTCGTATCCCAAAAGACAATCCTATCGTTCCCATAGAAACGTTACTCGATTTAGATGGAGAAGTCATAGACCCATAGTATTCCATAGCGACGTAATTTCTGTGTTATTTCGTCAATGTGAGGGAGCCAGGGATGCAGTAAAGTGGGAATAGTGCATAGGGAAAGTAGATACTCGTATCCCAAAGAAAATCCTGTCGTTTCCATAGAAACGATACTCGATTTAGAAGGATTTGTCATAGAACACATAGTATTTAATAGCGACGCAATTTCTGTGTTCATTCGCCAATGTGAGGGAGCGAGGGATGCAGTAAAGAAGGAATAATGCATCGAAAAGGAGATACTCATATCCCAAAATAAAATCCTGTCGTTTCCATAGAAACGTTACTCGATTTAGAATGAGAAGACATAGAACCCATAGTATTTCATAGCGACGCAACTTCTGTGTTAATTCGTCAAAGTGTGGGAGCGGGGGGTGCAGTAAATAAGGAATAGTGCATTGGAAAAAGATACTCATATCCCAGAAGAAAATCCTGTCGTTTCCATAGAAACATTACTCGATTTAGAAGGAAGGTCATAAAACACATAGTAATTCATAGCAACGTAGTTTCTGTGTTAATTCGTCAATGTGAGGGAGCAAGGGAGGCAGTAAAGAAGGTGTAGTGCATCGGAAAGGAGATACTCGTATCCCAAAAGAAAATCCTATCGTATCCATAGAAACGTTACCCGATGTAGACGGAGAATTCATAGAACCCTTAGAATTTCATAGCGACCCAATTTATGTGTTAATTCGTCAATGTGAGGGAGCGAGGGGTGCAGTAAAGAAGGTATAGGGCATCTTAATGGAGATGTTCGTATCCCAAAAGAAAATCCTGCCGTTAACATAGAATCGTTACTCGTTTGAGATGGAGAAGTCATAGAACCCATAGTATATCATAGCGACGCAACTTCTGTGTTAATTCGTCAATGTGAGGGGGCGAGGTTTGCAGCAAACAAGGAATAGTGCATCGGAAGGAGATGTATCCCAAAAGAAAATCCTGTCGCATTCATAGAAACGTTATTCGATTTAGAAGGAGAAGTCACAGAAACCATAGTATGACATAGCGACGCAATTTCTGTGTTAATTCGTCAGTGTGAGGGAGCCAGGGATACAGTAAAAAAGGAATAGTGCATCAAAAATTAGATAGTCGTATCCAAATAGACAATGCCGTCGGGTAGATAGAAACGTTACTCGATTTGGAAGCAAATGTCGTAGAACACAAAGTATTTCATAGCGATACAATTTTTGTGTTAATTCGTCAATGTGAGGGAGCGAGGGATGCAGTAAAGAATGTATAGGGCATCGGATTGGAGATACTCGTATCCCAAAAGAAAATTCTGTCGTTTCCGTAGAGACGTTATTCGATTTAGAAGGGGAAGTCATAGAACCCATAGCATTTCATAGCGACGCAATTTCTGTGTTAATTCGTCAATGTGAGGAAGCGAGGGATGCAGTAAAGGATGAATAGTGCATCGGAACGGAGATACTCGTATTCCAAAAGAAAATTCTGTCGTTTCCGTAGAAACGTTACTCGATTAAGGAGGATAAGTCATAGAACTCATAGTTTTTCATAGCGACGCAAAATCTGTCTAAATTCGTCAATGTGAGGGAGCGAGGGATGCAGTTAAGAAGGAATAGTGCATCGGAAAATAGATACTCGTATCCCAAAAGAAAATTCTGTCGTTTACATAGAAACGTTACTGGATTTAGAAGGAGAAGTCAGAGAACAAATAGTATTCCATAGCGACGCCATATCTGTGTTAATTTGGCAATGTGAGGGAGCCAGAGATGCAGTAAAGAATTAATAGCGCATCGGAAAGGAGATAATCGTATCCAAAAGAAAATCCTGTCGTTTCTATTGAAGCGTTACTCGATTTAGAAGGAGATGTCATAGAACACATAGTATTTCACAGCGACGCAATCTCAGTGGTAATTCGTCAAAGTGAGGGAGCGAGGGATGCAGTAAGGAAGGAATAGTGCGTAGGAATGGAGATACTCGTACCTCAAAAGAAATTCCTTTCGTTTCCATATAAACGTTATTCGATTTAGAAGGAGAAGTCATAGAATACATAGAATATCATAGCGACTTAAAATCTGTCTTAATTCGTCAATGTGAGGGAGCGAGGGATGCAGTGAAGAAGGAATAGTGCATCGGAAAGTAGAGACTCGTATGCCAAAAGAAAAACCTATCGTTTCCATAGAAACGTTACTCGATTTAGAAGAAGAAGTCATAGACCCATAGAATTCCATAGCGACGCAATTTCTGTGTTAATTCGTCAGTGTGAGGGAGCCAGGGATGCAGTAAAGAAGGAATAGTGCATAGGGAAAGTAGATACACGTATCCCAAAGAGAATCCTGTCGTTTCCATAGAAACGTTACTCGATTTAGGAGGAGTTCTCATAGAACCCATAGTATTTCATTGCGACGCAATTTCTGTGTTCATTCGTTAATGTGAGGGAGTGAGGGATGCAGTAAAGAATCAATAATTCATCGTAAAGGAGATATTCGTATCCCAAAATGAAATCCTGTCGTTTCCATAGAAACGTTACTCGATTTAGAAGGAACGGTCATAAACCACATAGTAATTAATAGCGACGTAATTTCTGTGTTAATTCGTCAATGTGAGGGAGCAAGGGAGGCAGTAAAGTAGGTATTGTGCATCGGAAAGGAGATACTCGTATCCGAAAAGAAAATCCTGTCGTATCCGTAGAAACGTTACTCGATTTAGAAGGAGAAGTCATAGAACTAATAGCATTTCATAGCGACGCAATTTCTGTGTTAATTCGTCAATGTGAGGGAGCAAGGGATGCAGTAAAGAATGTATAGGGCATCGGAAAGAAGATACTCGGATCCCAAAAGAAAATCCTGTCGATTCCTTAGAGACGTTATTCGTTAGAAGGAGAAGTCATAGAACCCATAGCATCTCATAGCCACGCAATTTCTGTGTTAATTCGTGAATGTGAGGGAGCGAGGGATGCAGCAAAGGATGAATAGTGCATCGGAAAGGAGATACTCGTATCCCAAAAGAAAATCCTGTCGTTTCCATAGAAACGTTACTCGATTTAGAAGGAGATGACATAGAACACATAGTATTCCATAGCGACGCAATTTCTGTGTTCATTCGTAAATGTGAGGGAGCAAGGGATGCAGTACAGAAGTAATAGTGCATCGGAAAGGAGATAGTCGTATCCCAAAAGAAAATCCTGTCGTTTCCAGAGAAACGTTACTCGATTAAGAAGGATAAGTCATAGAAGCCATAGTATTTCATAGCGACGCAATTTCTGTGTTAATTCGTCACTGTGAGGTAGCGAGGGATGCAGTAAGGAAGGTATAGTGCATGGGATAGTAGATACTCGTATCCCAAAAGAAATTCCTGTCGTTTCCATAGAAACGTTATTCGATTTAGAAGGAGAAGTCATAGAACCCATAGTATATCATAGCGACGCAATCTCTGTGTTAATTCGTCAATATGAGGGAGTGAGGAATGCAGTAAAGAAGGAATAGTGCATCGGAAAGGAGATACTCGCATCCCAAATGAAAATCCTGTCGTTTCCATAGAAACGTTACTCGATTTAGAAGGAGATGTCACAGAACACATAGTATTTCATAGCGACGCAATCTCTGTGGTAATTCGTCAATGTGAGGGAGCAAGGGATGCAGTAAAGAAGGTATAGTGCATCGGAAAGGAGATACTCGTATCCCAAACGAAAACCCTGTCGTATCCATAGAAAAGTTTTTCGATTTAGAAAGAGAAGTCATAGAACCCATAGTATTTCATAGCGACGGAGTTTCTGTGTTAATTCATCAATGTGAGGGAGCGAGGAATGCAGTAAAGAGTGAATAGTGCATCAGAAAGGAGATACTCTTATCCCAAAAGAAAATCCAGCCGTTTCCATATAAACGTTACTCGATTAAGAAGGAGAAGACATAGAACCCATAGTACATCATAGCGACGCAATTTGTGTTTTAATTCGTCAATGTGAGGTAGCGAGGAATGCAGTAAAAAATGAATAGTGCATCGGAAAGGAGATACTCGTATCCCATAAGAGAATCCTGTCCTTTCGAAAGAAAGGTTACACGATTTAGAATGTGAAGCCACAGAACCCGTAGTATTCCAAAGCGACGTAATTTCTGTGTTAATTCGTCAATGCGAGGGAGCCAGGTATGCAGTAAAGAAGGAATAGTGCATCGGAATGGGGATAGTCGGATCCCAAAAGAAAATTCTGTCGTCTCCATAGAAATGTTTCTCGATTTAGAAGGAAAAGTCATAGAACTCATAGTATTCCATAGCGACGCAATTTCTGTGTTAATTCGTCAATGTGAGGGAGCCAGGGATGCAGTAAAGGAGGAATAGTGCATCGGAAAGGAAATACTCTTATCCCAAAAGAAAATCCTGTCGTTTCCATAGAAACGTTACTTGATTTTGAAGGAGAAGTGAAATAACCCATAGTGTATCATACTGACGCCATTTCAGTGTTAAGTCGTCAATGTGAGGAAGCAAGGGATGCTGTAAAGAAGGAATAGTGCATCCGAAAGGAGATACTCGTATCCCAACAGAAAATCCTGTCGTTTGCAGAGAAACGTTTGTCGATTTAGAAGGGGAAGTCATGGAACCCACAGTATTTCATAGCGACGTAATTTCTGTGCTTATTCGTCAATGTGAGGGAACGAGGATTGCAGTAAAGAAGGAATAGTGCATCGGAAAGGAGATACTCGAATCCCAAAAGAAAATCCTGTCGTTTCCATAGAAAAGTTACTCGATTTAGAAGGAGAAGTCATAGAACCTTTAGTACTTCATAGCGACGCAATTTCTGCGTAATTTCGTCAATGCGGGGGAGCGAGGGATGCAGTAAAGAAGGAATAGTGCATCGGAAGGGAGATACACGTTTCCCAAAAGAAAAACCTGTCGTTTCCATAGAATCGTTACCCGATTTAGAAGGAGAAGTCATAGAACCCATAATATTTCATTGCGACGCAATATCTGTGTTCATTCGTCAAAGTGAGGGTTCGAGGGATGCATAAAGAAGGAATAGTGCATCGGAACTTAGATAGTCGAATCCCAAACGAAAACCCTGTCGTTTCCATTTAAACGTTACTCGATTGAGAATGAGAAGTCATAGAAGCCCTAGTATTTCATAGCGACGCAATTTCTGTGTTAATTCGTCAATGAGATGAAGCCAGGGATACAGTAAAAAAGAACTGTGCATCGGAAAGGAGATATTCGTATCCAAAATGAAAATCCTGTCGTTTCCATAGAAACGTTACTCGATTTAGAAGGAGAATTCACAGAAACCATGGTATTTCATAGAGACGGAATTTCTGTGTTAATTCGTCATTATGAGGGACCGAGGGGTGCTGCAAAGGATGAATAGTGCATCGGAAAGGAGATACTCGTATCGTAAAAGAAAATTCTGTTGTTTCAATAGAAACGTTAGTCGATTAAGAAGGAGAAGACATAGAACCCGTAGTATTCCATAGCGACGCAATTTCTGTGTTCATTCGTCAATGCGAGGGAGCCAGGTATGCAGTAAAGAAGGAATAGTGCATCGGAAAGGGGATAGTCGGATCCCAAAAGAAAATCCTGTCGTTTCCATAGTAACGTTACTTGATTTCGAAGGAGAAGTGAAATAACCCATAGTGTATCATACTGACGCCATTTCAGTGTTAATTCGTCAATGTGAGGAAGCAAGGGATGCTGAAAAGAAGGAATAGTGCATCCGAAAGGAGATAATCGTATCCTAACAGAAAATCCGGTCGTTTGCAGAGAAACGTTTGTCGATTTACAAGGAGAAGTCATGGAATCCACAGTATTTCATAGCGACGCAATTTCTGTGCTTATTCGTCAATGTGAGGGAGCAAGGGATGCACTAAAGAAGGAATAGTGCATCGGAAAGCAGACAGTCGTAACCGGAAAGAAAATCCTGTCGTTTCCATAGAAACGTTACCCGATTTAGAAGGAGAAGTCATAGAACCCATAGTACATCATAGCGACCCAATTTGTGTGTTAATTCGTCAATGTGAGGTAGCGAGGAATGCAGTAAAAAATGAATAGTGCATCGGAAAGGAGATACTCGAATCAAAAAAGAGAATCCTGTCGTTTCCAAAGAAACGTTACACGATTTAGAATGTGAAGCCATAGAACCCGTAGAATTCCATAGCGACGTAATTTCTGTGTTAATTCGCCAATGTGAGGGAGCCAGGTATGCAGTAAAGAGAGAATAGTACATCAGAAAGGAGATACAGGTTTCCCAAAAGAAAAACCTGTCGTTTCCATAGAATCGTTACCCGATTTAGAAGGAGAAGTCGCACAGCCCATAATAATCCATAGCGACGCAATTTCTGTGTTAATTCGGTCGTGTGAGGGGGCGAGGGATACAGTAAAAATGGAATAGTACATCGGTAGGGAGATACTCGTATCCCAAAGGAAAATCCTGTCGTTTTCGTAGAAACGTTACAAGATTTAGAGCGAGATGTCATAGAACCCATAGTATTTCATGGCTACCCAATTTCTGTGTTAATTCGTCAATGTGAGGGAGCGAGGGAAGCAGTAAACAAGGAATAGTGCATCGGAAAGGAGATACTCGTACCCCAAAGGAAATTACTGTCGTTTCCATAGAAACGTTACCAGATTTAGAAGGAGAAGTCATAGAACCCATAGTACATCATAGCGACCCAATTTGTGTGTTAATTCGTCAATGTGAGGGAGCCAGGGATGCAGTAAAGGAGGAATAGTGCATCGGAAAGGAGATACTCGTATCCCAAAAGAAAATCCTGTTGTTTCAATAGAAACGTTACTCGATTAAGAAGGAGAAGACATAGAACCCGTAGTATTCCATAGCGACGCAATTTCTGTGGTAATTCGTCAATGTGGGGGAGCCAGGGATGCAGTAAAGAAGGACAAGTGCATCGGAAAGGAGACGCTCGTATCCCTGAAGAAAATCTTGTCGTTTTCATAGAAACGTTAATCGATTTAGAAGGAGATGTCGTAGAACCCATAGTGTTTCATTGCGACGAAATTTCTGTGCTAATTCGTCAATGTGGGGGAGCCAGGGATGCAGAAAAAAGGAGAAGTGCATCGGAAAGGAGATACTCGTATCCCAAAAGAAAATCTTGTCGTTTTCATAGAAACGTTAATCGATTTAGAAGGAGATGTCGTAGAACCATGGTATTTCACAGCGACGCAATTTCTGTGTTAATTAGTCAGTGTGAGGGAGCGAGGGGTGCGGGAAAGGAGGAATAGTGCATCGGAAAGGAGATACTCGTATCCCAAAATCGAATCCTGTCATTTCCATAGAAACGTTACTTGTTTTAGAAGGAGAAGTCATAGAACCCATAGTATTTCATAGCGACGCAATTTCTGTGTTAATTCGTCAATGTGGGGGACGGAGGGATACAGTAAAGACGGAATAGTGCATCGGAAAGGAGATACCCGCATCCCAAAAGAAAATCCTGTCGTTTCAATAGAAAGGTTAGTCGATTTAGAAGGAGAAGTCATAGAACCCATTGTATATCATAACGACGTAATTTGTGAGTTACTTCGTCAATGTGAGGGGGCGAGGGATGCTGTATACAAGGAATAGTGCATCGGAAGGAGATGTATCCCATAAGAAAATCCTGTTGTTTCCATAGCAACGTAACTTGATTTAGAAGTAGAAGTCACAGAAACCATAGTATATCATAGCGACTCAATTTCTGTGTTAATTCGGCAATGTGAGGGAGCGAGGGGTGCAGTAAAGAAGGAATTGTGCATTGGAAAGGAGATACTCGTATCTCAAAAGAAAATCCTGCGTTTCCATAGAAACGTTACTGGATTTAGAGGGAGAGGTGATAGAACACATAGTATTTCATAGCGACGCAATTTATGTGCTTATTCGTCAATGTGAGGGAGTGAGGGATATAGTAAAGAAGGAATAGTGCATCGGAAAGGAGATACTCGTATCCCAAAAGAAAATCCTGTCGTTTCCATAGAAACGTTACTCGATTTAGAAGGAAAAGTCATAGAACCCATAGTATTTCATAGCGACGCAATTTCTGTGCTAATTCGTCAATGTGGGGGAGCGAGGGATGCAGTAAAGAAGGACAAGTGCATCGGAAAGGAGATACTCGTATCCCTGAAGAAAATCTTGTCGTTTTCATAGAAGCGTTAATCGATTTAGAAGGAGATGTCGTAAAACCCATGGTATTTCGTAGCGACGCAATTTCTGTGTTAATTCGTCAGTTTGAGGGAGCGAGTGGTGCGGGAAAGAAGGAATAGTGCATCTTAAAGGAGATACTCGTATCCCAAAATCGAATCCTGTCGTTTCCATAGAAACGTTACTCGATTTTGAAGGAGAAGTGAAATAACCCATAGTATATCATTTTGACGCCATTTCAGTGTTAATTCGTCAATGTGAGGAAGCAAGGGATGCTGTATAGAAGGAATAGTGCATCCGAAAGGAGATACTCGTATCCCCACAGAAAATCCTGTCGTTTCCATAGAATCGTTACTCGATTTTGAAGGAGAAGTGAAATAACCCATAGTATATCATAGCGACGCCATTTCTGTGTTAATTCGTAAATGTGAGGAAGCAAGGGATGCTGTAAAGAAGGAATAGTGCACCGGAAACGAGATATTCGTATCCCAAAGGAAAATACTTTCGTTTCCATAGATACGTTACTCGATTTAGAAGGAGAAGTCATAGAACATATAGTACTTCATAGCGAAGCAATTTCTGTGCTAATTGGTCAATGTGAGGGAGCGAGGGATGCAGTAAAAAAGGAATAGTGCATCGGTAAGGAGATACACGTATCCCAAAAGAAAAAACCTGTCGTTTCCATAGAATCGTTACTCGATTTAGAAGGAGAAGTCACAGAACCCATAGTATTTCTTAGCGACGCAATATCTGTGCTTATTCGCCAATGTGGGGGAACGAGGGATGCAGTAAAGAAGGAATAGTGCATCGGAAAGGAGATACTCGGATCCCAAAAGAAAATCCCGTGGTTTCCTTAGAAACGTTACTCGATTTAGAACGAGAAGTCGCAGATCCCATAATAATCCATAGCGACGCAACTTCTGTGTTAATTCGGTCTTGCGAGGGGGCGAGGGATGCAGTAAAAATAGAATAGTACATCGGTAGGGAGATACTCGTATCCCAAAAGAAAATCCTGTCGGTTTCGTAGAAACGTTACAAGATTTAGAACGAGATATCATAGAACCGATAGTGTTACATAGCTACCCAATTTGTGTGTTAATCCGTCAATGTGAGGGAGCGAGGGATGCAGTAAACAAGGAATAGTCCATCGGAAGCAGACAGTCGTAACCGGAAAGAAAATCCTGTCGTTTCCATAGAAACGTTACTCGATTTAGAAGGAGAAGTCATAGAACCCATAGTATATAATAGCGACGCAAATTCTGTTTTAATCCGTCAATGTGAGGGAGCGAGGGATGCAGTAAAGAAGGAATAGTGCAACGAAAAGTAGATGTATCCCAAAAGAAAATCCAGTCGTTTCCATAGAAACGTCACTCGATTTGGAAGGAGAAGTCATAGAACCCATAGTATTCCATAGCGACGCAATTTCTGTTTTAATTCGTCAATGTGAGGGAGCCAGGGATGCAGTAAAGAAGGAATACTGCATCGGAAAGGAGATAGTCGTATCCCAATAGAAAATCCTGTCGTTTGCAGAGAAACGTTAGTCAATTTAGAAGGAGAAGTCATGGAACCCACAGTATTTCATAGCGACGCAATTTCTGTGCTTATTCGTCAAAGTGAGGGAACGAGGGATTCAGTAAAGAAGGAATAGTGCATCGGAGAGGAGATACTCGTATCCCAAAAGAAAATCCTGTCGTTTCCATAGAAACGTTACTTGATTTAGAAGAAGAACTCATAGAACCCATAGTAAATCATAGCGACGCAATTTCTGTGCTAATTCGTCAATGTGAGTAGGCGAGGGATGCAGTAATGAAGGAATTTTCTTTTGGGATACGAGTATCTCCTCTCCGATGCACTATTCCTTCTTTAAAGAATCCCTCGTTCCCTCACTTTGACGAATAAGCACAGAAATTGCGTCGCTATGAAATACTGTGGGTTCCATGACTTCTCCTTCTAAATTGACTAACGTTTCTCTGCAAACGACAGGATTTTCTATTGGGATACGACTATCTCCTTTCCGATGCAGTATTCCCTCTTTACTGCATCCCTGACTCCCTCACATTGACGAATTAAAACAGAAATTGCGTCGCTATAGAATACTATGGGTTCTATGACTTCTCCTTCCAAATCGAGTAACGTTTCTATGGAATTTTCTTTTGAGATACGAAAATCTACCTTCAGTTGCACTATTCCTTCTTTATTTCATCCCTGGCTCCCTCACATTGACGAATTAACTCACAAATTCCGTCGCTATGAAATTCCTTGTGTTCTGTAACATCTCCTTCTAAATCGATTAACGTTTCTATGAAAACGACATGATTTTCTTTTGGGATACGAGTATCTCTTTTCCGATGCACTATTCCATCTTTACTGCATACCTCGCTCCCTCACATTGTCGAATTAACACAGAAATTGCGTCGCTATGATATACTATGGGTTCTATGACTTCTCCTTCTAAATCGAGTAACGTTTCTATGGAAACGACAGGATTTTCCTTTGGGATACGAGTATCTCCTTTCCGATGGCACTATTCCTTGTTTACTGCTTCCCTCGCTCCCTCACATTGAAAAATTAGCACAGAAATTGGGTAGCTATGAAATATTATGGGTTCTATGACATCTCGTTCTAAATCTTGTAACGCTTCTACGAAAACGACAAGATTTTCCTTTGGGATACGGGTATCTCCCTACCGATGTTCTATTCCTTTTTTACTGTATCCCTCACCCCCTCACTCGTTCGAATTAACACAGAAATTGCGACGCTATTTCCCAAAAGAAAATCCCTTGGTTTCCATAGAAACGTTACTCGATTTAGAAGGAGAAGTCGCAGAACGCATAATAATCCATAGCGACGCAATTTCTGTGTTAATTCGGTCGTGTGAGAAGGGGATGATGCAGTAAAAAGGGAATAGTACATCGGTAGGGAGATACTCGTATCCCAAAAGAAAATTCTGACGTTTTCGTAGAAACGTTACAAGATTTATTTCGAGATGTCATCGAACCCATAGTATGTCATAGCTACCCAATTTCTTTGTTAATTCGTCAATGTGAGGGAATGAGGGAAGCAGTAAACAGGGAATACTGCATCGGAAAGGAGATACTCGTATCCCAAAGGAAAATCCTGTCGTTTCCATAGAAACGGTACTCGATTTAGAAGGAGAAGTCATAGAACCCTTAGTATTTCATAGCGACGCAATTTGTGAGTTACTTCGTCAATGTGAGGGGGCGAGGGATACAGTAAACAAGGAATAGTGCATCGGAAGGAGATGTATCCCATAAGAAAATCCTGTCGTTTCCATAGCAACGTAACTTGATTTAGAAGTAGAAGTCAGAGAAACCATAGTATATCATAGCGACTCAATTTCTGTGTTAATCCGGCAATGTGAGGGAGCGAGGGGTGCAGTAAAGAAGGAATTGTGCATTGGAAAGGAGATACTCGTATCTCAAAAGAAAATCCTGCGTTTCCATAGAAACGTTACTGGATTTAGAGGGAGAGGTGATAGAACACATAGTATTTCATAGCGACGCAATTTCTGTGCTTATTCGTCAATGTGAGGGAGTGAGGGATATAGTAAAGAAGGAATAGTGCATCGGAAAGGAGATACTCGTATCCCAAAAGAAAATCCTGTCGTTTCCATAGAAACGTTACTCGATTTAGAAGGAAAATTCATAGAACCCATAGTATTTCATAGCGACGCAATTTCTGTGCTAATTCGTCAATGTGGGGGAGCCAGGGATGCAGTAAAGAAGGACAAGTGCATCGGAAAGGAGACGCTCGTATCCCTGAAGAAAATCTTGTCGTTTTCATAGAAACGTTAATCGATTTAGAAGGAGATGTCGTAGAACCCATGGTATTTCATAGGGACGCAATTTCTGTTTTAATTCGTCAGTGTGAGGGAGCGAGGGGTGCGGGAAAGAAGGAATAGTGCATCGGAAAGGAGATACTCGTATCCCAAAATCGAATCCTGTCGTTTCCATAGAAACGTTACTTGTTTTAGAAGGAGAAGTCATGGAACAACTAGTATTTCATAGCGACGCAATTTCGGTGTTAATTCGTCAATGTGAGGGAGCCAGGGATGCAGTAAATGGAGGAATAGTGCATCGGAAAGGAGATCCTCGTTACCCAAAAGAAAATCCTGTCGTTTCAATAGAAACGTTACACGATTTAGAAGGAGAAGTCATAGAACCCATACATTTCATAGCGACGCAATTTGTGAGTTACTTCGTCAATGTGATGGAGCCTGGGATGCAGTACACAAGGAATAGTGCTTCGGAAAGGAAATACTCTTATCCCAAAAGAAAATCCTGTCGTTTCCATAGAAACGATACTCGATTTTGAAGGAGAAGTGAAATAACCCATAGTATATCATACTTACGCCTTTTCAGTGTTAATTCGTCAATGTGAGGAAGCAAGGGATGCTGTATAGAAGGAATAGTGCATCCGAAAGCAGATACTCGTATCCCCACAGAGAATCCTGTCGTTTGCAGAGAAACGTTAGTCAGTTTAGAAGGAGAAGTTATGGAACCCACAGTATTTCATAGCGACGCAATTGCTGTGCTTATTCGTCAAAGTGAGGGAAGGAGGATTGCAGTAAAGAAGGAATAGTGCATCGGAAAGGAGATACTCGTATCCCAAAAGAAAATCCTGTCGTTTCCATAGAAACATTACTCGATTTAGAAGGAGAAGTCATAGAACCTATAGTACTTCATAGCGACGCAATTTCTGTGCTATCTCGTCAATGTGAGGGAGCGAGGGAAGCAGTAATCAAGGAATAGTGCATCTGAATGGGGATACTCGTATCCCAAAGGAAAATACTGTCGTTTCCATAGAAACGTTACTCGATTTAGACGGAGAAGTAATGGAAACCATAGTATTTCATAGCGACGCAATTACTGTGTTTAATCGTTAATGTGTGGGCGCGAGGAATGCACTAAAGAAGGAATAGTACATCGGAAAGCAGACAGTCGTAACCCGAAAGAAAATCCTGTCGTTTCCATAGAAACGTTACTCGATTTAGAAGGAGAGGTCACAGAACCCATAGTAAATCATAGCGACGCAATTTCTGTGTTAATTCGACAATGTGAGGCAGCGAAGGATGCAGTAAAGATGGAATAGTGCATCGGAAAGGAGATACTCGTATCCCAAAAGAAAATCCTGTCGTTTCCATAGAAACGTTACTCGATTTAGAAGGAGAAGTCATAGAACCCATTGTATTTCATAGCGACGCAATTTAAATGCTAATTCGTCAATGTGGGGGAGCCAGGGATGCAGTAAAGAAGGACAAGTGCATCGGAAAGGAGATACTCGTATCCTAAAAGAAAATCTTGGCGTTTTTATAGAAACGTTAATCGATTTAGAAGGAGATGTCGTAGAACTCAACGTATTTCATAGCGACGCTATTTCTGTGTTAATTCGTCAGTGTGAGGGAGCGAGGGATGCAGTAAAGAAGGAATAGTGCATTGGAAAGGAGATACTTGTATCTCAAAAGAAAATCCTGTCGTTTCCATAGAAACGTCACTGGATTTAGAGGGATAGGTGATAGAACCCATACTACTTCACAGCGACGCAATTTCAGTGCCAATTCGTCAATGTGAGGGAGCGAGGGATGCAGTAAAGAAGGAATAGTGCATCGGAAAGGAGATACTCGTTTCCCAAAAGAACATCCCGTCGTTTCCATAGAAACGTTACTCGATTTACAAGGAGAAGTCATAGAACCCATAATATTCCATAGCGACGCAATTTCCGTGTTAATTCGTCAACGTGGGGAAGCGAGGAATGCAGTAAAGAACTAATAGTGCATCGGAAAGGAGATACTCTTATCCAAAAAGAAAATCCCGTGGTTTCCATTGAAACGTTACTCGATTTAGAAGGAGAAGTCATAGAACACATAGTATTACATAGTGACGCAATTTCTGTGTTAATTCGTCCATGTGAGGTAGCGAGGGATGCAGTAAAGAAGGAATAGTGCATCGGAAAGCAGATACTCGTATCCCAAAAGAAAATGTTGTCGTTTCCATCGAAACGATACGCGAATTAGTAGGAGAAGTCATAGAACCAATAGTATTCCATTGCGACGCATTTTCTGTGTTAATTCGTCGATGTGAGGGAGCGAGGGATGCAGTAGAGAAGGAATAGTGCATCGGAAAGGAGATACTCATATCCCAAAAGAGAATCCTGTCGTTTACATAGCAACGTTACTCGATTTAGTAGGAGAAGTCAAAGAACACACAGTATCTCATAGCGACGCGATTTCTGTGTTAAGTCGTCAATGTGAGTGGGCGAGGGATGCAGTAAAGAAGGAATAGTGCATCGAAAAGGAGATACTCATATCCCAAAAGAAAATCCTGTCGTTTTCATAGAAACGTTTCTCGATTTAGAAGGTGAAGACATAGAACGCATAGTATTCCATAGCGACGCTATTTCTGTGTTAATTCGTCAATGTGAGGGAGCGAGGGATGCAGTAAAGATGGAATAGAGCATCGGAAAATTGATAGTCGAATCCCAAAAGAAAATTCTGTCGCCTCCATAGAAACGTTACTCGAGTTGGAAGGAGATGTCATAGAACCCATAGTATATCATAGCGACGCAATTTCTGTGTTGAATCGTCAATGTGAAGGAACGAGGGATGCAGTAAGGAAGGAATAGTGCATCGGAAAGGAGATACTCGTATCCCAAAAGAAAATCCTGTCGTTTCCATCGAAATGTTTCTCGATTTAGGAGTAGTCATGGAACCCACAGTATTACATAGCGACGCAATATCTGCGTTAATTCGTCAATGTGAGGAAGCGAGGGATGCAGTAAAGTAGGAATAGTGCATCGGAAAGAAGATACTCGTATCCCAAAAAAAAAATCTCGTCGATTCGATAGAAACGTTACTCGATTTAGAAGGAGATTACGTAGAGCTCATAGTATTTCACAGCGACGCAATTTCTGGGCTTATTCGTCAATTTAAGGGAGCGAGGGATGCAGTAAAGATGGAATAGTGCATCGGAAAGGAGATACTCGTAACCCAAAAGAAAATCCTGTCGTTTCCATAGAACAGTTACTCGACTTAGAAAGTGAAGACAT
Organism: Schistocerca serialis cubense; assembly: GCF_023864345.2. Classification (NCBI taxonomy): domain Eukaryota; kingdom Metazoa; phylum Arthropoda; class Insecta; order Orthoptera; family Acrididae; genus Schistocerca; species Schistocerca serialis. The sequence continues at coordinate 52,394,545 of NC_064638.1, forward strand.
AGAACCCATAGTATTCCACAGCGACGCAATTTCTGTGTTTATTCGTCAGTGTGATGGAGCTAAGGATGCGGTATGGAAGGAGTAGTGCATCGGAAACTAGATAGTCGTATCCCTAAATAAAAAACTGTCGTTTCCGTAGAAACGTTACTCGATTTAGATGGAGAAGTCATAGAACCCACAGTATTTCATAGCGACGCATTTTCTGTATTAATACGTCCATGTGAGGGAGCGAGGGATGCAGTAAAGAAGGAATAGTGCATCGGAAAGGAGATACTCCTATCCCAAACGAAAATCCTGTCGAATCCATAGAAACGTTACTCAATTTAGAAGGAGAGGTCGTAGAACCCATAGTATTTCATAGCGACGCATTTTCTGTGTTAATTCGTCAATGTGCGGGAGCGAGGGATGCTGTATAGAAAGAATAGTACATCGGAAAGGAAATACTATTATCCCAAAAGAAAATCGTGTCGTTTCCATTGAAAAGTAACTTGTATTTAAAGGAGAAGTCATAGAACACATAGAATTCCATAGCGTCGCAATTTCTGTGTTAATTCGTCAATGTGAGGGAGCCAGGAATGCAGTAAAGAAGGAATAGTGCATCGGAAAGGAGATACTTGTAACCCAAAAGAGAATCCTGTCGTTTCAATAGAAACGTTACTCGATTTAGAAGGATAAGTCATAGAAGCCATAGTATTTCATACGGAGGCAATTTGTGTGTTACTTCGTCAAAGTGAGGGAGCGAGGGATGCAGTAAACAAGAAATAGCGCATCGGTAGGTGATGTATCCCAAAAGAAAATCCTGTCGATTCCATAGAAACCTTACTCGATTTAGAAATAGAAGTCAAAGAACCCATAGTATTTCATATGGACGCAATTTCTGTGTTAATTCGTCAATGTGAGGGAGCGAGGGATGCAGTAAAGAAGGATTAGTGCATCGGAAAGGAGATAGTCGTATCCCAAAAGAAAATCCCGTCGTTTCCTTAGAAACGTTACTCGATTTAGAAGGAGAAGTCATAGAACCCATAGTAATTAATAGCAACCAATTTCTGTGTTAATTCGTCAATGTGAGGGAGCGAGGGATGCAGCTAAGAAGGTATAGTGCATCGGAAAGGAGATACTCGTATCCCAATAGAAAATCCTGTCGTTTCCATAGAAACGTTACTCGATTTAGAAGGCGAAGTCATGGAACCCATAGTATTTTAGAATGACGCAATTTCTGTGTTAGTATCGTCAACTTGAGGGAGCGAGGGATGCAGTAAAGAAGGAATAGTACATCGGAAAGGAAACACTATTATCCCAAAAGAAAATCCTGTCGTTTCCATAGAAACGTAACTTGTTTTAGAAGGAGAAGTCATAGAACACATAGTATTCCATAGCATCGCAATTTCTGTGTTAATTCGTCAATGTGTGGGAGCCAGGAATGCAGTAAAGTAGGAATAGTGGATTGGAAAGGAGATACTTGTAACTCAAAAGAAAATCCTGTCGTTTCAATAGAAACGTTACTCGATTTAGAAGGATAAGTCATAGAAACCATAGTATTTCATAGCGACGCAATTTGTGTGTTACTTCATCAATGTGAGGGAGCGAGGGATGCAGTACACAAGGAATAGCGCATCTGAAGGAGTTGTATCCCAAAAGAAAATCCTGTTGTTTCCATAGAAACGTTACTCGATTTAGAAGGAGAAGTCACAGAACCCATTGTATTTCATAGCGACGCAATTTCTGTGTTAATTCGTCAATGTGAGGGAGCGAGGGATGCAGTAAAGAAGGAATAGTGCATCGGAAAGGAGATACTCCTATCCCAAAAGAAAATCCAGTCGTATCCATAGAAACGTTACTCGATTTAGAAGGAGAGGTCATAGAACCCATAGTAATTCATAGAGACGCATTTTCTGTGTTAATTCGTCAATGTGAGGGAGCGAGGATTGCAGTAAAGAAGGAATAGTGAATCGGAAAGGAGATAGTCGTATCCCAAAAGAAAATCCGGTCGTTTCCATAGAATCGTTACACGATTTAGAAGGTGAAGACATAGATCCCATAGTACTTCATAGCGACGGAATTTCTGTGCTTATTCGTCAATGTGAGGCAGCGAGGGATGCAGTAAAGAAAGAATAGTGCATCGGAAAGGAGATACTCGTATCCCAAAGAAAATCCTTGCGATTCCATAGAAACGGTACTCTATTTAGAAGGAGAAGTCATAGAACAATTAGTATTTCATAGCGACGCAATTTCTGTGTTAATTCGTCACTGTGAGGGAGCAAGGGATGCTGTATAGAAGGAATAGTGCATCCGAAAGGAGATACTCGTATCCCCACAGAAAATCCTGTCGTTTGCAGAGAAACGTTAGTCGATTAAGAAGGAGAAGTTATGGAACCCACAGAATTTCATAGCGACGCAATTTCTGTGCTTATTCGTCAATGTGAGGTCGCCAGGGATGCAGTAAAGAAGGACAAGTGCTTCGGAAAGGAGATATTCGTATCTCAAAAGAAAATCCGGTCGTTTTCATAGAAACGATAATCGATTTAGAGGGAGATGGCACAGAACACAAAGAATTTCATAGCGACGGAATTTGTGAGTTAATTCGTCAATGTGAGGGAGCCAGGGATGCAGTAAAGGCGGAATTGAGCATCCCAAAGGAGATACTCGTAACCCTAAAGAAAATCCTGTCGTTTCAATAGAAACGTTACACGATTTAGAAGGAGAGGTCATAGAACACATAGTATTTCATAGCGACGCAATTTGAGAGTTACTTAATCAATGTGAAGGTGCGAGGGATACAGAACACAAGGAATAGTGCATCGGAAAGGAGATTCTCGTATCCCAAAAGAAAATCCTGTCGTTTCCATAGAATCGTTACTCGATTTTGAAGGAGAAGTGAAATAACCCATAGTATTTCTTAGCGACGCAATATCTGTGCTTATTCGCCAATGTGAGGGAACGAGGGATGCAGGAAAGAAGGAATAGTGCATCGGAAAGGAGATACTCGGATCCCAAAAGAAAATCCCGTGGTTTCCTTAGAAACGTTACTCGATTTAGAACGAGAAGTCGCAGATCCCATAATAATCCATAGCGACGCAACTTCTGTGTTAATTCGGTCGTGCGAGGGGGCCAGAGATGCAGGAAAAATAGAATAGTACATCGGTAGGGAGATACTCGTATCCCAAAAGAAAATCCTGTCGTTATCGTAGAAACTTTACAAGATTTAGAACGAGATATCATAGAACCCATAGTGTTACATAGCTACCCAGTTTGTGTGTTAATCCGTCAATGTGAGGGAGCGAGGGATGCAGTAAACAAGGAATAGTGCATCGGAAAGCAGACAGTCGTAACCGGAAAGAAAATCCTGTCGTTTCCATAGAAACGTTGCTCGATTTGGAAGGAGAAGTCATAGAACACATAGTATTCCATAGCGACGCAATTTCTGTTTTAATTCGTCAATGTGAGGGAGCCAGGGATGCAGTAAAGAAGAAATATACTGCATCGGAAAGGAGATAGTCGTATCCCAATAGAAAATCCTGTCGTTTGCAGAGAAACGTTAGTCAATTTAGAAGAAGAAGTCATGGAACCCACAGTATTTCATAGCGACGCAATTTCTGTGCTTATTCGTCAAAGCGAGGGAACGAGGGATTCAGTAAAGAAGGAATAGTGCATCGGAGAGGAGATACTCGTATCCCAAAAGAAAATCCTGTCGTTTCCATAGAAACGTTACTTGATTTAGAAGGAGAAGTCATAGAACCCATAGTAAATCATAGCGACGCAATTTCTGTGCTAATTCGTCAATGTGATTAGGCGAGGGATGCAGTAAAGAAGGAATAGTGCATCGGAATGGAGATACACGTTTCCCAAAAGAAAATCCCTTGGTTTCCATAGAAACGTTACTCGATTTAGAAGGAGAAGTCGCAGAACGCATAATAATCCATAACGACGCAATTTCTGTGTTAATTCAGTCGTGTGAGAAGGGGAGGGATGCAGTAAAAAGGGAATAGTACATCGGTAGGGAGATACTCGTATCCCAAAAGGAAATTCTGTCGTTTTCGTAGAAACGTTACAAGATTTATTTCGAGATGTCATAGAACCCATAGTATGTCATAGCTACCCAATTTCTTTGTTAATTCGTCAATGTGAGGGAATGAGGGAAGCAGTAAACAGGGAATACTGCATCGGAAAGGAGATACTCGTATCCCAAAGGAAAATCCTGTCGTTTCCATAGAAACGTTACTCGATTTAGAAGGAGAAGTCATAGAACCCTTAGTATTTCATAGCGACGCAATTTGTGAGTTACTTCGTCAATGTGAGGGGGCGAGGGATACAGTAAACAAGGAATAATGCATCGGAAGGAGATGTATCCCAGAAGAAAATCCTGTCGTTTCCATAGCAACGTAACTTGATTTAGAAGTAGAAGTCAGAGAAACCATAGTATATCATAGCGACTCAATTTTTGTGTTAATCCGGCAATGTGAGGGAGCGAGGGGTGCAGTAAAGAAATAATTGTGCATAGGAAAGCAGATACTCGTATCTCAAAAGAAAATCCTGCGTTTCCATAGAAACGTTACTGGATTTAGAGGGAGAGGTGATAGAACACATAGTATTTCATAGCGACGCAATTTCTGTGCTTATTCGTCAATGTGAGGGAGTGAGGGATATAGTAAAGAAGGAATAGTGCATCGGAAAGGAGATACTCGTATCCCATAAGAAAATCCTGTCGTTTCCATAGAAACGTTACTCGATTTAGAAGGAGATGTCATAGAACCCATAGTGTTTCATAGCGACGAAATTTCTGTGCTAATTCGTCAATGTGGTGGAGCCAGGGATGCAGTAAAGAAGGACAAGTGCATCGGAAAGGAGACACTCGTATCCCTGAAGAAAATCTTGTCGTTTTCATAGAAACGTTAATCGATTTAGAAGGAGATGTCGTAGAACCCATGGTATTTCATATTGACGCAATTTCTGTGTTAATTCGTCAGTGTGAGGGAGCGAGGGGTGCGGGAAAGAACGGAAAGGAGATACCCATATCCCAAAATCGAATCCTGTCGTTTCCATAGAAACGTTACTTGTTTTAGAAGGAGAAGTCATGGAACAACTAGTATTTCATAGCGACGCAATTTCGGTGTTAATTCGTCAATGTGAGGGAGCCAGGGATGCAGTAAAGGAGGAATAGTGCATCGGAAAGGAGATCCTCTAACCCAAAAGAAAATCCTGTCGTTTCAATAGAAACGTTACACGATTTAGAAGGAGAAGTCATAGAACCCATAGTATTACATAGCGAAGCAATTTCTCTGCTTATGCGTCAATTTGAGGGAGCGAGGGATGCAGTAAAGAAGGAATAGTGCATCGGAAAGGAGAAACTCGTATCCCAAAAGAAAATGTTGTCGTTTCCATAGAAACGTTACGCGATTTAGAAGGAGAAGTCATAGAACACATAGTATTCTATGGCGACGCAATTTCTGTGTTAATTCGTCAATGTGAGTTAGCGAGGGATGCAGTAGGGTAGGAATAGTGCATCGGAAAGGAGATAATCGTATCCCAAAAGAAAATCCTGTTGTTTCCATAGAAACGTTACTCGATTTAGAAGGAGTAGTCATAGAACCCATAGTATTTCATAGCGACGCATTTTCTGTGTTAATTCGTCAATTTGAGGGAGCGAGGGATGCAGTGAAGAAGGTATAGTGCATCGGAAAGGAGATACTCGTATCTCAATAGAAAATCCTGTCGTTTCCATAGAAACGTTACTCGATGTAGAAGGAGAAGTCATAGAACGCATAGTATTTCATAGCGACGCAATTTCTGTGTTAATTCGTCAATGTGAGGGAGCCAGGAATGCAGTAAAGAAGGAATAGTGCATCGGAAAGGAGATACTCGAATCCCAAAAAAAATCCCGTCGTATCGGTAGAAACGTTACTCGATTTAGAAGGGGAGGTCATAGAACTCATAGTATTCCATAGCGACGCTATTTCTGTGTTAATTCGTCAAAGTGAGTGAGCGATGGGTACAGTAAAGAAGGAATAGTGCATCGGAAAGGAGATACTCGTATCCCAAAAGAAAATCCTGCCGATTCCATAGAAACGTTACTCGATTTAGAAGGAGAGGTCATAGAACCCATAGTATTACATAGCGAAGCAATTTCTCTGCTTATGCGTCAATTTGAGGGAGCGAGGGATGCAGTAAAGAAGGAATAGCGCATTGGAAGGAGATGTATCCCAATAGAAAATCCTGTCGTTTCCATAGAAACGTTACTCGATTTAGAAGGCGAAGTCATGGAACCCATAGTATTTTAGAGTGACGCAATTTCTGTGTTAATTCGTCAATGTGTGGGAGCCAGGAATGCAGTAAAGAAGGAATAGTGGATCGGAAAGGAGATACTTGTAACCCAAAAGAAAATCCTTTCGTTTCAATAGAAACGTTACTCGATTTAGAAAGATAAGTCATAGAAACCATAGTATTTCATAGCGACGCAATTTGTGTGTTACTTCGTCAATGTGAGGGAGCGAGGGATGCAGTATACAAGGAATAGCGCATCTGAAGGAGATGTATCCCAAGAGAAAATCCTGTCGTTTCCATGGAAACGTTACTCGACTTAGAAGGAGAAGTCACAGAACCCATAGTATTTCATAGCGACGCAATTTCTGTGTTAATTCGTCAATGTGAGGGAGCGAGGGATGCAGTAAACAAGGAATAGTGCATCGGAAAGGAGATACTCCTATCCCAAAAAAAAAATCCAGTCGTATCCATAGAAACGTTACTCGATTTAGAAGGAGAGGTCATAGAACCCATAGTAATTCATAGCGTTGCAATTTCTGGGCTTATTCGTCATTTTGAGGGAGCGAGGGTTGCAGTAAAGAAGGAATAGTGCATCGGAAACGAAATACTCGTATCCCAAAAGAAAATCCTGTCGTTTCCATAGAAACGTTACTCGATTTAGAAGGTGAAGACATAGAACCCATAGTACTTCATAGCGACGCAATTTCTGTGCTTATTCGTCAATGTGAGGCAGCGAGGGATGCAGTACAGAAGGAATAGTGCTTCGGAAAGGAGATACTCGTATCCCAAAAGAAAATCCTGTCGTTTCCATGGAAACGTTACTCGATTTAGAAGTAGAAGTTATAGAACCCATAGTATTTCATAGTGACGCAATTTCTGTGTTTATTCGTCAATGTGAGGGAGCAAGGGATGCAGTAAAGAAGGAATTGTGCATCGGAAAAGAGTTGCTCGAATCCGAAAAGAAAAACCTGTCGTTCCGATAGAAACGTTACTTGTTTTAGAAGGAGAAGTCATAGAACTCATAGTATGCCATATCGACGCTATTTCTGAGTTAATTCGTCAATATGAGGGACCCAGGACTGTAGTAAAGACGGAATAGTGCTTCGGAAAGGCGATACTCGTATCCCAAAAGAAAATCCTGTCGTATCCATAGAAACGTTACTCGATTTAGAAAGAGAGGTCATAGAACCCATAGTATTTCATAACGACGCTATTTCTGTGCTTATTCGTCAATGTGAGGGAGCGAGGGATGTAGTAAAGAAGGAATAGTGCATCGGAAAGAGATGTATCCCAAAAGAAAATCCTGTCGTTTCCTTAGAAAGGTTACTCGATTTATAAGGAGAAATCACAGAACCAATAGTATTTCATAGCGACGCAATTTCTGTGTTAATTCGTCAATGTGAGGGAGCGAGGGATGCAGTAAAGAAGGAATAGTGCATCGGAAAGGAGATACTCGTTTTCCAACAGAAAATCCTTGCGTTTCCATAGAAACGTTACTCGATTTAGATGGAGAAGTCATAGAACCCATAGTATTTCATAGCAACGCAATTTCTGTGTTAAATCGTCAATGGGAAGGAGCGAGGGATGCAGTAAACAAGAAATAGTGCATCGGAAGTAGATGTATCCCAAAAGAAAATCCTGTCGTTTCCATAGAAACGTTACTCGATTTAGAAGGAGATGTCACAGAACCCATAGTAGTTCATAGCGACGCAATTTCTGAGTTAATTCGTCAATGTGAGGGAGCGAGGGATGCAGTAAAGAAGGAATAGCGCATCGGGAAGGAGATACTCGTATGCCAAAAGAAAATCTCGTCGTATCGTTAGAAACGTTACTCGATTTAGAAGGAGAGGTCATAGAACCCATGGTATTTCATAGCGACGCAATTTCTGTGCTTATTCGTCAATTTGAGGGAGCGAGGGATGCAGTAAAGAAGGAATAGTGCATCGGAAAGGAGAAACTCGTATCCCAAAAGAAAATGTTGTCGTTTCCATAGAAACGTTACGCGATTTAGAAGGAGAAGTCATAGAACACATAGTATTCTATGGCGACGCAATTTCTGTGTTAATTCGTCAATGTGAGTTAGCGAGGGATGCAGTAGGGTAGGAATAGTGCATCGGAAAGGAGATAATCGTATCCCAAAAGAAAATCCTGTTGTTTCCATAGAAACGTTACTCGATTTAGAAGGAGTAGTCATAGAACCCATAGTATTACATAGCGACGCATTTTCTGTTTTAATTCGTCAATTTGAGGGAGCGAGGGATGCAGTGAAGAAGGTATAGTGCATCGGAAAGGAGATACTCGTATCTCAATAGAAAATCCTGTCGTTTCCATAGAAACGTTACTCGATGTAGAAGGAGAAGTCATAGAACGCATAGTATTTCATAGCGACGCAATTTCTTTGTTAATTCGTCAATGTGAGGGAGCGAGGGATGCAGAAAGGAAGGAAAAGTGCATCGGAAAGGAGATACTCGTATCCCAAAAGAAAATTCTGTAGTTCCCATAGAAACGTTACTTGTTTTAGAAGGAGACGTCATAGAACTCATAGTATTCCATGGCAACGCTATTTCTGCGATAATTCGTCAATGTGAGGGAGCCAGGAATGCAGTAAAGAAGGAATAGTGCATCGGAACGGAGATACTCGAATCCCAAAAAAAATCCCGTCGTATCGGTAGAAACGTTACTCGATTTAGAAGGGGAGGTCATAGAACTCATAGTATTCCATAGCGACGCTATTTCTGTGTTAATTCGTCAAAGTGAGTGAGCGATGGGTACAGTAAAGAAGGAATAGTGCATCGGAAAGGAGATACTCGTATCCCAAAAGAAAATCCTGCCGTTTCCATAGAAACGTTACTCGATTTAGAAGGAGAGGTCATAGAACCCATAGTATTACATAGCGAAGCAATTTCTCTGCTTATGCGTCAATTTGAGGGAGCGAGGGATGCAGTAAAGAAGGAATAGTGTATCGAATGGAGATACTCGTATCCCAAAAGAAAATCCTGTCGTTTGCATAGAAACGTTACTCGATTTAGAAGGAGAGGTCATAGAACCCGTAGTATTTCATGTTGTTGTTGTTGTGGTCTTCAGTCCTGAGACTGGTTTGATGCAGCTCTCCATGGTACTCTATCGTGTGCAAGCTTTTTCATCTCCCAGTACCTACTGCAACCTACATCCTTCTGAATCTGCTTAGTGTATTCATCTCTTGGTCTCCCTCTACGATTTTTACACTCCACGCTGTCTTCCAATACTACATTGGTGATCCCTTGATGCCTCAGAACATGTGCTACCAACCGATCCCTTTTCTCTTGGTCAAGTTGTGCTACAAACTTCTCTTCTCCCCAATCCTATTCAATACTTCCTCATTAGTTATGTGATCTACCCATCTAATCTTCAGCATTCTTCTGTAGCACCACATTTCGAAAGCTTCTATTCTCTTCTTTTCCAAACTATTTATCGTACATGTATCACTTCCATACATGGCTACACTCCATACGAATACTTTCAGAAATGACTTCCTGACACTTAAATCAATACTGGATGTTAACAAATTTCTCTTCTTCAGAAACGCTTTCCTTGCCATTGCCAGCCCACATTTTATATCCTCTCTACTTCGACCATCATCAGTTATTTTGCTCCCCAAATAGCAAAACTCCTTTACTACTTTAAGTGCCTCATTTCCTAATCTAATTCCCTCAGCGTCACCCGACTTAATTAGACTACATTCCATTATCCTTGTTTTGCTTTTGTTGATGTTCATCTTATATCCTCCTTTCAAGACACTTTCCATTACATTCAACTGCTCTTCCAAGTCTTTTGCTGTCTCTGACAGAATTACAATGTCATCGGCGAACCTCAACGTTTTTATTTCTTCTCCATGAATTTTAATACCTACTCCTAATTTTTCTATTGTTTCCTTTACTGCTTGCTCAATATACATATTGAACAACATCGGGGAGAGGCTACAATCCTGTCTTACTCCCTTCCCAACCACTGCTTCCCTTTCATGTCCCTCAACTCTTATAACTGCCATTTGGTTTCTGTACAAATCGTAAATAGCCTTTCGCTCCCTGTATTTTACCCCTGCCACCTTTAGAATTTGAAATAGAGTATTGCAGTCGACATTGTCAAAAGCTTTCTCTAAGTCTACAAATGCTATAAACGTTGGTTTGCCTTTCCTTAATCTTTCTTCTAAGATACGTCGTAAGGTCAGTATTCCCTCACATGTTCCTGTGTTTCTACGGAATCCAAACTGATCTTCCCCGAGGTTGGCTTCTACTATTTTTTCCATTCGTCTGTAAAGAATTCGTGTTAGTATTTTGCAGCTGTGACTTATTAAGCTGATAGTTCGGTAATTTTCACATCTGTCAACACCTGCTTTCTTTGGGATTGGAATTATTGTATTCTTCTTGAAGTCTGAGGGTACTTCGCCTGTTTCATACATCTTGCTCACCAGATGGTAGAGTTTTGTCAGGACTGGCTCTCCCACGGCCGTCAATAGTTCCAATGGATTATTGTCTACTCCGGGGGCCTTGTTTCGACTCAGGTCTTTCAGTGCTCTGTCAAACTCTTCACGCAGTATCGTATCTCCCATTTCATCTTCATCTAAATCCTCTTCCATTTCCATAATATTGTCCTCAAGTACATCGCCCTTGTATAGACCCTCTATATACTCCTTCCACCTTTCTGCTTTCCCTTCTTTGCTTAGAACTGGGTTTCCATCTGAGCTCTTGATATTCATACAAGTCGTTCTCTTATCTCCAAAGGTCTCTTTAATTTTCCTGTAGGCGGTATCTATCTTACCCCTAGTGAGATAGGCCTATACATCCTTACATTTGCGAGGGATGCAGTAAAAAAGGAATGGTGCATCGGAATTGAGATACTCGTATCCCAATAGAAATTCCTATCGTTTCCACAGAACGTTACTCGATTTAGAAGGAGAAGGCATAAAACCCATAGTATTTGATAGCGACGCAATTTCTGAGTTAATTCGTGAATGTGAGGGAACGACGGATGCAGTAAAGAAGGAATAGTGCATCGGTAAGGAGATACTCGTATACCAAAAGAAAATCCTGTCGTTTCCATATAAACGTTACACAATTTAGAAGGAGATGTCATTCAACCCATAGTATTTCATTGCGCCGCAATATCTGTGTTAATACGTCAATGTGAGGGAGCGAGGGATGCAGTAAGACTGGAATAGTGGCTCGGAAAGCTGTTACTCGTATCCCCCCCCCCCCCAAAAAAAACCTGTCGTTTCCATGGAAACAAAACTCGATTTAGAAGCAGAAGTCATAGAACACATGGACTTTCATAGCGACGAAATTTCTGTGTTAATTCGTCAATGCGAGGGAGCGAGGGATGCAGTAAAAAAGGAATAGTGCATCGGAATTGAGATGCTCGTATCCCAATAGAAACTCCTGTCGTTTCCATAGAACGTTACTCGATTTTGAAGGAGAAGGCATAAAACACACAGTATTTGATAGCGACGCAATTTCTGTGTTAATTCGTCAATGTGAGGGAGCAAGGGATGCCGTAAAGAAGGAATAGTGCATCGGAATTGAGATACTCGTATCCCAAAAGAAAATCCTGTCGTTTCCATAGAACGTTACTCGATTTGGAAGGAGAAGTCATAGAACCCGTAATAATTCATAGCGACGCAGTTTGTGAGTTATTTCGTCAATGTGAGGGAGCAAGGGATGCAGTACAGAAGGAATAGTGCATCGGAAAGGAAGTGGTCGTATCCCAAAAGAAGATCCTGTCGTTGCCATAGAAACGTTACTCGATTTAGAAGGAGATGTCATAGAAACAATAGTATTTCATAGCGACGCAATTTCTGTGCTTATACGTCAGTGTGAGGGAGCGAGGGATACAGTAAGGAAGGAGTAATTCATCGAATGGAGATACTCGTATCCCGAAACAAAATCCTATCGTTAGCACAGAAACGTTACTCGATTTAGAAGGAGAAGTCATAGAACCCATAGTATTTCATAGCGACGCAATTTCTGTGCTTATTCGTCAATGTGAGAGAGCGAGGGATGCAGTAATGAAGGAATAGTGCATCGGAAAGGAGATACTCGTATCCGAAAAGAAAATCCTGTCGTTTCCATAGAAACGTTACTCGATTTAGAAGGAGAAGTCATAGAACCCATAGTATCTCATAGCGACGCAATTTCTGTGTTAATTCGTCAATGTGAGGGATACAGGGATGCAGTAATGAAGGAATAGGGCATCGGAAAGGAGATAGTCGTATCCCAAAAGAAAATCCTGTCGTTTCCATAGAAATGTTACTCGATTTAGAGTGAGAAGTCATAGAACACATAGTAATTCATAGTGACGCAATTTCTGTTTTAATTCGTCAATGTGAGGGAGCGAGGGATGCTATAAGGAAGGAATAGTGCATCGGAAAGAAGATACTCGTATCCCAAAAGAAAATCTTGTTGTTTCCATTGAAACGATACCCGATATTGAAGGAGAAGTCATAGAACCCATAGTATTTCATAGCAACGCAATTTCTGTGTTAATTCGTCAATGTGAGTCAGCGAGGGATGCAGTAAAGAAGGAATAATGCATCGGAAAGGAGATACTCATATCCCAAAAGGAAATCCTGTTGATTCCATAGAAACGTTACTCGATTTAGAAGGAGATGTCATTGAACCCATAGTATTTCATTGCGACGCAATATCTGTGTTAATTCGTCAATGTGAGGGAGCGAGGGATGCAGTAAGACTGGAATAGTGGCTCGGAAAGCTGTTACTCGTATCCCAAATAAAATCTTATCGTTTCCATAGAAACATTACTCGATTTAGAAGCAGAATTCATAGAACACCTGGTATTACTTAGCGACGAAATTTCTGTGTTGATTCGTCATTGCAAGGGAGCGAGGGATGCAGTAAAAAAGGAATAGTGCGTCGGAATTGAAATACTCGTATCCCAATAGATATTCCTATCGTTTCCACAGAACTTTACTCGATTAGGAAGGAGAAGGCATAAAACACATAGTATTTGATAGCGACGCAATTTGTGTGTTAATTCGTGAATGTGAGGGAACGACGGATGCAGTAAAGAAGGAATAGTGCATCGGCAAGGAGATACTCGTATCCCAAAAGAAAATCTTGCCGTTTGCATAGAAACGTTACTCGATTTAGATGGAGAAGTCATAGAACCCATAGTATTTCGTCGCGACGCAATTTCTGTACTTATTCATTAATGTGAGGTAGCGAGGGATTCAGTAAAGAAGGAACAGTGCATCGGAAAGGACATACTCGAATCTCAAAAGAAAATCCTGTCTTTTCCATACAAAGGTTACTCGATTTAGAAGGAGAAGTCATAGAACTGATAGTATAACACAGAGACGTAATTTCTGTGTTAATTCGTCAATGTGAGGGAGCGAGGGATACAGTAAAGAAGGAATAGTTCATCGGAAAGGAGAAACTCGTATCCAAAAAGAAGATCCTGTCGTTTCAATTGAAACGTTACTTGATTTAGAAGGAGAAGTCATAGAACCCATAGCATTCCATAGCGACGCAATTTCTGCGTTAATTCGCCAATGTGAGGGTGCCAGGGATGCAGTAAAGATGGAATTGTGCTTTTCATAGGAGATACTCGTATCCCAAAAGAAAATCTTGTCGTTTCCATAGAAACGTTACTCGATTTTGAAGGAGAAGTCGTAGAACCCATAGTATTTCATAGCGACTCAATTTCTGTGCTTATTCGTCAATGTGAGGGAGCGAGGGATGCAGTAAAGAAGGAGTAGTGCATCGAACGGAGATACTCGTATCCCAAAAGAAAATCTTGCCGTTTGCATAGAAACGTTACTCGATTTAGATGGAGAAGTCATAGAACCCATAGTATTTCGTAGCGACGCAATTTCTGTACTTATTCATTAATGTGAGGTAGCGAGGGATTCAGTAAAGAAGGAACAGTGCATCGGAAAGGACATACTCGAGTCCCAAAAGAAAATCCTGTCTTTTCCATACAAAGGTTACTCGATTTAGAAGGAGAAGTCATAGAACTGATAGTATATCACAGAGACGTAATTTCTGTGTTAATTCGTCAATGTGAGGGAGCGAGGGATACAGTAAAGAAGGAATAGTTCATCGGAAAGGAGAATCTCGTATCCAAAAAGAAGATCCTGTCGTTTCAATTGAAACGTTACTTGATTTAGAAGGAGAAGTCATAGAACCCATAGCATTCCATAGCGACGCAATTTCTGCGTTAATTCGCCAATGTGAGGGTGCCAGGGATGCAGTAAAGAAGGAACAGTGCATCGGAAAGAAGTTACTCGTAACCCAAAAGAAAATCTTGTCGTTTTAATAGAAATGTTACTCGATTTAGAAGGACAAGTCATAGAACCCATAGTATGTCATAGCGACGCAATTTGTTTATTACTTCGCCAATGTGAGGGAGCGAGGGATGCAGTACAGAAGGAATAGTGCATCGGAAAGGAGATGGTCGTATCCCCAAAGAAAATGCTGTCGTTACCATAGGAACGTTACTCGATTTAGTAGGAGAAGTCACAGAACACATAGTATCTCATAGCGACGCAATTTCTGTGCTTATTCGTCATGTGAGGGAGCGATTGACGCAGTAAAGAAGGAATAGTGCATCGGAAAGGAGATACGCGTATCCCAAGAGAAAACACTGTCGATTATATAGAAACGTTACTCGATTTAGAAGGAGAAGTCATAGAACCCATAGTGTTTCATAGCGACGCAATTTCTGTGTTCATTCGTATTCTTCAATGTGAGGGAGCGAATAATGCCGTAAAGAAGGAATAGTGCATCGGAAAGGAGATGTCGTATCCCAAAAGAAAATCGTGTTGTTTCCATAGAAACGTTACTTGATTTAGAAGCAGAAGTCATAGAACCCATAGAATTTGATAGTAGCGCAATTTCTTTGTTAATTCGACAATGTGAGTGAGCGAGGAATGCAGTAAAAAAGGAATAGTGCATCGGAAAGGCGATAGTCGTATCCCAAAAGAAAATCCTGTCGTACCTATAGAAACGTTACTCGATTTAGAAGGAGAAGTCGTAGAACCCGTAATATTCCATAGCGACCCAAATTCTGTGTTAATTCGTCAATGTGAGGGAGCGAGGGATGCAGTACAGAAGGAATAGTGCTTCGGAAAGGAGATACTCGTATCCCAAAAGAAAATCCTTTCGTTTCCATGGAAACGTTACTCGATTTAGAAGTAGAAGTTATAGAACCCATAGTATTTCATAGTGACGCAATTTCTGTGTTTATTCGTCAATCTGAGGGAGCAAGGGATGCAGTAAAGAACGAATTGTGCATCGGAAAAGAGTTGCTCATATCCCAAAAGAAAAACCTGTCGTTCCCATAGAAACGTTACTTGTTTTAGAAGGAGAAGTCATAGAACTCATACTATGCCATATCGACGCTATTTCTGAGTTAATTCGTCAATATGAGGGACCCAGGACTGTAGTAAAGACGGAATAGTGCTTCGGAAAGGCGATACTCGTATCCCAAAAGAAAATCCTGTCGTATCCATAGAAACGTTACTCGATTTAGAAGGAGAGGTCATAGAACCCATAGTATTTCATAACGACGCTATTTCTGTGTTTAATCGTCAATGTGAGGGAGCGAGGGATGTAGTAAAGAAGTAATAGTGCATCGGAAAGAGATGTATCCCAAAAGAAAATCCTGTCGTTTCCTTAGAAAGGTTACTCGATTTATAAGGAGAAATCACAGAACCAATAGTATTTCATAGCGACGCAATTTCTGTGTTAATTCGTCAATGTGAGGGAGCGAGGGATGCAGTAAAGAAGGAATAGTGCATCGGAAAGGAGATACTCGTATCCCAAAAGAAAATGTTGTCGTTTCCATAGAAACGTTACGCGATTTAGAAGGAGAAGTCATAGAACACATAGTATTCTATGGCGACGCAATTTCTGTGTTAATTCGTCAATGTGAGTTAGCGAGGGATGCAGTAGGGTAGGAATAGTGCATCGGAAAGGAGATAATCGTATCCCAAAAGAAAATCCTGTTGTTTCCGTAGAAACGTTACTCGATTTAGAAGGAGTAGTCATAGAACCCATAGTATTTCATAGCGACGCATTTTATGTGTTAATTCGTCAATTTGAGGGAGCGAGGTATGCAGTGAAGAAGGTATAGTGCATCGGAAAGGAGATACTCGTATCTCAATAGAAAATCCTGTCGTTTCCATAGAAACGTTACTCGATGTAGAAGGAGAAGTCATAGAACGCATAGTATTTCATAGCGACGCAATTTCTGTGTTAATTCGTCAATGTGAGGGAGCCAGGTATGCAGTAAAGAAGGAATAGTGCATCGGAAAGGAGACACTCGAATCCCAAAAAAAATCCCGTCGTATCGGTAGAAACGTTACTCGATTTAGAAGGGGAGGTCATAGAACTCATAGTATTCCATTGCGACGCTATTTCTGTGTTAATTCGTCAAAGTGAGTGAGCGATGGGTACAGTAAAGAAGGAATAGTGCATCGGAAAGGAGATACTCGTATCCCAAAAGAAAATCCTGCCGTTTCCATAGAAACGTTACTCGATTTAGAAGGAGAGGTCATAGAACCCATAGTATTACATAGCGAAGCAATTTCTCTGCTTATGCGTCAATTTGAGGGAGCGAGGGATGCAGTAAAGAAGGAATAGTGCATCGGAAAGGAGAAACTCGTATCCCAAAAGAAAATGTTGTCGTTTCCATAGAAACGTTACGCGATTTAGAAGGAGAAGTCATAGAACACATAGTATTCTATGGCGACGCAATTTCTGTGTTAATTCGTCAATGTGAGTTAGCGAGGGATGCAGTAGGGTAGGAATAGTGCATCGGAAAGGAGATAATCGTATCCCAAAAGAAAATCCTGTTGTTTCCATAGAAACGTTACTCGATTTAGAAGGAGTAGTCATAGAACCCATAGTATTTCATAGCGACGCATTTTCTGTGTTAATTCGTCAATTTGAGGGAGCGAGGGATGCAGTGAAGAAGGTATAGTGCATCGGAAAGGAGATACTCGTATCTCAATAGAAAATCCTGTCGTTTCCATAGAAACGTTACTCGATGTAGAAGGAGAAGTCATAGAACGCATAGTATTTCATAGCGACGCAATTTCTGTGTTAATTCGTCAATGTGAGGGAGCCAGGAATGCAGTAAAGAAGGAATAGTGCATCGGAAAGGAGATACTCGAATCCCAAAAAAAATCCCGTCGTATCGGTAGAAACGTTACTCGATTTAGAAGGGGAGGTCATAGAACTCATAGTATTCCATAGCGACGCTATTTCTGTGTTAATTCGTCAAAGTGAGTGAGCGATGGGTACAGTAAAGAAGGAATAGTGCATCGGAAAGGAGATACTCGTATCCCAAAAGAAAATCCTGCCGATTCCATAGAAACGTTACTCGATTTAGAAGGAGAGGTCATAGAACCCATAGTATTACATAGCGAAGCAATTTCTCTGCTTATGCGTCAATTTGAGGGAGCGAGGGATGCAGTAAAGAAGGAATAGTGTATCGAATGGAGATACTCGTATCCCAAAAGAAAATCCTGTCGTTTGCATAGAAACGTTACCCGATTTAGAAGGAGAGGTCATAGAACCCATAGTATTTCATGTTGTTGTTGTTGTGGTCTTCAGTCCTGAGACTGGTTTGATGCAGCTCTCCATGGTACTCTATCGTGTGCAAGCTTTTTCATCTCCCAGTACCTACTGCAACCTACATCCTTCTGAATCTGCTTAGTGTATTCATCTCTTGGTCTCCCTCTACGATTTTTACACTCTACGCTGCCCTCCAATACTACATTGGTGATCCCTTGATGCCTCAGAACATGTGCTACCAACCGATCCCTTTTCTCTTGGTCAAGTTGTGCTACAAACTTCTCTTCTCCCCAATCCTATTCAATACTTCCTCATTAGTTATGTGATCTACCCATCTAATCTTCAGCATTCTTCTGTAGCACCACATTTCGAAAGCTTCTATTCTCTTCTTTTCCAAACTATTTATCGTACATGTATCACTTCCATACATGGCTACACTCCATACGAATACTTTCAGAAATGACTTCCTGACACTTAAATCAATACTGGATGTTAACAAATTTCTCTTCTTCAGAAACGCTTTCCTTGCCATTGCCAGCCCACATTTTATATCCTCTCTACTTCGACCATCATCAGTTATTTTGCTCCCCAAATAGCAAAACTCCTTTACTACTTTAAGTGCCTCATTTCCTAATCTAATTCCCTCAGCGTCACCCGACTTAATTAGACTACATTCCATTATCCTTGTTTTGCTTTTGTTGATGTTCATCTTATATCCTCCTTTCAAGACACTTTCCATTCCATTCAACTGCTCTTCCAAGTCCTTTGCTGTCTCTGACAGAATTACAATGTCATCGGCGAACCTCAACGTTTTTATTTCTTCTCCATGAATTTTAATACCTACTCCTAATTTTTCTTTTGTTTCCTTTACTGCTTGCTCAATATACATATTGAACAACATCGGGGAGAGGCTACAACCCTGTCTTACTCCCTTCCCAACCACTGCTTCCCTTTCATGTCCCTCAACTCTTATAACTGCCATCTGGTTTCTGTACAAATCGTAAATAGCCTTTCGCTCCCTGTATTTTACCCCTGCCACCTTTAGAATTTGAAATAGAGTATTGCAGTCGACATTGTCAAAAGCTTTCTCTAAGTCTACAAATGCTATAAACGTTGGTTTGCCTTTCCTTAATCTTTCTTCTAAGATAAGTCATAAGGTCAGTATTGCCTCACATGTTCCTGTGTTTCTACGGGATCCAAACTGATCTTCCCCGAGGTTGGCTTCTACTAGTTTTTCCATTCGTCTGTAAAGAATTCGTGTTAGTATTTTGCAGCTGTGACTTATTAAGCTGATAGTTCGGTAATTTTCACATCTGTCAACACCTGCTTTCTTTGGGATTGGAATTATTATATTCTTCTTGAAGTCTGAGGGTACTTCGCCTGTTTCATACATCTTGCTCACCAGATGGTAGAGTTTTGTCAGGACTGGCTCTCCCACGGCCGTCAATAGTTCCAATGGATTATTGTCTACTCCGGGGGCCTTGTTTCGACTCAGGTCTTTCAGTGCTCTGTCAAACTCTTCACGCAGTATCGTATCTCCCATTTCATCTTCATCTAAATCCTCTTCCATTTCCATAATATTGTCCTCAAGTACATCGCCCTTGTATAGACCCTCTATATACTCCTTCCACCTTTCTGCTTTCCCTTCTTTGCTTAGAACTGGGTTTCCATCTGAGCTCTTGATATTCATACAAGTCGTTCTCTTATCTCCAAAGGTCTCTTTAATTTTCCTGTAGGCGGTATCTATCTTACCCCTAGTGAGATAAGCCTATACATCCTTACATTTGCGAGAGATGCAGTAAAAAAGGAATAGTGCATCGGAATTGAGATACTCGTATCCCAATAGAAATTCCTATCGTTTCCACAGAACGTTACTCGATTTAGAAGGAGAAGGCATAAAACCCATAGTATTTGATAGCGACGCAATCTCTGAGTTAATTCGTGAATGTGAGGGAACGACGGATGCAGTATAGAAGGAATAGTGCATCGGTAAGGAGATACTCGTATACCAAAAGAAAATCCTGTCGTTTCCATATAAACGTTACACAATTTAGAAGGAGATGTCATTTAACCCATAGTATTTCATTGCGCCGCAATATCTGTGTTAATACGTCAATGTGAGGGAGCGAGGGATGCAGTAAGACTGGAATAGTGGCTCGGAAAGCTGTTACTCGTATCCCCCCCCCCAAAAAAACCTGTCGTTTCCATGGAAACAAAACTCGATTTAGAAGCAGAAGTCATAGAACACATGGACTTTCATAGCGACGAAATTTCTGTGTTAATTCGTCAATGCGAGGGAGCGAGGGATGCAGTAAAAAAGGAATAGTGCATCGGAATTGAGATGCTCGTATCCCAATAGAAACTCCTGTCGTTTCCATAGAACGTTACTCGATTTTGAAGGAGAAGGCATAAAACACATAGTATTTGATAGCGACGCAATTTCTGTGTTAATTCGTCAATGTGAGGGAGCAAGGGATGCAGTAAAGAAGGAATAGTGCATCGGAATTGAGATACTCGTATCCCAAAAGAAAATCCTGTCGTTTCCATAGAACGTTACTCGATTTGGAAGGAGAAGTCATAGAACCCGTAATAATTCATAGCGACGCAGTTTGTGAGTTACTTCGTCAATGTGAGGGAGCAAGGGATGCAGTACAGAAGGAATAGTGCATCGGAAAGGAAGTGGTCGTATCCCAAAAGAAGATCCTGTTGTTGCCATAGAAACGTTACTCGATTTAGAAGGAGATGTCATAGAAACAATAGTATTTCATAGCGACGCAATTTCTGTGCTTATACGTCAGTGTGAGGGAGCGAGGGATACAGTAAGGAAGGAGTAATTCATCGAATGGAGATACTCGTATCCCGAAACAAAATCCTATCGTTAGCACAGAAACGTTACTCGATTTAGAAGGAGAAGTCATAGAACCCATAGTACTTCATACCGACGCAATTTCTGTGCTTATTCGTCAATGTGAGAGAGCGAGGGATGCAGTAATGAAGGAATAGTGCATCGGAAAGGAGATACTCGTATCCGAAAAGAAAATCCTGTCGTTTCCATAGAAACGTTACTCGATTTAGAAGGAGAAGTCATAGAACCCATAGTATCTCATAGCGACGCAATTTCTGTGTTAATTCGTCAATGTGAGGGATACAGGGATGCAGTAATGTAGGAATAGGGCATCGGAAAGGAGATAGTCGTATCCCAAAAGAAAATCCTGTCGTTTCCATAGAAATGTTACTCGATTTAGAGTGAGAAGTCATAGAACACATAGTAATTCATAGTGACGCAATTTCTGTTTTAATTCGTCAATGTGAGGGAGCGAGGGATGCTATAAGGAAGGAATAGTGCATCGGAAAGAAGATACTCGTATCCCAAAAGAAAATCTTGTTGTTTCCATTGAAACGATACCCGATATTGAAGGAGAAGTCATAGAACCCATAGTATTTCATAGCAACGCAATTTCTGTGTTAATTCGTCAATGTGAGTCAGCGAGGGATGCAGTAAAGAAGGAATAATGCATCGGAAAGGAGATACTCATATCCCAAAAGGAAATCCTGTCGATTCCATAGAAACGTTACTCGATTTAGAAGGAGATGTCATTGAACCCATAGTATTTCATTGCGACGCAATATCTGTGTTAATTCGTCAATGTGAGGGAGCGAGGGATGCAGTAAGACTGGAATAGTGGCTCGGAAAGCTGTTACTCGTATCCCAAAAAAAATCTTATCGTTTCCATAGAAACATTACTCGATTTAGAAGCAGAATTCATAGAACACCTGGTATTACTTAGCGACGAAATTTCTGTGTTAATTCGTCATTGCAAGGGAGCGAGGGATGCAGTAAAAAAGGAATAGTGCGTCGGAATTGAAATACTCGTATTCCAATAGATATTCCTATCGTTTCCACAGAACTTTACTCGATTAGGAAGGAGAAGGCATAAAACACATAGTATTTGATAGCGACGCAATTTGTGTGTTAATTCGTGAATGTGAGGGAACGACGGATGCAGTAAAGAAGGAATAGTGCATCGGCAAGGAGATAGTCGTATTCCAAAAGAAAATCGTGTCGTTTCCATAGAAACGTTACTCGATTTAGATGGAGATGTCATAGAACCAATAGTATTTCATAGCGACGCAATTTCTGTGTTAATTCGTCAATGTGAGGAAGCCAGGGATGCAGTAAAGATGGAATTGTGCTTTTCATAGGAGATACTCGTACCCCAAAAGAAAATCTTGTCGTTTCCATATAAACGTTACTCGATTTGGAAGGAGAAGTCGTAGAACCCATAGTAATTCATAGCGACTCAATTTCTGTGCTTATTCGTCAATGTGAGGGAGCGGGGGATGCAGTAAAGAAGGAGTAGTGCATCGAACGGAGATACTCGTATCCCAAAAGAAAATCTTGCCGTTTGCATAGAAACGTTACTCGATTTAGATGGAGAAGTCATAGAACCCATAGTATTTCGTAGCGACGCAATTTCTGTACTTATTCATTAATGTGAGGTAGCGAGGGATTCAGTAAAGAAGGAACAGTGCATCGGAAAGGACATACTCGAATCCCAAAAGAAAATCCTGTTTTTTCCATACAAAGGTTACTCGATTTAGAAGGTGAAGTCATAGAACCCACAGTACCTCATAGCGACGCAATATCTGTGTTCATTCGTCAATGTGAGGGAGCGAGGGATGCAGTAATGAAGGAATAGTGCATCGGAAAGGAGATACTCGTATCCCAATAGAAATTCCTGTCGTTGCCATAGAACGTTATTCGATTTGGAAGGGGAAGGCATAAAACCCATAGTATATGATAGCGACGCAATTTCTGTGTTAATTTGTCAATGTGAGGGAGCAAGGGATGCAGTAAGGAAGGAATAGTGCATCGGAAAGGAGATAGTCGTTTCCCAAAATAAAATACTGTCATTTCCATAGAAACGTAACTCGATTTAGAAGCAGAAGACACAGAAACCATAGTATTTCATAGCGACGCAATTTCTGTGCTTATTCGTCAATGTGAGGGAGCGAGGGATGCAGTAAAGAAGGAGTAGTTCATCGAAAGGAGATACTCGTATCCCAAAACAAAATCCTATCGTTTGCACAGAAACGTTACTCGATTTAGAAGGAGAGTTCATAGAACCCATAGTATTTCATAGCGACGCAATTTCTGTGCTTATTCGTCAATGTGAGGGAGCGAGGGATGCAGTAATGAAGGAATAGTGCATCGGAAAGGAGATACTCGTATCCGAAATGAAAATGCTGTCGTTTCCATTGAAACGTTACTCGATTTAGAAGGAGAAGTCATAGAACCCATAGTACCTCATAGCGACGCAATTTCTGTGTTAATTCGTCAATGTGAGGGATGCAGGGATGCAGTAATGAAGGAATGGGGCATCGGAAAGGAGATAGTCGTATCCCTAAGAAAATCCTGTCGTTTCCGTAGAAATGTTACTCGATTTAGAGTGAGAAGTCATAGAACACATAGTAATTCGTAGTGACGCAATTTCTGTTTTAATTTGTCAATGTGAGTTAGCAAGGGATGCAGTAAAGAATGAATAGTGCATCGGAAAGGAGATAATCGTTTCCCAAAATAAAACACTGTCATTTCCATAGAAACGTAACTCGATTTAGAAGCGGAAGACACAGAAACCATAGTATTTAATAGCGACGCAATTTCTGTGTTAATTCGTCAATGTGAGGGAGCGATGGATGCAGTAAAGAAGGAATAATGCATCGGAAAGGAGATACTCATATACCAAAAGAAAATCTTGTCGTTTCCATAGAAAAGTTACTCGATTTAAAAGTAGAAGTCATAGAACCCATAGTATGTCTTGGTGACACAATTTCTGTGTTTATTCGTTAATGGAGGGAGCGAGGGATGCAGTAAAGAAGGAATATTGCATCGGAAAGGAGAGACTAGTATCCCAATAGAAATTCCAGTCATTTCCATAGATACGTTACTCGATTTAGACGGAGATGCCATAGAATGAATAGTATATCATAGCGACGCAATTTCTGCGTTAATTCGTCATTGTGAAGGAACCAGGGATGCCGTAAAGAAGGAATAGCGAATCGGAAAGGGGAGACTCGTATGCCAAAAGAAAATCTTGTCGTTTCAATAGAAACGTTTCTCGATTTAGAAGGAAAAGTCATACAACGCATAGTATGTCAAAACGACATAATTTCTGTGTTAATTCGTCAATGTGAGTGAGCGAGGGATGCAGTACAGAATTAATAGTGCATCGGAAAGGTGATACTCGTTTATTAAAAGATAATCGTGTCGTTTCCATAGAAACGTTACTAGATTTAGAAGGTGTAGTCATAGAATCCATAGTATTTCATAGCGACGCAATATCTGTGTTTATTCGTCAATGCGAGGGTGCGAGGGATGCAGTAAAGGGGAATAGCGCATCGGAGAGAAGATAGTCATATCCCAAAAGAAAATCCTGTCGTTTCCGTAGATGCGTTACTCGATTCAGAAGGAGAAGTCATAGAACACACAGCATTACATAGCGACGCAAATTCAGTGTTAATTCGTCAATGTGAGGGAGCCAGGGATGCAGTAATGTAGGAATAGTGCATCGGAAATTAGATTCTCGTATCCAAAAAGAATATCCTGTCGTTTCAATAGCAACGTTACTCGATTAAGAAGGAGATGTCATAGAACGCATAGTATTTCAAGGCGACGCAATTTCTGTGTTAATTCGTCAATGTGATGGAGCGGAAGACTCAGTAAAGAAGGAATAGTGCATCGGAAAGGAGATAGTCGTATCGCAAAGGGAAATCCTGTCGTTTACATAGAAAAGTTACTCGATTTAGAAGGAGAAGTCATAGAACCCATACTATTACATAGCGACGCAATCTCTGTGTTAAATCGTCGATGTGAGGGAGCGAGGGTTGCAGTAAACAGGGAATAGTGCATCTGAAAGGAGATACTCGTATCCCAAAAGAAAATCCTGTCTTCTCAATAGAAACGTTACTCGATTCAGATGGAGAAGTCTGAGAAACCATAGAATTACATTAAGACGCAAATTCAGTGATAATTCGTCAATGTGAGGGAGCGAGGGATGCAGTAAACAAGGAATAGTTCATCGGAAAGGAGATACAAAAGAAAATCCTGTCGTTTCCGTAGAAACGTAACTCGATGTAGAAGGAGAAGTCATAGAACCCCTAGGATATCATAGCGACGCAATCTCTGTGCTTATTCGTCAATATGAGGGCACTAGGGATGCAGTAAAGTAGGAATAGTGCATCGGAAAGGAGATACTCGTATCCCAAAAATATATCCTGTCGTTTGCATAGAAACGTCACTCGATTTAGAAGGAGAAGTCTTAGAACCCATAGTATTTCATAGCGACGCAAATTCTGTGTTAATTCGTCAATTTGAGGGATCGAGGGATGCAGTAAAGGAGTAATAGTGCATCGGAAAAGAGATAGTCGTATCACAAAAGAACATCCTGTCGTTTCCATAGAAACGTTACTCGATTTGGAAGGAGAAGTCTTTGAACCCATAGTATTTCATAGCGACGCCATTTCTGTGTTATTTCGTCAATTTGAGGGAGCGAGGGATGCAGTAAAGAAGGAATAGTGCATCGGGAAGGAGATACTCGTATACCAAGCGAAAATCTTGTCGTTTCAATAGAAAAGTTACTCGATTTAGAAGGAGAAGTCATAGAACACATAGTATTTCATAGCGACGCAATTTATGTGTTAATTCCTCAATGTGAGGGAGCGAGGGATGCAGTAAAGAAGGCGTGGTGCATCGGAAAAGAGATACTCGTATCCCAAAAGAAATTCCTTTCGTTTCCATAGAAACGTTACTCGATTTAGAAGGAGAAGTCATAGAACATGTAGAATTTCATAGCGACGCAATTTCTGTGTTAATTCGACAATGTGAGGGAGCTAGGGATGCAGTAAAGAAGGAATAGTGCATCGGAAAGGAGATACTCGTATCTCAAAGAAAATCCTGTCGTTTTCATAGAAACGTTACTCGTTTTAGGAGGAGATGTCATAGAACCAAAAGTATTACATATCGACGCAATTTCTACGTTAATTTGTCAATGTGAGGGTGCGAGGGATGGAGTTAAAAAGGAATAGTGCATCGGAAAGGAGATACTCGTATCCCAAATGAAATTCCTTTAGTTTCCATAGATACGTTACTCGATGTAGAAGGAGATGTCATAGAACCCATAGTATTTGATAGCGACGCAATTTCTGTGTTAATTCGTCAATGTGAGGGTGCGAGGGATGCAGTAAAGATGGAATTGTGTTTTTCATAGGAGATACTCGTACCCCAAAAGAAAATCTTGTCGTTTCCATATAAACGTTACTCGATTTAGATGGAGATGTCATAGAACCAATAGTATTTCATAGCGACGCAATTTCTGTGTTAATTCGTCAATGTGAGGAAGCCAGGGATGCAGTAAAGATGGAATTGTGCTTTTCATAGGAGATACTCGTACCCCAAAAGAAAATCTTGTCGTTTCCATATAAACGTTACTCGATTTGGAAGGAGAAGTCGTAGAACCCATAGTAATTCATAGCGACTCAATTTCTGTGCTTATTCGTCAATGTGAGGGAGCGGGGGATGCAGTAAAGAAGGAGTAGTGCATCGAACGGAGATACTCGTATCCCAAAAGAAAATCTTGCCGTTTGCATAGAAACGTTACTCGATTTAGATGGAGAAGTCATAGAACCCATAGTATTTCGTAGCGACGCAATTTCTGTACTTATTCATTAATGTGAGGTAGCGAGGGATTCAGTAAAGAAGGAACAGTGCATCGGAAAGGACATACTCGAATCCCAAAAGAAAATTCTGTTTTTTCCATACAAAGGTTACTCGATTTAGAAGGTGAAGTCATAGAACCCACAGTACCTCATAGCGACGCAATATCTGTGTTCATTCGTCAATGTGAGGGAGCGAGGGATGCAGTAATGAAGGAATAGTGCATCGGAAAGGAGATACTCGTATCCCAATAGAAATTCCTGTCGTTGCCATAGAACGTTATTCGATTTGGAAGGGGAAGGCATAAAACCCATAGTATATGATAGCGACGCAATTTCTGTGTTAATTTGTCAATGTGAGGGAGCAAGGGATGCAGTAAGGAAGGAATAGTGCATCGGAAAGGAGATAGTCGTTTCCCAAAATAAAATACTGTCATTTCCATAGAAACGTAACTCGATTTAGAAGCAGAAGACACAGAAACCATAGTATTTCATAGCGACGCAATTTCTGTGCTTATTCGTCAATGTGAGGGAGCGAGGGATGCAGTAAAGAAGGAGTAGTTCATCGAAAGGAGATACTCGTATCCCAAAACAAAATCCTATCGTTTGCACAGAAACGTTACTCGATTTAGAAGGAGAGTTCATAGAACCCATAGTATTTCATAGCGACGCAATTTCTGTGCTTATTCGTCAATGTGAGGGAGCGAGGGATGCAGTAATGAAGGAATAGTGCATCGGAAAGGAGATACTCGTATCCGAAATGAAAATGCTGTCGTTTCCATTGAAACGTTACTCGATTTAGAAGGAGAAGTCATAGAACCCATAGTACCTCATAGCGACGCAATTTCTGTGTTAATTCGTCAATCTGAGGGATGCAGGGATGCAGTAATGAAGGAATAGGGCATCGGAAAGGAGATAGTCGTATCCCTAAGAAAATCCTGTCGTTTCCATAGAAATGTTACTCGATTTAGAGTGAGAAGTCATAGAACACATAGTAATTCGTAGTGACGCAATTTCTGTTTTAATTTGTCAATGTGAGTTAGCAAGGGATGCAGTAAAGAATGAATAGTGCATCGGAAAGGAGATAATCGTTTCCCAAAATAAAACACTGTCATTTCCATAGAAACGTAACTCGATTTAGAAGCGGAAGACACAGAAACCATAGTATTTAATAGCGACGCAATTTCTGTGTTAATTCGTCAATGTGAGGGAGCGATGGATGCAGTAAAGAAGGAATAATGCATCGGAAAGGAGATACTCATATACCAAAAGAAAATCTTGTCGTTTCCATAGAAAAGTTACTCGATTTAAAAGTAGAAGTCATAGAACCCATAGTATGTCTTGGTGACACAATTTCTGTATTTATTCGTTAATGGAGGGAGCGAGGGATGCAGTAAAGAAGGAATATTGCATCGGAAAGGAGAGACTAGTATCCCAATAGAAATTCCAGTCATTTCCATAGATACGTTACTCGATTTAGACGGAGATGCCATAGAATGAATAGTATATCATAGCGACGCAATTTCTGCGGTAATTCGTCATTGTGAAGGAACCAGGGATGCCGTAAAGAAGGAATAGCGAATCGGAAAGGGGAGACTCGTATGCCAAAAGAAAATCTTGTCGTTTCAATAGAAACGTTTCTCGATTTAGAAGGAAAAGTCATACAACGCATAGTATGTCAAAACGACATAATTTCTGTGTTAATTCGTCAATGTGAGGGAGCGAGGGATGCAGTACAGAATTAATAGTGCATCGGAAAGGTGATACTCGTTTATTAAAAGATAATCGTGTCGTTTCC
This sequence comes from Schistocerca serialis cubense, assembly GCF_023864345.2. Classification (NCBI taxonomy): domain Eukaryota; kingdom Metazoa; phylum Arthropoda; class Insecta; order Orthoptera; family Acrididae; genus Schistocerca; species Schistocerca serialis. The sequence goes on from NC_064638.1 coordinate 52,422,886, forward strand.
ATAGAAACGTTACTAGATTTAGAAGGTGTAGTCGTAGAATCCATAGTATTTCATAGCGACGCAATATCTGTGTTTATTCGTCAATGCGAGGGTGCGAGGGATGCAGTAAAGGGGAATAGCGCATCGGAGAGAAGATAGTCATATCCCAAAAGAAAATCCTGTCGTTTCCGTAGATGCGTTACTCGATTCAGAAGGAGAAGTCATAGAACACATAGCATTACATAGCGACGCAAATTCAGTGTTAATTCGTCAATGTGAGGGAGCCAGGGATGCAGTAATGTAGGAATAGTGCATCGGAAATTAGATTCTCGTATCCAAAAAGAATATCCTGTCGTTTCAATAGCAACGTTACTCGATTAAGAAGGAGATGTCATAGAACGCATAGTATTTCAAGGCGACGCAATTTCTGTGTTAATTCGTCAATGTGATGGAGCGGAAGACTCAGTAAAGAAGGAATAGTGCATCGGAAAGGAGATAGTCGTATCGCAAAAGGAAATCCTGTCGTTTACATAGAAAAGTTACTCGATTTAGAAGGAGAAGTCATAGAACCCATACTATTACATAGCGACGCAATCTCTGTGTTAAATCGTCGATGTGAGGGAGCGAGGGTTGCAGTAAACAGGGAATAGTGCATCTGAAAGGAGATACTCGTATCCCAAAAGAAAATCCTGTCTTCTCAATAGAAACGTTACTCGATTCAGATGGAGAAGTCTGAGAAACCATAGAATTACATTAAGACGCAAATTCAGTGATAGTTCGTCAATGTGAGGGAGCGAGGGATGCAGTAAACAAGGAATAGTTCATCGGAAAGGAGATACAAAAGAAAATCCTGTCGTTTCCGTAGAAACGTAACTCGATGTAGAAGGAGAAGTCATAGAACCCCTAGGATATCATAGCGACGCAATCTCTGTGCTTATTCGTCAATATGAGGGCACTAGGGATGCAGTAAAGTAGGAATAGTGCATCGGAAAGGAGATACTCGTATCCCAAAAATATATCCTGTCGTTTGCATAGAAACGTCACTCGATTTAGAAGGAGAAGTCTTAGAACCCATAGTATTTCATAGCGACGCAAATTCTGTGTTAATTCGTCAATTTGAGGGATCGAGGGATGCAGTAAAGGAGTAATAGTGCATCGGAAAAGAGATAGTCGTATCACAAAAGAACATCCTGTCGTTTCCATAGAAACGTTACTCGATTTGGAAGGAGAAGTCTTTGAACCTGTAGAATTTCATAGCGACGCAATTTCTGTGTTAATTCGACAATGTGAGGGAGCTAGGGATGCAGTAAAGGAGGAATAGTGCATCGGAAAGGAGATACTCGTATCTCAAAGAAAATCCTGTCGTTTTCATAGAAACGTTACTCGTTTTAGGAGGAGATGTCATAGAACCAAAAGTATTACATATCGACGCAATTTCTACGTTATTTTGTCAATGTGAGGGTGCGAGGGATGGAGTTAAAAAGGAATAGTGCATCGGAAAGGAGATACTCGTATCCCAAAAGAAATTCCTTTCGTTTCCATAGATACGTTACTCGATGTAGAAGGAGATGTCATAGAACCCATAGTATTTGATAGCGACGCAATTTCTGTGTTAATTCGTCAATGTGAGGGTGCGAGGGATGCAGTAAAGATGGAATAGTGCATCGGAAAGGAGTTAGTCGTATCCCAAAAGAAAATCCTGTCGTTTCCATAGAAACAATTCTCGATGTAGAAGGAGAAGTCTTAGAACCGATAGTATTTCATAGCGATGCAATTTCTGTGCTTATTCGTGAATATGAGGTAACGAGGGATGCAGTAAAGAGGGAAAAGTGCATCGGAAAGGAGATACTCGTATCCCTAAGAAAATCCTGTCGTTTCCATAGAAACGTTACTCGATTTAGAAGGAGAAGTTGTAGAACACACAGTATTTCATAGAGTCGCAAATCTGTGAAAATTCGTCAATGTGAGGGAGACAGGGATGCAGAGAAGAGGGAATAGTGCATCGGAATGGAGATACTCGTATCCCAAAAGAAAATACTGTCGTTTCCATTGAAACGTTACTCGATTTAGAAGGGGAAGTCACAGAACACATAGTATATCATAGCGACGCAATTTCTGTGTTAATTCGTCAATGTGAGTTAGCGAGGGATGCACTAAAGAAGGAATAGTGCAACGGAAAGGAGATACTCGTATACCAAAAGAAAATCCTGTCGTTTCCATAGAAACGTTTCGATTTAGAAGGAGACGTCATAGAACCCAAAGTAAATAATAGCAATGCAATTTCTGTGTTAATTCGTCAATGTGAGGGTGCGAGGGATGCAGTAAAGAGGGAATAGTGCATCGGAAAGGAAATACTCGTATACCAAAAGGAAATCCTGTCGTTTCCATAGAAGCGTTACTCGATGTAGAAGGAGAAGTCATAGAACCCATAGTATTTCATAGCGACGAAATTTCTGTATTAATTCGTCAATGTGAGGTAGTGAGGGATGCAGTAAAGAAGGAATAGTGCATTGGAATGGAGATACTCGTATCCCAAAAGAAAATCCTGTCGTTACCATAGAACCGTTACTCGATTTAGACGGAGAAGTCATAGAACACATAGTATTTCATAGCGACGCAATTTCTGTGTTAATTCGTCAATGTGAAGGAGCGGGAGATGCAGTAAAGAAGGAATAAAGCATCGGAAAGGAGATACTCGTATCCCAAAAGAAAGTCCATTCGTTTCCATGGAAACGTTACTCGATTTAGAAGGAGATGTCAGAGAACCCAAAGTAATTCATAGCGACGCAATTTCTGCGTTAATTCGTCAATGTGAGGGAGCGAGGGATGAAGGAAAGAAGGAATAGTGCATCGGAATGGAGATAGTTGTATCCCGAAACGAAATCCCGTCGTTTCCATCGAAACGTTACTCGATATTGAAGTAAAGTTATAGAACCCATAGTAATTCATGGCGACGCAATTTCTCTGCTTATTCGTCAATCTGAGGGAGCGAGGGATGCAGTAAAGAACTAATAGAGCATCGGATAGGAGGTACTCGTATCATAAAAGAAAATCCTGTCGTTTCCATGGAAACGTTACTCGATTTAGAAGGAGAAGTCATGGAACACATAGTATTTCATAGCGACGCAATTTCTGTGTTAATTCATCAATGTGAGGGAGCAAGTGATGCAGTAAAGAGGGAATAGTGCATCGAAAAGGAGATACTCGTATCCCGAAAGAAAATCCTGTCGTTTCCATAGAAACGTTACTCGATTTTGAAGGAGATGTCATAGAACCCATAGTAATTCATAGCGACGCCATTTCTGTGTTAATTCGTCAATGTGAGAGAGCAAGAGATGCAGTAATGAAGGAATAGTGTATCGGAAAGGAGATACTCGAATCCCAAAAGAAAATCCAGTAGTTTCCATGGAAACGTTACTCGATTTAGAAGGAGAAGTCATAGAACCCAAAGTAATTCATAGCTACCCAATTTCTGCGTTAATTCGTCAATGTGAGGGAGCGAGGGATGCAGTAAAGAAGGAGTAGTGCATCGGAAAGGAGATACTCGTATACCAAAAGAAAATCCTGTCGTTTCCATAGAAACAATATGTAGAAGGAGAAGTCATAGAACCCATAGTATTTCGTAGCGATGCCATTTCTGTATTAATTCGTCAATGTATGGTAGCGAGGGATGCAGTAAAGAAGGAATAGTGCATAGGAAAGGAGGTACTCGTATCCCAAAAGAAAATCCTGTCGTTTCCATAGAAACGTTACTCGATTTAGAAGGAGAAGACAAGGAACCCATAGTAATTCATAGCGACGCAATTTCTGTGTTAATTCGTCAATGTGAGGGAGCGAGGGATGCAGTAAAGAAGGAATAGTGCATCGGAAAGGAGATACTCTTATACCAAACGGAAATCCTGTCGTTTCCATAGAAACGTTACTCGATGTAGAAGGAGAAGTCATAGAACCCAAAGTATTTCATAGCGACGCCATTTCTGTGTTAATTCGTCAATGTGAGGTAGCGAAGGATGCAGTAAAGAAGGAATAGTGCATAGGAATGGAGATACTCGTATCCCAAAAGAAAATCCTGTCGTTACCATAGAAACGTTACTCGATGTAGAAGGAGAAGTCATAGAACACATAGTATTTCATAGCGACGCAATTACTGTATTAATTCGTCAATGTGAGGGAGCGAGTGATTCAGTAAAGAGGGAATAGTGCATCGGAGAGGAGATACTCGTATCCCAAAAGAAAGTCCTTTCTTTCCATTGAAACGTTACTCGATTTAGAAGGAGAAGTCGTAGAACACATAGTATTTCATAGCGACGCAATTCCTGTATTAATTCGTCAAAGTGAGGGACCAAGGGACGCAGTATAGAAGTAATAGTGCATCGGAAAGGAGATACTCGTATACCAATAAAAAATCCTGTCGTTTCAATAGAAACGTTACTCGATTTAGAAGGAGATGTCATAGAACCCATAGTATTTCGTAGTGACGCTATTTCTGTGTTAATTCGTCAATGTGATTTAGCGAGGGATGCAGTAAAGGAGGAATACTGAATCGGAATGGAGATACTCGTATCCCAAAAGACAATCCTGTCGTTACCATAGAAACGTCACTCGATTTAGAAGGAGAAGTCATAGAACACATAGTATTTCATAGCGACGCAATTTCTGTGTTAATTTGTCAATGTGAGGGAGCGAGAGATGCAGTAAAGCAGGAATAGTGTATCGGAAAGCAGATACACCTATCGCAAAAGAAAATACAGTCGTTTCCATTGAAACGTTACTCGATATAGAAAGAGAAGTCATAGAACCCAAAGTAATTCATAGCGACCCAATTTCTGCGTTAATTCGTCAATGTTAGGGAGCGAGGGATGAAGTAAAGAAGGAATAGTGCATCGGAAAGGAGATAGTTGTATCCTGAAACGAAATCCTGTCGTTTCCATAGAAACGTCACTCGATTTAGAAGGAGAAGTTATAGAACACATAGTAATTCATGGCGACGCAATTTCTCGTCTTATTCGTCAATCTGAGGGAGCGAGGGATGCAGTAAAAAACTAATGGTGCATCGGAAATGAGGTACTCGTATCATAAAAGAAAATCCTGTCGTTTCCATAGAAACGTTACATGATTTAGAAGGGGAAGACATGGAACCCATAGTAATTCATAGCGACACATTTTCTGTGTTAATTCGTCAATGTGAGGGAGCGAGAAATGCAGTAAAGAAGGAATAGTGCATCGGAAAGGAGTTACTCGTATACCAAATGAAAATCCATTCATTTCCATAGAAACAATATGTAGTAGGAGAAGTCATAGAACCCATAGTATTTCATAGCGACGCCATTTCTGTATTAATTCGTCAATGTGAGGTAGCGAGGGATGCAGTAAAGAAGGAATAGTGCATAGGAAAGGAGGTAATCGTATCCCAAAAGAAAATCCTGTCGTTTCCATAGAAACGTTACTCGATTTAGAAGGAGAAGTCAAGGAACCCATAGTAATTCATAGCGACGCAATTTCTGTGTTAATTCGACAATGTGAGGGAGCGAGGAATGCAGTAAAGAAGGAATAGAGCATCGGAAAGGAGATACTCGTATACCAAAAGGAAATCCTGTTGTTTCCATAGATACGTTACTCGATGTAGAAGGAGAAGTCATACAACCCATAGTATTTCATAGCGACGCAATTTCTGTATTAATTCGCCAATGTGAGGTAGCGAGGGATGCAGTAAAGAAGGAATAGTGCATCGGAATGGAGATACACGTATCGTAAAAGAAAATCCTGTTGTTTCCATAGAAACGTTACTCGATTTAGAAGGAGGTGTCTTAGAACCAATGGTATTTCATAGCGACGCAATTTCTATATTAATTTGCCTATGTGAGGAATCGAGGGATGCAGTTAAGAGGGAATAGTGCATCTGAAAGGAGATACACGTATCGCAATAGAAAATCCTGACGTTTCCATAGAAACGTTACTCGATTTAGAAGGAGAAGTCATAGAACCCATAGTATTTCATAGCGACGCAATATCTGTGTTAATTCGTCAATGTGCGTGAGCGAGAGATGCAGTAAAGATGGAATAGGGCATCGGAAAGGAGATACTCGTATCCCAAAAGAAAATCCTGTCGTTTCCATTGAAACGTTACTCGATTTAGAAGGAGAAGTCGTAGAACCCATAGTATATCATAGCGACGCAATTTCTGTGTTAATTAGTCAATATGAGGGAGCGAGGGATGCAATAAAGAAAAAATAGTGCATCGGAAAGGAGATACTCGTATCCCAAGTGATAATCTTGTCGTTTCAATAGAAACGTAAATCGATTTACAAAGAGAAGTTATAGAACACATAGTATATGATTTCGACGCAATCTCTGGGTTAATTCGTCAATGTGAGAGTGCGAATGAAGCAATAAAGAAGGAATAGTGCATCGGAAAGGAGATAGACGTATCCCAAAAGAAAATCCTCTCGTTTCCATAAAAACGTAACTCGATTTAGAAGGAGAAGTCATAGAACACATAGTATTTCATAGCGACCCAATTTCTGCGTTAATTCGTCAATGTTAGGGAGCGAGGGATGAAGTAAAGAAGGAATAGTGCATCGGAAAGGAGATAGTTGTATCCTGAAACGAAATCATGTCGTTTCCGTAGAAACGTCACTCGATTTAGAAAGAGAAGTTATAGAACACATAGTAATTCATGGCGACGCAATTTCTCGTCTTATTCGTCAATCTGAGGGAGCGAGGGATGCAGTAAAGAACTAATAGTGCATCGGAAAGGAGGTATTCGTATCATAAAAGAAAATCCTGTCGTTTCCATAGATACGTTACACGATTTAGAAGGGGAAGACATGGAACCCATAGTAATTCATAGCGACACAATTTCTGTGTTAATTCGTCAATGTGAGGGAGCGAGAGATGCAGTAAAGAAGGAATAGTGCATCGGAAAGGAGATACTCGTATCCCAAAAGAAAATCCTGTCGTTTCCATTGAAACGTTACTCGATTTAGAAGGAGAAGTCGTAGAACCCATAGTATATCATTTCGACGCAATCTCTGGGTTAGTTCGTCAATGTGAGAGTGCGAGGGAAGCAATAAAGAAGGAATAGTGCATCGGAAAGGAGATAGACGTATCCCAAAAGGAAATCCTGTCGTTTCCATAGAAACGTTACTCGATTTAGAGGGAAAAGTCATAGAACACATAGTATTTCATAGTGACGCCATTTTTGTGTTAATTCGTCAATGTGAGGGAGCGATGGATGAAGTAAAGAAGGAATAGTGCATCGGAAAGGAGATAGTTGTATCCCGATACGAAATCCTGTCGTTTCCATTGAAACGTTACTCGGTTTAGAAGAAGTTATAAATCACATAGAATTTCATAGAGACGCAATTTCTGTGTTAAATCGTCAATGTGAGGGAGCGAGAGATGCAGTAAAGAACTAATAGTGCATCGGAAAGGAGGTACTCGAATCATAAAAGAAAATCCTGTCGTTTCCATAGAAACGTTACTCGATTTAGAAGGAGAAGTCATGGAACACAGAGTATTTCATAGCGACGCAATTTCTGTGTTAATTCGGCAAAGTGAGGGAGCGAGGGACGCAGTAAAGAAGGAATAGTGCATCGGAAAGGAGATACTCGTATACCAAAAGAAAATCCTGTCGTTTCCATAGAAACGTTACCCGATTTAGAAGGAGAAGTCATAGATCACATAGTAGTTCATAGCGACGCAATTTCTGTATTAATTCGTCAATGTGAGGGTGCGAGGGATGCAGTAAAGAAGGAGGAGTGCATCGGAAAGGAGATACAGGTATCCCAAAAGAATATCCTGACGTTTGCATAGAAACGTTACTAGATTTAGAAGGAGAAGTCGTAGAACCCATAGTATATCACAGCGACGCAATTTCTGAGTTAATTAGTCAATATGAGGGAGTGAGGGATGCAGTAAAGAAGAAATAGTGCATCGGAAAGGAGATACTCGTATCCCAAAAGAAAATCCTGTCGTTTCAATAGAAACGTAACTCGATTTAGAAAGAGAAGTTATAGAACCCATAGTATATCATTTCGACGCAATCTCTGGGTCAATTCGTCAATGTGAGAGTGCAAGGGAAGCAATAAAGAAGGAATGGTACATCGGAGAGGAGATAGACGTATCCCAAAAGAAAATCCTCTCGTTTCCATAGAAACGTAACTCGATTTATAAGGAGAAGTCATAGAACACATACTATTCCATGGAGACGCAATTTCTGTTTTAATTCGTTATGTGAGGGAGGCAGGGATGCAGTAAAGAAGGAATAGTGCATCGGAAAGGAGATAGACGTATCCCAAAAGGAAATCCTGTCGTTTCCACAGAAACGTAACTCCATTTAGAAGGAGACGTCATATAACCCATAGTATTTCATAGCGACGCAATTTCTGTGTTAATGCGTCTAAGTGAGGGAGCGAGGGACGCTGTAAAGAAGGAATAGTGCATCGGAAAGGAGATACTCGTATACCAAAAGAAAATCCTGTCGTTTCCATAGAAACGTTACTCGATTTAGAGGGAGAAGTCATAGAACCCATAGTATTTCATAGTGACGCCATTTCTGTGTTAATTCGTCTATGTGAGGGAGCGAAGGATGTAGTAATGAAGGAATAGTGCAACGGAAAGGAGATACTCGTATCCCAAAAGAAAATCCTGTCGTTGCAATAGAAACGTTACTCGATTTAGAAGGGGAAGTCATAGACCACATAGTATTTCATAGCGACGCAATTTCTGTGTTAATTCGTCAATGTGAGGGAGCGGGGGATGCATTAAAGAAGGAATACTGCATCGGAAAGGAGATAGTCGTAACCAAAAAGAAAATCCTGTCGTTTCAATAGAAACGTCACTCGATTTAGAAGGTGAAGTCATAGAACCCATAGTATTTCATAGCGACGCTATTTCTGTGTTAATTCGTCAAAGTGAGGGAGCGAGGGACGCAGTAAAGAAGGAATAGTGCATCGGAAAGGAGATACTCGTATACCAAAAGAAAATCCTGTCGTTTCCATAGAAACGTTACCCGATTTAGAAGGAGAAGTCATAGATCACATAGTAGTTCATAGCGACGCAATTTCTGTATTAATTCGTCAATGTGAGGGTGCGAGGGATGCAGTAAAGAAGGAGGAGTGCATCGGAAAGGAGATACTCGTATCCCAAAAGAAAATCTTGTCGTTTCCACAGAACAGTTACTCGATTTAGAAGGAGAAGTTATAGAACCCATAGTATTACATAGCGACGCAATTTCCGTGTTAATTCGTCAATGTGAGAGAGCGAGGGATGCAATTAAGAAGGAATAGTGCATCGGATAGGAGATAGTTGTGTCCCAAATGAAAATCCTGTTGTTTCCATAGAAACGTTACTCGATTTAGAAGAAGAAGTCATAGAACACATAGTATTATATAGCGGCGCAAATTCTGTGTTAATTCGTCAATGTGATGGAGCGAGGGATGCAGTAAAGAAGGAATAGTGCATCTGAAAGGAGATACGCGTATCCCAAAGAAAATCCTGTCGTTTCCATAGAAACGTTACCCGATTTAGAAGGAGAAGTCATAGATCACATAGTAGTTCATAGCGACGCAATTTCTGTATTAATTCGTCAATGTGAGGGTGCGAGGGATGCAGTAAAGAAGGAGGAGTGCATCGGAAAGGAGATACTCGTATACCAAAAGAAAATCCTGTCGTTTCCATAGAAACGTTAGTCGATTTAGAAGGAGAAGTCATTGAACCCATAGGATTTCATAGCGACGCAATTTCTGTGCTTATTCGTCAATGTGAGGGATCGAGGGATGCAGTAAAGAAGGAATAGTGCATCTGAAAGGAGATACGCGTATCCCAAAGAAAATCCTGTCGTTTCCATAGAAACGTTACTCGTTTTACATGGAGAAGTCATAGAATCAATAGTATTTCATAGCGACGCAATTTCATTGTTAATTCGTCATTGTGTGGGAGCGAGATATGCAGTAAAGAAGGAATAGTGCATCGGAAAGGAGATACTCGTATCTCAAAAGTAAATCCTGTCGTTACGATTGAAACGTTACTCGATTTAGAGGGAGAAATCATAGAACCAATAGTACTTCATAGCGACGCAATATCTGTGTTAATTCGTCAATGTGAGGGAGCGTGGGATGCAGTAAAGAAGGAATAGTGCATCGGAAAGGAGATACCCGTATCCCAAAAGAAAATCCAGTCGTCTCCATGGAAACGTTACTCGATTTAGAAGGAGAAGTCATAGAACCCATAGTAATTCCTAGAGACGCAATTTCTGTGTTAATTCGTCAATGTGAGGGAGCGAGGGATGTATTAAAGAAGGAATAGTGCATCTTAAAGGAGATAGTTGTATCCCAAAACAAAATCCTGTCGTTTCCAGAGAAACGTTACTCGATTTAAATGGAGAAGTTATAGAACCCATAGAATTACATGGCGACGCAATTTCTCTGCTTATTCGTCAATGTGAGGGAGCGAGGAATGCAGTAAAGAACTAATGGTCATCGGAAAGGAGGTACTCGTATCATAAAAGAAAATCTTGTCGTTTCCATAGAAACGTTACTCGATTTAGAAAGAGAAGTTATAGAACCAATTGTATTTCATAGCGACGCAATCTCTGTGTTAATTCGTCAATGTGAGGGTGCGAGGGATGCAATAAAGAAGGAATAGCGCATCGGAAAGGAGATACTCGGATCCGATAAGAAAATCCTGTCCTTTCCATTGAATCGTTATTCGATTTAGAAGGAGAAGACATAGAGCACATAGTATTCCATAGCGTCGCAGTTTCTGTGTTAATTCGTCAATGTGATGGAGCCAGGGATGGAGTAAGAAAGGAATAGTGCATCGGAAAGGAGATAGTCGTATCACAAAAAAAAATCCTGTCGTTTCCATAGAAACGTTACTCGATTTAGAAGGAGAAGTCATAGAACCCATAGGATTTCATAGCGCCGCATTTTCTGTGCTTATTCGTCAGTGTTAGGGAACGAGGCATGCAGTAAAGTAGGAATAGTGCATCGGAAAGGAGATACTCGTATCTCAAAGCAAAATCCTGTCATTTCCATTGAAACGTTACTCGATTTAGAAGGAGAAGTCATAGAACCCATAGTATTTCGTAGAGACGCAATTTCATTGTTAATTAGTCAATGTGAGGGAGCGAGGGATGCAGTAAAGAAGAATTAATGCATCGGAAAGGAGATTCTCGTATCCCAAAAGAAAAACCTGTCGTTTCAATAGAAACGTTACTCGATTTAGAAGGAGAAGTTGTAAAACACATAGAATTTCATAGCGACGCAATATCAGTGTTAATTCGTCAATGTGAGGGAGCGAGGGATGCAGTAAAGTAGGAATAGTGCGTCGGAAAGGAGATACTCGTATCCCAAAAGAAAATCCAGTCGTTACCATAGAAACGTTACTCGATTTAGAGGGAGAAATCATAGAACACATAGTATTTCATAGCGACGCAATTTCTGTGTTAACTCGTCAATGTGAGGGAGCCAGGGATGCAGTAAAGAAGGAATAGTGCATCGGAAAGGAGATACTCGTATCCCAAAAGAAAATCATATCGTTTCCGTAGAAACGTATCTCGATTTAAAAGGAGAAGTCATAGAACCCGTAGTATTTCATAGCGACGACATTTCTGTGTTAATTCGTCAATGTGAGGAAGCGAGGGATGCAGTAAAGAAGGAATAGTGCATCGGAAAGGAGATACTCCAATACCAAAAGAAAATCCTGTCGTTTCAATAGAAACGTTACTCGATTTAGAAGGAGAAGTCATAGAACCCATAATATTTCATAGCGACGCAATTTCTGTGTTAATTCGTCAACGTGGGGGATCGAGGGATGCAGTAAAGAAGGCATAGAGCATCGCAAAGGAGATACTCGTATCCCAAACGAACATCCTGTCGTTTCCATAGAAACGTTACTCGATATAGAAGGAGAAGTCATAGAACCGATAGTATTTCATAGCGTCGCAATTTCTGTGTTAATTCGTCAATCTGAGGGAGCAAGGGATGCAGTAAAGAAGGAATAGTGCATCGGAAAGGAGATACTCGTATCGTAAAAGAAAATCCTGTGGTTTCCATAGAAACGTTACTCGATTTAGAAGGAGATGTCTTAGAGCCAATGGTATTTCATAGCGACGCAATTTCTGTGTTAATTTGCCTATGTGAGGGAGCGACGGATCCACTTAAGAGGGAATAGCGCATCGGAAAGGAGATACACGTATCCCAATAGAAAATCCTGTCGTTTGCTTAGAAACGTTACACGATTTAGAAGGCAGAAGTCATAGAACCCATAGTATTTCATAGCGACGCAATTTCTGTGTTAATTCGTCAATGTGAGGGAGCGAGGGAAGCAGTAAAGAAGGATTAGGGCCTCGGAAAGGAGATACTCCTATACCAAAAGAAAATCCTGACGTTTCCATAGAAACATTACTCAATTTAGGAGGAGAAGTCATAGAACTCATAGAATTTCATTGCGACGCAATTACTGTGTTAATTCGTCAATGTGAGGGAGCGAGGGATGCAGTAAAGAAGGAATAGTGCGTCGCAAAGGAGATAGTCGTATCCCAAAAGAAAATCCTGTCGTTTCCATAAAAACGTTACTCGATTTAGAAGGAGAAGTCACAGAACAGATAGTATTCCATAGCGTCGCAATCTCTGTGTTAATTCGTCAATGTGAGGGAGCGAGGGATGCAGTAAAGACGGAATAGTGCATCGGAAAGGAGTTACTGGTATCCCAAAAGAAAATCCTGTCGTTTCCATAGAAAAGTTACTCGATTTACAAGAAGTCATAGAACCCATAGTATTTCATAGCGAAGCAATATCTGTGTTAATTTGCCTATGTGAGGGAGCGATAGATGCAATTAAGAGGGAATAGCGCATCAGAAAGGAGAGACACGTATCCCAATAGAAAATCCTGACGTTTCCATAGAAACGTTGCTCGATTTAGAAGGAGAAGTCATAGAACACATAGTATTTCATAGCGACGCAATTTCTGTGTTAATTTGTCAATGTGAGGGAGCGAGGGAAGAAGTAAAGAAGGAATAGGGCCTCGGAAAGGAGATACTCCTATACCAAAAGAAAATCCTGTCTTTTCCATAGAAACGTTGTTCAATTTAGAAGGAGAAGTCATAGAACTCATAGTATTTCATAGCGACGCTATTTCTAAGTTAATTCGTCAATGTGAGGGAGCGAGGGATGCAGTAAAGAAGGAATAGTTCATCGGAAAGGAGACACTCGTATCCCATAAGAAAATCCTGTCGTTTCCATAGAATCGTTACTCGATTTTGAAGGAGAAGTCATAGGACCCATAGTATTTCATAGCGACGCAATTTCTCTGCTTATTCGTCAATGTGAGGGAGCGAGGGATGCAGTAAAGAACTAATATTGCATCGGAAAGGAGGTACTCGTATCATAAAAGAAAATCCTGTCGTTTCCATAGAAACGTTGCTCGATTTAGAAGGAGAAGTCATGGAACACATAGTATTTCATAGCTACGCAATTTCTGTGTTAATTCGACAATGTGCGGGGCGAGAGATGCAGTAAAGACGGAATAGTGCATCGGAAAGGAGATACACGTATCCCAAAAGAAAATCCGGTCGTTTCCATTGAAACGTTACTCGATTTAGAAGGAGAAGTCGTAGAACCCTTAGTATATCATAGCGACGCAATTTCTGAGTTAATTATTCAATATGAGGGAGCGAGGGATGGAGTAAAGAACTAATATTGCATCGGTAAGGAGATACTCGTATCCTAAAAGAAAATCCTGTCGTTTCAATAGAAACGTAACTCGAATTAGAAAGAGAAGTTATAGAACCCATAGTATTTCATTTCGACGCAATGGCTGGGTTAATTCGTCAATGTGAGGGAGCGAGGAATGCAGTAACGAAGGAATAGTGCATCGGAATGCAGATACTCGTATCCCATAAGAAAATCCTGTCGTTTCCATAGAAACGTTACTCGATTTAGGAGGAGAAGTCATAGAACACATAGTATTCCATAGAGTCGCAATTTCTGTATTAATTCGTCACTGTGAGGGTGCCAGGGATGCAGTAAGGAAGGAATAGTTCATCGGAAAGGAGATACTCGTATCCCAAAAAAAAATCCTGTCGTTTCCATAGAAACGTTACTCGATTTAGAAGGAGAAGTCTTGGAGCCCCTAGTATTTCATAGCGAAGCAATTTCTGTGTTAATTCGTCTATGCGAGGTAGCGAGGGATGCAGTAAAGACGGAATAGTGCATCAGAAAGGAGATACTCGTATCCCAAAGGAATATCCTGTCGTTTCCATAGAAAAGTTACTCGATTTACAAGGAGAAGTCATAGAACCCATAGTATTTCATAGCGACGCTATTTCTGAGTTAATTCGTCAATGTGAGGGAGCGAGGGATGCAGTAAAGAAGGAATAGTTCATCGGAAAGGAGACACTCGTATCCCATAAGAAAATCCTGTCGTTTCCATAGAAACGTTACTCGATTTAGAAGGAGAAGTCATAGAGCACATAGTATTTCATAGAGTCGCAAATCTGTGTTAATTCGTCAATGTTAGGGAGCGAGGGATACAGTAAAGAAGGAATAGTGCATCGGAAAGGAGATACTCGTATCCCAAAAGAAAATCCTGTCGTTTCCGTAGAAACGTTACTCCATTTAGAAGGAGAAGTAATGGAACCCGTAGTATTTCTTAGCGACGAAATTTCTGTGTTAATTCGTCAATGTGAGGGAGCGAGGGATGCAGTAAAGAAGGAATAGTGCATCGGAAAAGAGTTACTCTTATACCAAAAGAAAATCCTGTCGTTTCCATAGAAACGTTACTCGATTTAGAAGGAGAAGTCATAGAACCCATAGTATTTCATAGCGACGCAATTTCTCTGCTTATTCGTCAATGTGAGGGAGCGAGGGATGCAGTAAAGAACTAATATTGCATCGGAAAGGAGGTACTCGTATCATGAAAGAAAATCCTGTCGTTTCCATAGAAACGTTGCTCGATTTAGAAGGAGAAGTCATGGAACACATAGTATTTCATAGCTACGCAATTTCTGTGTTAATTCGTCAATGTGATGGAGCCAGGGATGGAGTAAGGAAGGAATAGTGCATCGGAAAGGAGATACTCGTATCCCAAAAAAAAAATCCTGTCGTTTCCATAGATAAGTTACTCGATTTAGAATGAGAAGTCATAGAGCACATAGTATTCCATAGAGTCGCAAATCTGTGTTAATTCTTCAATGTTAAGGGTGCGAGGGATGCAGTAAAGACGGAATAGTGCATCAGAAAGGAGATACTCGTATCCCAAAGGAATATCCTGTCGTTTCCATAGAAAAGTTACTCGATTTACAAGGAGAAGTCATAGAACCCATAGTATTTCATAGCGACGCTATTTCTGAGTTAATTCGTCAATGTGAGGGCGCGAGGGATGCAGTAAAGAAGGAATAGTTCATCGGAAAGGAGACACTCGTATCCCATAAGAAAATCCTGTCGTTTCCATAGAAACGTTACTCGATTTAGAAGGAGAAGTCATAGAGCACATAGTATTCCATAGAGTAGCAAATCTGTGTTAATTCGTCAATGTTAGGGAGCCAGGGATGCAGTAAAGAAGGAATAGTGCATCGGAAAGGAGATACTCGTATCCCAAAAGAAAATCCTGTCGTTTCCGTAGAAACGTTACTCGATTTAGAAGGAGAAGTAATGGAACCCGTAGTATTTCTTAGGGACGAAATTTCTGTATTAATTCGTCAATGTGAGGGAGCGAGGGATGCAGTAAAGAAGGAATAGTGCATCGGAAAAGAGTTACTCTTATACCAAAAGAAAATCCTGTCGTTTCCATAGAAACGTTACTCGATTTAGAAGGAGAAGTCATAGAACCCATAGTATTTCATAGCGACTCAATTTCTCTGCTTATTCGTCAGTGTGAGGGAGCGAGGGATGCAGTGAAGAACTAATATTGCATCGGAAAGGAGGTACTCGTATCATAAAAGAAAATCCTGTCGTTTCCATAGAAACGTTGCTCGATTTAGAAGGAGAAGTCATGGGACACATAATATTTCATAGCTACGCAATTTCTGTGTTAATTCGTCAATGTGATGGAGCCAGGGATGGAGTAAGGAAGGAATAGTGCATCGGAAAGGAGACACTCGTATCCCAAAAGAAAATCCTGTCGTTTCCGTAGAAACGTTACTCGATTTAGAAGGAGAAGTAATGGAACCCGTAGTAATTCTTAGCGACGAAATTTCTGTGTTAATTCGTCAATGTGAGGGAGCGAGGGATGCAGTAAAGAAGGAATAGTGCATCGGAAAAGAGTTACTCTTATACCAAAAGAAAATCCTGTCGTTTCCATAGAAACGTTACTCGATTTAGAAAGAGAAGTCATAGAACCCATAGTATTTCATAGCGACGCAATTTCTCTGCTTATTCGTCAATGTGAGGGAGCGAGGGATGCAGTAAAGAACTAATATTGCATCGGAAAGGAGGTATACGTATCATAAAAGAAAATCCTGTCGTTTACATAGAAACGTTGCTCGATTTAGAAGGAGAAGTCATGGAACACATAGTATTTCATAGCTACGCAATTTCTGTGTTAATTCGACAATGTGCGGGGCGAGAGAAGCAGTAAAGAGGGAATAGTGCATCGGAAAGGAGATACTCGTATCCCAAAAGAAAATCCTGTCGTTCCATTGAAACGTTACTCGATTTAGAAGGAGATGTCGTAGAACCCATAGTATATCATAGCGACGCAATTTCTGAGTTAATTAGTCAATATGAGGGAGCGAGGGATGGAGTAAAGTAGAAATAGTGCATCGGTAAGGAGATACTCGTACCCCAAAAGAAAATCCTGTCGTTTCAATAGAAACGTAACTCGAATTAGAAAGAGAAGTTATAGAACCCATAGTATTTCATTTCGACGCAATTTGTGGGTTAATTCGTCAATGTGAGAGTGTGAGGGATGCAATAAAGAAGGAATAGTGCATCGGAAAAGAGATAGACGTATCCCAAAAGAAAATCCTCTCGTTTCCATAGAAACGTAGCTCGATTTAGAAGGAGAAGCCATAGAACACATAGTATTCCATGGAGTCGCTATTTCTGTGTTAATTCGTCAATGTGAGGGAGCGAGGGATGCAGTAAAGAAAGAATAGTGCATCGGCAAGGAGATACTCGTATACCAAAAGAAAATGCTGTCGTTTCAATAGAAACGTTACTCGATTTAGAAGGAGAAGTCATGGAACCCATAGTATTTCATAGCGACGCAATTTGTGTGTTAATTCGTCAATGTGAGGGAGCGAGAATGCAGAAAAGAAGGAATAGTGCATCGGAATGGAAATACTCGTATCCCATAAGAAAATCCTGTCGTTTCCATAGAAACGTTACTCGATTTAGTAGGAGAAGTCATAGAACACATAGTATTCCATAGAGTCGCAATTTCTGTATTAATTCGTCAATGTGAGGGTGCCAGGGATTCAGTAAGGAAGGAATAGTTCATCGGAAAGGAGATACTCGTATCCCAAAAAGAAATCCTGTCGTTTCCATAGAAACGTTACTCTATTTAGAAGGAGAAGTCATGGAGCCCCTAGTATTTCATAACGACGCAATTTCTGTGTTAATTCGTCAATGTGAGGGAGCGAGGGATGCAGTAAAGAAGGAATAGAGCAACGGAAAGGAGATACTCGTATACCAAATGAAAATCCTGTCGTTTCCATAGAAACGTTACTCGATTTAGAAGGAGAAGTCATAGAACCGATAGTATTTCATTGCGACGCTATTTCTGTGTTAATTCGTCAATGCGAGGTAGCGAGGGTAGCAGTAAAGAAGGAATAGTGCCTCAGAATGGAGATACTAGTATCCCAAAAGAAAATCCTGTCGTTTCCATAGAAACGTTACTCGATTTAGAAGGAGAAGTCACAGAACAGATAGTATTCCATAGCGTCGCAATCTCTGTGTTAATTCGTCAATGTGAGGGAGCGAGGGATGCAGTAAAGACGGAATAGAGCATCGGAAAGGAGTTACTCGTATCCCAATAGAAAATCCTGACGTTTCCATAGAAACGTTACTCGATTTACAAGGAGAAGTCATAGAACCTATAGTATTTCATAGCGACGCAATTTCTGTGTTAATTCGTCAATGTTAGGGAGCGAGGGAAGAAGTAAAGAAGGAATAGGGCCTCGGAAAGGAGATACTCCTATACCAAAAGAAAATCCTGTCGTTTCCATAGAAACGTTGTTCAATTTAGAAGGAGAAGTCATAGAGCACATAGTATTCCATAGTGTCGCAAATCCTAGTTAATTCGTCAATGTTAGGGAGCCAGGGAAGCAGTAAAGAAGGAATAGTGCATCGGAAAGGAGATACTCGTATCCCAAAAGAAAATCCTGTCGTTTCCGTAGAAACGTTACACGATTTAGAAGAAGAAGTAATGGAACCCGTAGTATTTCTTAGCCACGAAATTTCTGTGTTAATTCGTCAATGTGAGGGAGCGAGGGATGCAGTAAAGAAGGAATAGTGCATCGGCAAGGCGATACTCGTATACCAAAAGAAAATCCTGTCGTTTCCATATAAACGTTACTCGATTTAGAAGGAGAAGTCATGGAACCCATAGTATTTCATAGCGACGCAATTTGTGTGTTAATTCGTCAATGTGAGGGAGCGAGGAATGCAGTGCAGAAGGAATAGTGCATCGGAATGCAGATACTCGTATCCCATAAGAAAATCCTGTCGTTTATATAGAAACGTTACTCGATTTAGTTGGAGAAGTCATAGAACACATAGTATTCCATAGAGTCGCAATTTCTGTATTAATTCGTCAATGTGAGGATGCCAGGGATGCAGTAAGGAAGGAATAGTTCATCGGAAAGGAGATACTCGTATCCCAAAAAAAATCCTATCGTTTCCATAGAAACGTTACTAGATTTAGAAGGAGAAGTCATGGAGCCCCTAGTATTTCATAGCGAAGCAATTTCTGTGTTAATTCGACAATGTGAGGGAGCGAGGGATGCAGTAAAGAAGGAATAGAGCAACGGAAAGGATATACTCGTATACCAAAAGAAAATCCTGTCGTTTCCATAGAAACGTTACCTGATTTACAAGGAGAAGTCATAGAACTGATAGTATTTCATAGAGACGAAATTTCTGTGTTAATTCGTCTATGCGAGGTAGCGAGGGATGCAGTAAAGAAGGAATAGTGCCTCATAAAGGAGATACTCGTATCCCAAAAGAAAATCCTGTCGTTACCAAAGAAACGTAACTCGATTTAGAAAGAGAAGTTATAGAACTCATAGTATTTCATTTCGACGCAATTTCTGGGTTAATTCGTCAATGTGAGAGTGTGAGGGATGCAATAAAGAAGGAATAGTGCATCGGAAAAGAGATAGGCGTATCCCAAAAGAAAATCCTCTCGTTTCCATAGAAACGTAGCTCGATTTAGAAGGAGAAGTCATAGAACACATAGTATTCCATGGAGTCGCTATTTCTGTGTTAATTCGTGAATGTGAGGGAGCCCGATGTGCAGTAAAGAAGGAATAGTGCATCGGAAAGGAGATGGACGTATCCCAAAAGTAAATCCTGTAGTCTCCATAGAAACGTAACTCGATTTAGAAGGAGACGTCATATAACCCATAGTATTTCATAACGACGCAATTTCTGTGTTAATTCGTCAATGTCAGGGAGCGAGGGATGCAGTAAAGAAAGAATAGTGCATCGGCAAGGAGATACTCGTATACCAAAATATCATCCTGTCGTTTCCATAGAAACGTTACTCGATTTAGAAGGAGAAGTCATGGAACAAATAGTATTTCATAGCGACGCAATTTGTGTGTTAATTCGTCAATGTGAGGGAGCGAGGAATGCAGTAAAGAAGGAACAGTGCATCGGAATGGAGATACTCGTATCCCATAAGAAAATCCTGTCGTTTCCATAGAAACGTTACTCGATTTAGGAGGAGAGGTCATAGAACACATAGTATTCCATAGAGTCGCAATTTCTGTATTAATTCGTCAATGTGAGGGTGCCAGGGATGCAGTAAGGAAGGAATAGTTCATCGGAAAGGAGATACTCGTATCCCAAAAATAAATCCTGTCGTTTCCATAGAAACGTTACCTGATTTATAAGGAGAAGTCATAGAACTGATAGTATTTCATAGCGACGAAATTTCTGTGTTAATTCGTCTATGCGAGGTAGCGAGGGATGCAGTAAAGAAGGAGTAGTGCCTCATAAAGGAGATACTCGTATCCCAAAAGAAAATCCTGTCGTTACCATAGAAACGTTACTCGATTTAGATGGAGAAGTTATAGAACCCATAGTATTTAATGGCGACCCAATTTCTCTGCTTATTCGTCAATGTGAGGGAGCGAAGGATGCAGTAAAGAACTAATAGTGCATCGGAATGGAGGTACTCGCATCATAAAAAAAAATCCTGTCGATTCTACAGAAACGTCACTCGATTTAGAAGGAGAAGTCATAGAACCCATAGTATTTCATAGCGACGCAATTTCTTTGTTAATTCGTCAATGTGAGGGAGCGAGGGATGCAGTAAGGAAGGAATAGTGCATCGGAAAAGAGTTACTCTTATACCAAAAGAAAATCCTGTCATTTCCATAGAAACGTTACTTGATTTAGAAGGAGAAGTCATAGAACCCATAGTATTTCATAGCGACGCAATTTCTCTGCTTATTCGTCAATGTGAGGGAGCGACGTATGCAGTAAAGAACTAATTTTGCATCGGAAAGGAGGTACTCGTATCATAAAAGGAAATCCTGTCGTTTCCATAGAAACGTTGCTCGATTTAGAAGGAGTAGTCATGGAACACATAGTATCTCATAGCTACGCAATTTCTGTGTTAATTCGACAATGTGCGGGGCGAGAGATGCAGTAAAGAGGGAATAGTGCATCAGAAAGGAGATACTCGTATCCCAAAGGAATATCCTGTCGTTTCCATAGAAAAGTTACTCGATTTACAAGGAGAAGTCATAGAACCCATAGTATTTCATAGCGACGCTATTTCTGAGTTAATTCGTCAATGTGAAGGAGCGAGGGATGCAGTAAAGAAGGAATAGTTCATCGGAAAGGAGACACTCGTATCCCATAAGATAATCCTGTCGTTTCCATAGAAACGTTACTCGATTTAGAAGGAGAAGTCATAGAGCACATAGTATTCCATAGAGTCGCAAATCTGTTTTAATTCGTCAATGTTAGGGAGCCAGGGATGCAGTAAAGAAGGAATAGTGCATCGGAAAGGAGATACTCGTATCCCAAAAGAAAATCCTGTCGTTTCCGTAGAAACGTTACTCGATTTAGAAGGAGATGTAATGGAACCCGTAGTATTTCTTAGCGACGAAATTTCTTTGTTAATTCGTCAATGTGAGGAAGCGAGGGATGCAGTAAAGAAGGAATAGTGCATCGGAAAAGAGTTACTCTTATACCAAAAGAAAATCCTGTCGTTACCATAGAAACGTTACTCGATTTAGAAGGAGAAGTCATAGAACCCATAGTATTTCATAGCGACGCAATTTCTCTGCTTATTCGTCAATGTGAGGGAGCGAGGGATGCAGTAAAGAACTAATATTGCATCGGAGAGGAGGTACTCGTATCATAAAAGGAAATCCTGTCGTTTCCATAGAAACGTTGCTCGATTTAGAAGGAGTAGTCATGGAACACATAGTATCTCATAGCTACGCAATTTCTGTGTTAATTCGACAATGTGCGGGGCGAGAGATGCAGTAAAGAGGACTCGTATCCCAAAAGAAAATCCTGTCGTTCCATTGAAACGTTATTCGATTTGAAAGGAGAAGTCGTAGAACCCATAGTATATCATAGCGACGCAATTTCTGAGTTAATTAGTCAATATGAGGGAGCGAGGGTTGGAGTAAAGTAGAAATAGTGCATCGGTAAGGAAATACTCGTACCCCAAAAGAAAATCCTGTCGTTTCAATAGAAACGTAACTCGATTTAGAAAGAGAAGTTATAGAACCCATAGTATTTCATTTCGACGCAATTTCTGGGTTAATTCGTCAATGTGAGAGTGTGAGGGATGCAATAAAGAAGGAATAGTGCATCGGAAAAGAGATAGACGTATCCCAAAAGAAAATCCTCTCGTTTCCATAGAAACGTAGCTCGATTTAGAAGGAGAAGTCATAGAACACATAGTATTCCATGGAGTCGCTATTTCTGTGTTAATTCGTGAATGTGAGGGAGCCCGATGTGCAGTAAAGAAGGAATAGTGCATCGGAAAGGAGATGGACGTATCCCAAAAGAAAATCCTGTAGTCTCCATAGAAACGTAACTCGATTTAGAAGGAGACGTCATATAACCCATAGTATTTCATAACGACGCAATTTCTGTGTTAATTCGTCAATGTCAGGGAGCGAGGGATGCAGTAAAGAAAGAATAGTGCATCGGCAAGGAGATACTCGTATACCAAAAGATCATCCTGTCGTTTCCATAGAAACGTTACTCGATTTAGAAGGAGAAGTCATGGAACAAATAGTATTTCATAGCGACGCAATTTGTGTGTTAATTCGTCAATGTGAGGGAGCGAGGGATGCAGTGAAGAAGGAATAGAGCAACGGAAAGGAGATACTAGTATACCAAATGAAAATCCTGTCGTTTCCATAGAAACGTTACTCGATTTAGGAGAAGTCATAGAACCGATAGTATTTCATTGCGACGCAATTTCTGTGTTAATTCGTCAATGCGAGGTAGCGAGGGATGCAGTAAAGACGGAATAGTGCCTCAGAAAGGAGATACTCGTATCCCAAAAGAAAATCATATCGTTTCCGTAGAAACGTAACTCGATTTAGAAGGAGAAGTCATAGAACCCATAGTATTTCATAGCGACGCCACTTCTGTGTTAATTCGTCAATGTGAGGGAGCGAGGGATGCCGTAAAGAAGGAACAGTGCATCGGAAAGGAGATACTCGTATCCCAAACGATAATCCTGTCGTTTCCATAGAAACGTTACTCGATATAGAAGGAGAAGTCATAGAACCGATAGTATTTCATAGCGTCGCAATTTCTGTGTTAATACGTCAATCTGAGGGAGCGAGGGATGCAGTAATGAAGGAATAGTGCATCGGAAAGGAGATACTCGTATCGTAAAAGAAAATCCTGTTGTTTCCATAGAAACGTTACTCGATTTAGAAGGAGATGTCTTAGAGCCAATGGTATTTCATAGCGACGCAATTTCTGTGTTAATTCGTCAATGTGCGGGAGCGAGAGATGCAGTAAAGTGGGAATAGTGCATCGGAAAGAAGATACTCGTATCCCAAAAGAAAATCTTGTCGTTTCCATTGAAACGTTACTCGATTTAGAAGGAGAAGTCGTAGAACCCATAGTATATCATAGCGACGCAATTTCTGTGTTAATTAGTCAATATAAGGGAGCGAGGGATCCAGTAAAGAAGAAATAGTGCATCGGAAAGTAGATACTCGTATCCCAAATGAAAATCCAGTCCTTACCATAGAAACGTTACTCGATTTAGAGGGAGAAATCATAGAACACATAGTATTTCATAGCGACGCAATTTCTGTGTTAATTCGTCAATGTGAGGGAGCCAGCGATGCAGTAAAGAAGGAATAGTGCATCGGAAAGGAGATACTCGTATCCCAAAAGAAAATCATATCGTTTCCGTAGAAACGTAACTCGATTTAGAAGGAGAAGTCATAGAACCCATAGTATTTCATAGCGACGCCATTTCTGTGTTAATTCGTCAATGTGAGGGAGCGAGGGATGCAGTAAAGAAGGAATAGTGCATCGGAAAGGAGATACTCGTATCCCAAACGATAATCCTGTCGTTTCCATAGAAACGATACTCGATATAGGAGGAGAAGTCATAGAACCGATAGTATTTCATAGCGTCGCAGTTTCTGTGTTAATTCGTCAATCTGAGGGAGCGAGGGATGCAGTAAAGATGGAATAGTGCATCGGAAAGGAGATACTCGTATCGTAAAAGAAAATCCTGTTGTTTCCATAGAAACGTTACTCGATTTAGAAGGAGATGTCTTAGAGCCAATGGTATTTCATAGCGACGCAATTTCTGTGTTAATATGCCTATGTGAGGGAGCGAGGGATGCACTTAAGAGGGAATAGCTCATCGGAAAGGAGATACACGTATCCGAATAAAAAATCCTGACGTTTAAATAGAACGTTACTCGATTTAGAAGGATAAGTCATAGAACCCATAGTATTTCATAGCGCCGCCTTTTCTGTGTTAATTCGTCAATGTGAGGGAGCGAGGGAAGCAGTAAAGAAGGATTAGGGCCTCGGAAAGGAGATACTCCAATACCAAAAGAAAATCCTGTCGTTTCCATAGAAACGTTACTCAATTTAGAAGGAGAAGTCATAGAACCCATAGTATTTCATAGCGACGCCATTTCTGTGTTAATTCGTCAATGTGAGGGAGCGAGGGATGCAGTAAAGAAGGAATAGTGCATCGGAAAGGAGATAGTCGTATCCCAAAAGAAAATCCTGTCGCTTCCATAGAAACGTTACTCGATTTAGAAGGAGAAGTCACAGAACAGATAGTATTCCATAGCGTCGAAATTTCTTTGTTAATTCGTCAATGTGAGGGAGCGAGGGATGCAGTAAAGAACTAATATTGCATCGGAAAGGAGGTACTCGTATCATAAAAGAAAATCCTGTCGTCTCCATAGAAACGTTACTCGATTTAGTAGGAGAAGTCATGGAACCCATAGTATTTCATAGAGACGCAATTTCTGTGTTAATTCGTCAATGTGAGGGAGCGAGAGATGGAGTAAAGAGGGAATAGTGCATCGGAAAGGAGATACTCGTATCCCAAAGGAAAATCCTGTCGTTTCCATAGAAACGTTACTCGATTTAGAAGGAGGAGTATTTAGAACCCATGGTATTTCATAGCAACGCAATCTCTGTGTTAATTCGTCAATGTGAGGGTGCGAGGGATGCAATAAAGAAGGAATAGTGCATCGGAAAGGAGATACTCGGATCCGATAAGAAAATCCTGTCCTTTCCATAGAATCGATATTCTATTTAGAAGGAGAAGTCATAGAGCACATAGTATTCCATAGCGTCGCAATTTCTGTGTTAATTCGTCAATGTGATGGTGACAGGGATGGAGTCAGGAAGGAATAGTGCATCGGAAAGGAGATAGTCGTATCCCAAAAGAACATCCTGTCGTTTCCATAGAAACGCTACTCGATT
Source organism: Schistocerca serialis cubense (assembly GCF_023864345.2). Lineage (NCBI taxonomy): Eukaryota > Metazoa > Arthropoda > Insecta > Orthoptera > Acrididae > Schistocerca > Schistocerca serialis. Next base: position 52,447,992 of record NC_064638.1, read on the forward strand.
TACAAGGAGAAGTGGTAGAACCCATAGTATTTCATTGAGACGCAATTTCTGTGTTAATTCGTCAATGTGAGGGAGCGAGAGATGGAGTAAAGAGGGAATAGTGCATCGGAAAGGAGATACTCGGATCCCAAAAGAAAATCCTGTCGTTTCAATAGAAACGTTACCTGATTTAGAAAGAGAAGTTATAGAACCCATAGTGTTTCATAGCGACGCAACCTCTGTGTTAATTCGTCAATGTGAGGGTGCGAGGGACGCAATAAAGAAGGAATAGTGCATCGGAAAGGCGATACTCGGATCCGGAAAGAAAATCCTGTCCTTTTCATAGAAACGTTACTCGATTTAGAAGGAGAGGTCATAGAGCACATGGTATTCCATAGCGTCGCAATTTCTGTGTTAATTCGTCAATGTGATGGAGCCAGGGATGGAGTAAGGAATGAATAGTGCATCGGAAAGGAGATAGTCGTATCCCAAAAGAAAATCCTGTCGTTTCCATAGAAACGTTACTCAATTTAGAAGGAGAAGTCATAGAACCCATAGGAATTCATAGCGACGAATTTTCTGTGATTATTCGTCAATGTTAGGGAACGAGGCAATCAGTAAAGTAGGAATAGTGCATCGGTAAGGAGATACTCGTATCTCAAAGTCAAATCCAGTCGTTTCCATTGAAACGTTACTCGATTTAGAAGGAGAAGTCATAGAACATATAGTACTTCATAGAGTCGCAATTTCATTGTTAATTCGTCAATGTGAGGGATCGAGGGATGCAGTAAAGAAGATATAGTGCATCGGAAAGGAGATACTCGTATCCCAAAAGAATAACCTGTCGTTTCAATAGAAACGTTACTCGATTTAGAAAGAGAAGTTATAGAACCCATAGTATTTCATAGCGACGCAATCTCGGTGTTAATTCGTCAATGTGAGGGTGCGAGGGATGCAATAAAGAAGGAATAGTGCATCGGACAGGAGATACTCGTAGAAATCATAGAACCCATAGTATTTCATAGCGACGCAAATTCTATGTTAAGTCAACAATGTGAAGGCGCGAGGGATGCAGTAACGAAGGAATAGTGCATCGGAAAGGAGATACTCGTATCCCATGAGAAAATCCTGTCGTTTCCTTAGAAACGTTACTCGATTTAGATAGAGAAGTCATATAACACATAGTATTCCATGGAGTCGCAATTACTGTGTTAATTCGTGAATGTGAGGGAGCCAGGGATGCAGTAAAGAAGGACTAGTGCATAAGGAAAGGAGATAGACGTATCCCAAACGAAAATCCTGTCGTTTCCTTAGAAACGTTACTCGATTTAGAAGGAGAAGTTATAGAACCCATAGTATTACATGGCGACGCAATTTCTCTGCTTATTCGTCATTGTGAGGGAGCGAGAGATGCAGTAAAGAGGGAATAGTGCATCGGAAAGGAGATAATCGTATCCCAAAAGAAAATCCTGTCGTTTCAATAGAAACGTTACTCGATTTAGAAAGAGAAGTTATAGAACAGATAGTATTTCATAGCGACGCAATCTCGGTGTTAATTCGTCAATGTGAGGGTGCGAGGGATGCAATAAAGAAGGAATAGTGCATCGGACAGGAGATACTCGGATCCGATAAGAGAATCCTGTCCTTTCCATAGAATCGACATTCGATTTAGAAGGAGAAGTCTTAGAGCACGTAGTATTCCATAGCGTCGCAATTTCTGTGTTAATTCGTCAATGTGATGGAGCCAGGGATGGAGTAAGGAAGGAATAGTGCATCGGAAAAAAGATACTCGTATCCATAAAGAATAAACTGTCGTTTCAATAGAAACGTTACTCGATTTAGAAGGAGCAGTTATAGAACACATAGTATTTCATAGCGACGCAATTTCAGTGTTAATTCGTCAATGTGAGGGATCGAGGGATGCAGTAGAGGTGGAATAGTGCATCGGAATGGAGATACTCGTATCCCAAAAGAAAATTCTGTCGTTTCTATATAAACGTAACTCGATTTTTAAGGAAAAATCATAGAACCCATAGTATTTCATAGCGACGCAAATGCTATGTTAATTCAACACTGTGAGGGAGCGAGGGATATTGTAAAGAAGGAATACTGCATCGGAAAGGAGATACTCGTATCCCAAGAGAAAATTCTGTCGTTTCCTTAGAAACGTTGCTCGATTTAGAAGGAGAGGTCATAGAACACATAGTATTCCATGGAGGCGCAATTATTGTGTTAATTCGTGAATGTGAGGGAGCCAGGGATGCAGTAAAGAAGGACTAGTGCTTAGGAACGGAGATAGACGTATCCCAAAAGAACATCCTGTCGTTTCCATAGAAACGTAACTCGTTTTAAAGGGGGAAGACATAGAACACATAGTATTTCATACTGACGCAAATTCTATGTTAATTCAACAATGTGAGGGAGCGAGGGATGCAGTAAAGAAGGAATAGTGCATCGGAAAGGAGATACTCGTATCCCATGAGAAAATCCTGTCGTTTCCATAGAAACATAACTCGATTTTGAAGGAGAAATCATAGAACCCATAGTATTTCATAGCGACAAAATTTCTGTGTTCATTCGACAATGTGAGGGAGCGAGGGATGCAGTAAAGAAGGAATAGTGCATCGGAATGGAGATGCTCGTATCCCATGAGAAAATCCTGTCGTTTCCATAGAAACATAACTCGATTTTGAAGGAGAAATCATAGAACCCATAGTATTTCATAGCGACACAATTTCTGTGTTCATTCGACATTGTGAGGGAGCGAGGGATGCAGTAAAGAAGGAATAGTGCATCGGAATGGAGATGCTCGTATCCCATAAGAAAATCCTGTGGCTTCCTTAGAAACGTTACTCGATTTAGAAGGTGAAGTCATAGAACACACAGTATTCCATGGTGTCGCAATTTCTGTGTTAATTCGTGAATGTGAGGGAGCCAGGGATGCAGTAAAGAAGGACTGGTGCATTGGAAAGGAGATAGACGTATCCCAAAAGAAAATCCTGTCGTTTCCACAGGAACGTTACTCGATTTAGAAGGAGAAGTCATAGAACCCATAGTATTTCATAGAGACGCAATTTCTGTGTTTATTCGTCAATGTGATGGAGCTAGGGATGGAGTAAAGAAGGAATAGTGCATCGGAAAGGAGATACTCGTGTCCCAAAAGAAAATCCTGTCGTTTCAATAGACACGTTACTCGATTTAGAAAGAGACGATATAGAACCCATGGGATTTCGTAGCGACTCATTTTCTGTGCTTAATTGTCAATATTAGGGAACGAGGCAAATCAGTAAAGTGGGAATAGTGCATCGGTAAAGAGATACTCGTATCTCAAAGTAAAATCCTGTCGTTTCCATTGAAACGTTACTCGAATTAGAAGGAGAAGTCATAGAACCCATAGTATTTCATAGAGACGCAATTTCATTGTTAATTCGTCAATGTGAGTGATCGAGGGATGCAGTGGAGGAGGAATAGTGCATCGGAAAGGAGATACTCGTATACCAAAAGAAAATTCTGTCGTTTCCATAGAAACGTAACTCGATTTTTAAGGAGAAATCATAGAACCTACAGTATTTCATAGCGATGCAATCTCTGTGTTACTTCGTCAATGTGAGGGTGCGAGGGATGCAATAAAGAAGGAATACTGCATCGGAAAGGACATACTCGGGTCCGATAAGAAAATCCTGTCCTTTCCATAGAATCGATATTCGATTTAGAAGGAGAAGTCATAGAGCTAATAGTATTCCATAGCGTCGCAATTTCTGTGTTAATTCGTCAACGTGATGGAGCCAGGGATGGAGTCAGGAAGGAATAGTGCATCGGAAAGGAGATAGTCGTATCGCAAAAGAAAATCCTGTCGTTTCCATAGAAAAGTTACTCGACTAAGAAGGAGAAGTCATAGAACCCATAGGATTTAATAGCGACGCATTTTCTGTGCTTATTCGTCAATGTTAGGGAACGAGGCAGTCAGTAAAGTAGGAATAGTGCATCGGAATGGAGATAGTCGTATCCCATAAGAAAATCCTGTCGTTTCCATAGCAACGTTACTCGATTTAGAAGGAGAAGTCATAGAACCCATAGTATTTCACAGAGTCGCAATTTCATTGTTAATTCGTCAATGTGAGGGAGCGAGGGATGCAGTAAAGAAGGTATAGTGCATCGGAAAGGAGATACTCGTATCCCATGAGAAAATCCTGTCGTTTCCTTAGAAACGATACTCGATTTAGAAGGAGAAGTCATAGAGCACATAGTATTCCATGGAGTCGCTGTTACTGTGTTAATTCGTGAATGTGAGGGAGCAAGGGAAGCAGTGAAGAAGGACTAGGGCATAGGAAAGGAGATAGACGTATCCCAAAAGAAAGTCCTATCGTTTCCATAGAAACGTAACTCGTTTTATGAGGAGAAGTCTTAGAACCCATAGTATTTCATACTGACGCAATTTCTGTGTTAATTCGTCAATGTGAGGGAGCGAGGGATGCAGGATACAAGGAATAGTGCATCGGAAAGGAGATACTCGTAGCCCAAACGAAAATCCTGTCGTTTCCATAGACACGTTACTCGATTTAGAAGGAGAAGTCATAGAACACATATTATACCATAGCGTCACAATATCTGTGTTAATTCGACAATGTGAGAGAGCCAGGTATGCAGTAAAAAAGGAATAGTGCAGCGGAGTGGAGATACTCGTATCCCAAAAGAAAATCCTTTTGTTTCCATTGAAACGTTACTCGATTTAGATGGAGAAGTCATGGAACCCATAGTATTTCATAGCGACGCAATTTCTGTGTTAATTAGTCAATGTGAGGTAGCGAGGGATGTAGTAAAAAAGGAATAGTGCATGGGAAAGGAGATACTCGTATACGAAAAGAAAATCCTTTCGTTTCCATAGAAACGTTACTCGATGTAGAAGGAGAAGTCATGGAACCCATAGTATTTCATAGCGACTCCATTTCTGTGTTTATTCGTCAATGTGAGGTAGCGAGGAATTCAGTAAAGAAGGAATAGTGCATCGGAAAGGAGATACTCGTATCCCATATGAAAATCCTGTCGTTTCCATAGAAACGTTACTCGATTTAGAAGGAGAAGTCATGGAACCCATAGTATTTCATAGCGACGCAATTTCTGTGTTAATTCGTCAATGTGAAGGAGCGAGGGATGGAGTAAAGAAGGAATAGTGCATCGGAAAGAAGATACTCGTATACCAAAAAAAAAAATCCTTTCGTTTCCATAGAAACGTTACTCGATGTAAAAGGAGAAGTCATGGAACCCATAGTAATTCATAGCGACGCCATTTCTGTGTCTATTCGTCTATATGAGGTAGCGAGGAATGCAGTAAAGAAGGAATAGTGCATGGGAAAGGAGATACTCTATAAAATAATTAAAATAAATATGAAAAAATATATTGTTATTTTAAATATGTTAATTATTCTATCTGTATGATGGTGATTGTGATTGCAATTGTAATTAATATTTGCTTATCTGGAACGTGGACGTTTAATTATTCGTTATCAGACGCTTGACAATGGCTTTTTCGTAAAGGCAATGTTACTCGTAGTTGACCGTGAAATAAAACTGAATAATCGGACTTCGTAATTAAATCGTTTCCAAAGACTGCTGCGGTAGGTGCGGACTCTTAATCTAAATCTCAATATTTCAATAATTTGCCAGCCATGCCAATACGTCGTACAGAGGTGATTGTCTACTAAACATAAAAAAGTTACACAGTTAGTTAAATCAGATATAGTCAATGAATAAGCCTACAGTTCATAATCCTACTTACTTTTATAAATATAAATTCTTTACAGAATCGAGTGCCTAGTGTGGTTGCAACTCGCAGTATTCTTCTATAACATGAAATATGGCGGTGTGCCAGACAATAAAATAAAATACGTGCTTCTCGCACCACTTCAACCAGAGCTCTCCTTTCTTAATCAAACATAAGAGTAACGTAATTGTGCTTTTGTTTTATCAGCGACACAGCGCTGCAGTTGTGTGCCATAGGCTTTATTTATTTGTCACTGATCATTTATTTAATTAGTATTTCGCGTTTCCGCGGAAACTCACGCTCGACATGCAAATGTGCCTTTATATTGCCCCCTGAATTGCGAGGCGAAAGGACACACCTGCAGGCGAGCAATTCACCTAAAGGCACAAGAAAATCTAAGTTATCTACAACTATTTACATGACTTACATTACACATTATACACATTATATACAAAATTTGAATGATGCGGGTGCGCCGTAAAAGTTCTTATGTTGGCAGATAGAGTGCGCGCATGCGCAGAAGCGTCTGTGTAACTGCAGCACTGCCGTTATATCGTACAGTTAGATCACGCGGCACAGTATTGCAGATCATATTGTTCGTGTGCGCGCGTTTTTCAGTCGTTGCACAAAGAAAATATTCAACCAAGATTACATATGAAGACTACATTCTATGACAGGTAACTTAGTCTTAAATTTACAATATTTGTTATAACACAATACAACTTAGATTGTTGAATGTTCTTAGTTACATAGGATTGTTTTGAAATACTTCAAAGAAAAATGTCCGTATTTTTCAGGTGCGTTGACCTATACACATCGTGTCATTATTACAGTTCATATTCATCCGCTGCACAAATATTTTTTACAGGTTAGTATCGTCGTGGTAAAGTTTTTTGATCACAGTAACATCGTTGTATAACAACGTGATTAATACATAAGCGTGTCCATTTCTCATTTCCATTATAGTCGTAGTGATGCAGTTCGTTGTGACTAAAAGCATTGCTGATTACAGATCAGACGTGACCCGTCGAGTAATTGGTCCACGTGCAGTTCGTTTATTACATTCCGTGGAAGCTTGGTTGCAGAACCTCGGACAGCACATAGCTGGCGTCGATCCTTGGACAGTCCAGGTAAGAGTGTCCGTCACATTTCGAGAACATTTCATTCCCTGAAGTTCCAACCAAAATTCTTCCACCTGTCGTGTTGTTTTCTGGACAGGCACTTTGTGTCCATTTAATCCAGTTAACATCTTGAAGTTGGGTACTGTAGTAATATCACTAGACGATGCACGAATTATGCACTTCACATTTTCAGTTTTTTGCTGAATATAGCTCACCTAAATGTTCGTAGTTATTAATCAAGGAAATCGTTCATCGCGTTTACATAGATACGCTGCATAATGAATGGCATTAACAGTTTCTTTCACATGGGTTTTCCGCGTAGTTGCAGAGTTAGTAATGTTCGTTAATGTCCGTGAACAGTGGTTCACTATGCAATGTCTTTTTGGCACTCGTTTTGTTCAAATTTTTACATAGTAACAGTTGCACTATACATCAGTTAAAAAAAAAAAAGTAATTATACATACACACGTCACATATTTTCTTAGCATAAACATAATATAGTTGCACATAAACATGTTTACATCATCATTACATCGCTATAGGTTATTACATTGTGTCACATTTGATTACATGAATTGCAGATATTTACATCCTCTTTAGCGGTTTTGCTGGGATATTATCGATGTTTTTTGTGATGTCATCTGAAATTAAGATAGGTTAGACACAACATTCATTACATCAGTAGGCAAGACCAGGCGTTTTCACTACTCAATAAATATTCAAAATAGTAAGAGAGAGAAAATGTTCGATTCCTCGCGTTTTGTGCGTGTGTGTAGAGTGTCTGTGTGGCCTTGACTACTGATAGATGCTTTTCGTGTTGAGAGATGTGCGTCTAATCTATTTCTCAAAGTAAAAGATCGCTTCACAGATGACGTCTGTCAGTTCGTCAGGTGTCACACCAAGTCAGTGGTACCTTCAGTAACAAATGTTCTGTGAAAAATTAATATGTCATCCACTGCTACGTAATCATAAATTTTACTTTAATATTCCGTCTTTCAGGTGGAGGCGCGCGCTGAAAGAAGAGTTCTTCTGTCTTCAACTGCGTCACTGGAACCGCTGAAATGAAAATTTCTATACTACTTATTATCTGTGTTGTAACAACAGAGTTTTTCGAGTTGCTTAGCAATATTTTGATGGGTATGACTTTGACATTATTCAGCATGAAATGCTCTAAGATCTCGGTGTGCGTATAGCCCAATAATTTTGTTAGTTCTAGGATGTTGTAACAGATACGCACCAGGATGCGGTATGTTAACAATTATATAAGGTCCTTCATATAGCAGACGCCACTTAGCGTAGCGTCGCTTGAGTGCTACAGATTTATGATGAGTACGAAGTAGTACAAGCATTCCTACCTCGAATTTTTGTTTTCTTTTTATTATGTTTCTATGATGTTTGTTTCGTATTTGTGCGTGATGTGTCAACGTAGTCAATACTTCTTTTATTTTCTGTTCAGGTGTGATTTCCTTGTCTGACCACTTAGGTAATGGTTCTATCCACTGATCGTTCTGTTTGCAATTGAACATGATCTCGTTAGGTGTGTAATTCGTATCGTAAATATTTAAGTTATTGTGTACGTCTTCGAAAAGACTTAGGTAGGACACCCAATCAGTATGTTTTGATGAAATATAGGTCCCATGAATCGATTTAATTCTCGGAAAAGTCTCTCAGTCGCGTTACATTGTGGACTAAACCTCGAAATAAATATACTTTTAATGTTATTGTCCTTCAAGAAATTTCTCCATTTGTACCCAGAGTAGTATGCTGCATTATCTGATAGAATTGCTTTAGGTTTTCCCACGTGCGTCAGGTAATCACTTGAGAATCTTCGTATTATAGCATTTGCAGTGGGGGATTTTAAAGCATAAAGTTTTACATGTTTAGAAAATATATCGTAAAAAGCTAAGATATATTTGACGCCTCCAGAGCTTGCTGGATGCGGTCCACTGATGTCAGTACACAGAATTTCCGGGGGTTTACTAGGTAAAATAGAATGTAAATCTGTTTTTGTGGATAAATTCTGAGGTTTTGATTTTTGACATATGACACATGTTTTCAGTTCCCTGTAAATTTTTCTTCTCATATTGCTAAAATAACAGTATGTGCTGAGCTTCGCTTATCTTATGATCAAGCAATGTTTTCAAGTCCATTAGCTCTGTGTCAGATGAGTGTGTTTGCATGTCTTGAATGTCATTGTCAAGTACTAACTGAACCTTGTACCCTGTACAGTGTTTGTCATGCTTTAGAGTTCTCCTGTCCAAATCAATAATAATTACACTGCTTTTATCATTTAAAATACATTTACCTTTGGAGAAGTCTATAAAGCAGTCCTTCTCGCTCATAATATCTATTCCTAATATGCAATTTGTCACAAGGTTTTGTACAACCAGGAATGGCCATTGTACGGTTCCATTACCTATTTTAACGTTTACAAAAACTTGCTTCGTAACCCTACATGACTTATTACCTAGTGCAGTAGTTATTTTACAGTTTTGGGCAGGAAACTCAGGCACAGGTTCCAATTCACACATCTTTTTATAGAAATTAAAAGACAAAACGCTAACAGCTGCACCTGTATCTAGGATAATAGTAGTTGGAATCCCACCTACTACACCAGTAGTAGATGCTAAAACAATTTCATTTGTGTTTAAACGACATTGTGTACTGTCTTGTAAAAGTTCATCTGATATATTGTTATTGTGGTTGTATCTTATAAATAAAACAGGTAGTTTTTGTTTAGAATTACTCGGCATATCATTATTCTGTTGTTCAAGTGTGGTGTCAAATAACTGATTAACATTGAAGTCGCCCCCCAAGAATTCTTCAGCCATGACCTGGGCAAAGTAGTGACTGTTTCTAGTTTGTTGGATTATCATTTGTACTAGGTACTGACACAGATTGAGGTTGTGCATCAGGTGTCATTTCTGTTATATTCACATTCGGATATTGCCTCTTATGTTCTCCAAACTTTTTGCGGTTGTTGTTGCTGTTGCGCATTATAACTTACCTCCTATCGGTCGTAAGGTATGCTCCAATTTTGACCTGGTGGCTGCTGTGGTAAAGCAGAGTTTGAATGAAAGTACTGATCGTTACGAGTCCAACCTTGATGCTGTCTTGGCTCGTAGTTATTATTATTTCTATTTCTGTTTGTGTTTTTATTATTACCTTTGTATCCGTTGTTACCGTAGTAGTTATTACCGCGGTGCCTTTTGTATGGATTGCCGCATGAAATGTTATTACTGTTGTAACTATTGTTTGCATTGGAATACGCGTGTTGATTTTGATTTCCGTACTGAGACGGCATGTGAGTTTGCTGTTTTTGTTGTACCGCGTATCCAACTGTGGGCGCGCCAGAATTGTGTTGGCAACCCTGCATGTTTTGCATACCACTACACTGTAAACATTGTGGCTGCTGTTTTGCCGCGCGAAGCGCTGATCTTCAAGTAACATGTCAACCGAATCTAAGGCTGTTAAAAAATAATCTGAATCGTCATCCGGGATATGTAGGAGTTTTTCTTTAATGTTGAAAGGCAATTTGGCCTTCAACGCACGGAGTATATCACGCGTTGCGACTGGTTCGTCTAAAAAATGTCCCATGTTCAAGTATTTTTCAAAATATCTGCGTAAGTTACCATTTTTACTGTTAAAAGTTTCAGGTTCTAAAATTTGTCTTCTGAGTCGCTCCTTGACGGATTGCGACCAGAATTTGTTCAGAAAAGCACGCTCAAACTCACTGTACGTGGTACATACGTCAGCTTGACTGTATGCCCAGACAGCTGCATCGCCTTGGATGTAACCGACAATATATGAAATCTTTTTCCGGTCACTCCAAGTGCGTGGAAATGCGTTACTAAAAGATTTAAGAAAAATCACCGGATGAATGGTTCGTTTTTCTGGGATAAAAATCTGAAATTGCCTGTGTTTCATTAAGCTTTCATCTTCCTTCGCATTGTGATATGGATTTATTCCACTGTAATTACTGGTATGTTCAGCTGGCGAGTAATTACGATAATGTTGCTGTGGTTTACCATGATAATAGCTTGTGTTTGTGTTTCCACATCGTGGTATGTGTAGTAGTCGTGGTGTGTTTTGTTCTTGTGTATTTGTCGTGTGCGGAATGTGTGTATCATACTCGAATGTATATTGGTTTCTGAACTGTACATTTTGACTGATATTTTCGTTACATTCAGACTGTAGTTGATCGGTGAATTGTCTCATGGGTGCAGTGACGGATTGTACTGCGTCACTGATCAGCTGTTTGTTATTAGTAATGTATTGCGCTACGGAGTCGTGCACAATTGTTGGTAAATTTTCACGTAAGCATCTATCAAAATGTTTGTCTTTGTTCTCAACCCAATCATGAAATTCTTTATTAATATTTTGAAAATGAGCTGTGGCATCTGATTGTAAGATGTCAGTCAGGTGTTGTTCAACATTGTCAAATTTATTCTGTACGTCAGTAATTCGTTTTTCAAGGTTGTCATGTACTGAAGGATATGTTTGAATTTGTTCAGTAAGAACTTCACACGTGACATTAAGGTTTTTTACTTGTGTCTGTAAAAGTGCTACGTCAGTTGTAGTCTTTTCTTGTCTCGTATTAGGTTGGGAAAATTTAGTACTGAGTTCGGTCATCTGTTTGGTCAGTGTGGCGTCTATAAGTTCCACACGTTTACACAAAGTGTCATTACCTATCTTGATTGCTATGAGATCAGATTTGATTTCGTCATTTTGTGTTTTTAACTGTTCATTTTGTGTCTCTAATTGTGCCTTTAAGGTTGCCATGTTTTCTGCGTTTTGTTTCATTAGCATTTGTAACATGTCGGCAATGTTTACCGTTTGCAAGGTCTCTGCCCCCGCCGCGTCATTAGACGTGACGTCATGCATTAACAGGGGCTCTGATTGAGATTTTGAAATTTTTGTAGTGGACGGCCTATCGTCAAAATTTTCGTCAACACTTGCGTCAATGTTTGATGAATCGTCACTACCGGTTGCTGTCGTAAAGTCATTTTCTAACACTTGTCTCACGTCCGAGTCGGATTGCGTCTGAATAGTACGTCCTTGCTGTTCCATTTTTGCGTATTGTTTTCTAGTTATTACCATGCCACACGTGATATATGTTTCAAGAAAATTTTTGACACTGATTTTAAAATAAAATGTAGTTGAGCATGAATCGCTCGTAGCAACAATGGCTGTCTGTTAATTTAAAAATATAAACTGAATTTGAGATTATTGGTAATGGCTGCTAGCCATGTTACATGATATCGTACAGAAGTCGGCCATATTGTACACTCGTGTATTGGTATTGTTGCATACGTTATTGTTTAGGGAAAAGTACTGAGAATGAAATTTATCACTGAAACTGTTATGCAGAAAAGAAACACTACAGAATTTACTGAAAAGCTAATACACTGAATTATACGTCTGGTCAAGCCTACCAATGCAAAGATGCTGCGTCTTACCTTATTTTGCTGGAAGTTTCATTGCGTCTTCCCGCAAAATTTCAGAATTGGAAAATATCTTCAGATTTTGTTATCTCTCATACATTGACGTCCAGGTCCAGAAAGTTGATTTTTTACATGAAACAAAGAGAACAATGTAACAAATGACAAAATAACAAGTCCGACACGCAGTCGCCAATATAAAATAATTAAAATAAATATAAAAAAATATATTGTTATTTTAAATATGTTAATTATTCTATCTGTATGATGGTGATTGTGATTGCAATTGTAATTAATATTTGCTTATCTGGAACGTGGACGTTTAATTATTCGTTATCAGACGCTTGACAATGGCTTTTTCGTAAAGGCAATGTTACTCGTAGTTGACCGTGAAATAAAACTGAATAATCGGACTTCGTAATTAAATCGTTTCCAAAGACTGCTGCGGTAGGTGCGGACTCTTAATCTAAATCTCAATATTTCAATAATTTGCCAGCCATGCCAACACGTCGTACAGAGGTGATTGTCTGCTAAACATAAAAAAGTTACACAGTTAGTTAAATCAGATAAATTCAATGAATAAGCCTACAGTTCATAATCCTACTTACTTTTATAAATATAAATTCTTTACAGAATCGAGTGCCTAGTGTGGTTGCAACTCGCAGTATTCTTCTATAACACGAAATATGGCGGTGTGCCAGACAATAAAATAAAATACGTGCTTCTCGCACCACTTCAACCAGAGCTCTCCTTTCTTAATCAAACATAAGAGTAACGTAATTGTGCTTTTGTTTTATCAGCGACACAGCGCTGCAGTTGTGTGCCATAGGCTTTATTTATTTGTCACTGATCATTTATTTAATTAGTATTTCGCGTTTCCGCGGAAACTCACGCTCGACATGCAAATGTGCCTTTATAACTCGTATCCCAAAAGAAAATCCAGTCGTTTCCATGGAAACGTTACTCGATTTAGAAGGAGAAGTTATAGATCATAGTAGTATTTCATGGCGACGCAATTTCTCTGCTTATTCGTCAATGTGAGGGAGCGAGGGATGCAGTAGAGAACTAATATTGCATCGGAGAGGAGGTACTCGTATCATAAAAGAAAATCCTGTCGTTTCCATAGAAACGTTTCTCGATTTAGAAGGGGAAGTCGTGGAACACATAGTATTTCAGAGCGACGCAATTTCTTTGTTAATTCGTCAATGTGCGGGAGCGAGAGATGCAGTAAAGAGGGAATAGTGCATCGGAAAGGAGATACTTGTATCCCAAAAGAAAATCCTGTCGTTTCCATTGAAACGTTACGTCGATTTAGAAGGAGAAGTCATAGAACACATAGTATTCCATGGAGTCGCAATTACTGTGTTAATTCGTGAATGTGAGGGAGCCAGGGATGCAGTAAAGAAGGACTAGTGCATAGGAAAGGAGATAGACGTATCCCAAAAGAAAATCCTGTCGTTTCCATAGAAACGTAACTCGTTTTAAAAGGGGAAGTCATAGAACCCATAGTATTTCATACTGACGCAATTTCTGTGTTAATTCGTCAATGTGAGGGAGCGAGGTATGCAGGATAGAAGGAATAGTGCATCGGAAAGGAGATACTCGTATCCAAAACGAATATCCTGTCGTTTCCATAAAAACATAACTCGATTTTTAAGGAGAAATCATAGAACCCATAGTATTTCATAGCGACACAATTTCTGTGTTAATTCGACATTGTGAGGGAGCGAGGTATGCAGTAAAGAAGGAATAGTGCATCGGAAAGGAGAATCTCGTATCCCATAAGAAAATCCTGTCGCTTCCTTAGAAACGTTACTCGATTTAGAAGGAGAAGTCATAGAACACATACTATTCCATGGAGTCGCTATTTCTGTTTTAACTCGTGAATGTGAGATAGCCAGGGATGCAGTAAAGAAGGACTGGTGCATCGGAAAGGAGATAGACGTATCCCAAAAGAAAATCCTGTCGTTTCCATAGGAACGTTACTCGATTTAGAAGAAGAAGTCATAGAACACATAGTATTTCATAGCGACGCAATTTATTTATTAATTCGTCAATGTGAGGGAGCGACGGATGCAGGATAGATGGAATAGTGCATCACAAAGGAGATACTTGTATACCACTATACCAAAAGAAAATTCTGTCGTGTCCATAGAGACGTTACTCGATTTAGAAGGAGAAGTCATAGAACCCATAGTATTTCATAGTGACGCAATTTCTGTGTTAATTCGTCAAAGTGAGGTAGCGAGGGATGCAGTAAAGAAGGAATAGTGCATCGGAAAGGAGTTACTCGTACCCCAAATGAACAACCTGTCGTTACCATAGAAACGTTACTCGATTTAGAGGGAGAAATCATAGAACCCATAGTATTACAAGGCGACGCAATGTCTCTGCTTATTCGTCAATGTGAGGGAGCGAGGGATGCAGTCAAGAACTAATAGTGAATCGGAAAGGAGGTACTCGTATCATAAAAGAAAATCCTGTCGTATCCATGGAAACGTTACTCGATTTTGAAGGAGAAGTCATGGAACCCATAGTATTTCATAGCGACGCAATGTCTGTGTTTATTCGTCAAACTGATAGAGCTAGGGATGGAGTAAAGAGGGAATAGTGCATCGGATAGGAGATACACGTGTCCCAAAAGAAAATCCTGTCGTTTCCATAGAAATGTTACTCGATTTAGAAGGAGAAGTCATAGAACCCATTGGATATCATAGCGACTCATTTTCTGTGCTTATTCGTCAATGTTAGGGAACGAGGCAATCAGTAAAGTCGGAATAGTGCATCGGTAAAGAGATACTCGTATCTCAAAGTAAAATCCTGTCGTTTCCATTGAAACGTTACTCGATTTAGAAGCAGAAGTCATAGAATCCATAGTATTTCATAGAGACGCGTTTCATTGTTAATTCGTCAATGAGAGTGATCGAGGGATGCAATTGAGGAGGATTAGTGCATCGGAAAGGAGATACTCGTATACAAAAGAAAATTCAGTCGTTTCCATAGAAATGTAACTCGATTTTCAAGGAGAAATCAAAGAACCTGTAGTATTTCATAGCGACGCAATCTCTGTGTTAATTCGTCAGTGTGAGGGTGCGAGGGATGCAATAAAGAAGGAATAGTGCATCGGAAAGGACATACTCGGATCGGATAAGAAAATCCTGTCCTTTCCATCGAATCGATATTCGATTTAGAAGGAGATGTCATAGGGCACATAGAATTCAATAGCGTCGCAATTTCTGTGTTAATTCGTCAATGTGATGGAGCCAGGGATGGAGTCAGGAAGGAATAGTGCATCGGAAAGGAGATACTCGTATACCAAAAGAAAATCCTGTCGTTTCCTTAGAAACGTTACTCGATTAAGAAGGAGAAGTCATAGAACACATATTATTCCATGGAGTCGCAATTTCTGTGTTAATTCGTCAATGGGAGGGAGCGAGAGATGCAGTAAAGAGGGAATAGTGCATCGGAAAGGAGATACTCGTATCCCAAAAGAAAGTCCTGTCGTTTCAATAGAAACGTTACTCGATTTAGAAAGAGAAGTTATAGAACCCATTGTATTTCATAGCGACGCAATCTCTGTGTTAATTCGTCAATGTGATGGTGCGAGGGATGCAATAAAGAAGGAATAGTGCATCGGAATGGACATACTCCGATCCCAAAAGGAAATCCTGACATTTCCATAGAAACGTTACTCGATTTAGAAGGAGAAGTCATGGAACCCATAGTAATTCATAGCGACGCAATTCCTGTGATAATTCGTCAATGTGAGGGAGCGAGGCATGCAGTAAAGAAGGAATAGTGCATCGGAAAGGAGATACTCGTATCCCATGATAAAATACTGTCGTTTCCTTAGAAACGTTACTCGATTGAGAAGGAGAAGTCATAGAACACATAGTATTCCATGGAGTCGCAATTACTGTGTTAATTCGTGAATGTGAGGGTGCCAGGGATGCAGTAAAGAAGGACTAGTGCATATTAAAGGAGTTAGACGTATCCCAAACGAATGTCCTGTCGTTGCCATAGAAACGTAACTCGTTTTAAAAGGAGAAGTCATAGAACACATAGTATTTCATACTGACGCAATATCTGTGTTAATTAGTCAATGTGAGGGAGCGAGGGATGCAGGATAGACGTAATAGTGCATCGGAAAGGAGATACTCGTATCCCAACCTAAAATCCTGTCGTTTTCATAGAAACGTTACTCGATTTAGAAGGAGAAGTCATAGAACACATATTATACCATAGCGTCACAATATCTGTGTTAATTCGTCTATGTGAGGGAGCCAGGGATACAGTAAAGTAGGAATAGTGCATCGGAAAGGAGATACTCGTATCCCGAAAGAAAAACCAGTCGTTTCCATAGAAACGTTTCTCGATATAGAAGGAGAAGTCATAGAACCCATAGTAATTCATAGCGACGCAATATCTGTGATAATTCGTCAATCTGAGGGAGCGAGGGATGCAGTAAAGAAGGAAGAGTGCAGCGGAGTGGAGATACTCGTATCCCAAAAGAAAATCCTTTTGTTTCCATTGAAACGTTACTCGATTTAGAAGAAGATGTCATAGAACCAATGGTATTTCAGAGCGACGCAATTTCTGAGTTAATTTGTCATTGTGAGGGAGCAAAGGATTCTGTTAAGAGGGAATAGTGCATCGGAATGGAGATACTCGTATCGCGAAAGAAAATCCTAACGTTTCCATAGAAACGTTACTCGATTTAGAAGGAGAAGTCATGTAACCCATAGTATTCCATAGCGACGCTATTCTGTGTTTATTCGTCAATGTGAGGTAGCGAGGAATGCAGTAAAGAAGGAATAATGCATCGGAGAGGAGGTACTCGTATCATAAAAGAAAATCCTGTCCTTTCCATAGAAACGTTACTCGATTTAGAAGGAGAAGTCATGGAACACATAGTATTTCAGAGCAACGCAATTTCTATGTTAATTCGTCAATATGCAATAGCGAGAGATGCTGTAAAGAGGGAATAGTGCATCGGAAAGGAGCTACTCGTATCCCAAAAGAAAATCCTGTAGTTTCCATTGTAACGTTACTCGATTTAGAAGGAGAAGTCGTAGATCCCATAGTATATCATAGCGACGCAATTTCTGTGTTAATTAGTCAATATGAGGGAGCGAGAGATGCAGTAAAGAAGAAATAGTGCATCGGAAAGGAGATACTCGTATCCCATAAGAAAATCCTGTCGTTTCAATAGAAACGTAACTCGATTTTGAAGAGAAGATACAGAACCCATAGTATTTCATTTCGACGCAATCTCTGGGTTAATTCGTCAATGTGAGAGTGCGAGGGATGCAATAAAGAAGGAATAGTGCATCGGAAAGGAGATAGACGTATCCCAAAAGTAAATCCTCTCGTTTCCATAGTAACGTATTTCGATTTAGAAGGAAAAGTCATAGGACCCATAGTATTCCATGGAGTCGCAATTTCTGTGTTAATTCGTGAATGTGAGGGAGCCAGAGATGCAGTAAAGAAGGAATAGTGCATCGGAATGGAGATACTCGTATCCCATAAGAAAATCCTGTCGTTTCCTTAGAAACGTTACTCGATTAAGAACGAGAAGTCATAGAACACATATTATTCCATGGAGTCGCAATTTCTGTGTTAATTCGTGAATGTGAGGGAGCCAGGAATGCAGTAAAGAAGGACTAGTGCATCGGAAATGAGATAAACGTATCCCAAAAGAAAATCCTGTCGTTTCCATAGAAACGTTACTCGATTTCGAAGGAGAAGTCATGGAACCCATAGTATTTCATAGCGACGCATTATCTGTGTTAATTCGTCAATGGGAGGGAGCGAGAGATGCAGTAAAGAGGGAATAGTGCATCGTAAAGGAGATACTCGTATCCCAAAAGAAAGTCCTGTCGTTTCAATAGAAACGTTACTCGATTTAGAAAGAGAAGTTATAGAACCCATTGTATTTCATAGCGACGCAATCTCTGTGTTAATTCGTCAATGTGATGGTGCGAGGGATGCAATAAAGAAGGAATAGTGCATCGGAATGGACATACTCTGATCCCAAAAGGAAATCCTGACCTTTCCATAGAAACGTTACTCGATTTAGAAGGAGAAGTCATAACGCACATAGTAATTCTTAGCGTCGTTATTTCTGTGTTAATTCGTCAATGTGAGGGAGCGAGTGATGCAGTAAAGAAGGAATAGTGCATCGGAAAGGACGAACTCGTATCCCATAAGAAAATCCAGTCGTTTCCTTAGAAACGTTACTCGATTTAGAAGGAGAAGTCATAGAACACATAGTATTCCATGGAGTCGAATTTCTGTGTTAATTCGTGAATGTGAGGGAGCCAGGGATGCAGTAAAGAAGGACTAGTGCATCGAAAAGGAGACAGACGTATCCCAAAAGAAAATCCTGTCGTTTCTATAGAAACGATACTAGATTTAGAAGGGGAAGTCATAGAACACATATTATTCCATAGCGTCGCAATATCTGTGTTAATTCGTCAATGTGAGGGAGCCAGGGATGCAGTAAAGTTGGAATAGTGCATCGGAAAGGAGATACTCGTATCCCAAATGAAAAACCTGTCGTTTCTATAGAAACGTTTCTCGATATAGAAGGAGAAGTAATAGAACACATAGTATTTCATAGGGACGCAATTTCTGTTTTAATTCGTCAATCTGAGGGAGCGAGGGATGCAGTAAAGAAGGAATAGTGCAGCGGAAAGGAGATACTCGTATCCCAAAAGAAAATCCTGTTGTTTCCATTGAAACGTTATTCAATTTTGAAGGAGATGTCATAGAACAAATGGAATTTCAGAGCGACGCAATTTCTGAGTTAATTTGTCAATGTGAGGGAGCAAGGGATGCAATTAAGAGGGAATAGTGCATCGGAATGGAGATACTCGTATACCAAAAGAAAATCCTTTTGTTTCCATGGAAACGTTACTCGATTTAGAAGGAGAAGTCATGGAACCCATAGTATTTCATAGCGACGCCATTTCTGTGTTAATTCGTCAATGTGAGGTAGCGAGGAATGTAGTAAACAAGGAATAGTGCATCGGAAAGGAGATACTCGTATCCCAAAATAAAATCCTGTCGTTACCATAGGAACGGTTATCGATTTAGAAGGAGAAGTCATACAACCCATAGTATTTCATAGCAACGCAACTTCTGTGTTAATTCGTCAATGTGAGGGAACGAAAGATACAGTAAAGAAGGAATAGTGCATCGTAAAAGAGATACTCGTATCCCAAAAGAAAATCCAGTCGTTTACATGGAAACATTACACAATTTAGAAGGAGAAGTTATAGAACATAGTAGTATTTCATGGCGACGCAATTTCTCTGCTTATTCCTCGATGTGGGGGAGCGATAGATGCAGTAAAGAACTAATAGTGCATCGTAAAAGAGGTACTCGTATCATAAAATAAATTCCTGTCGTTTCCATAGAAACGTTACTCGATTTAGAAGGAAAAGTCATGGAACACATAGTATTCCATGGAGTCTCAAATTCTGTGTTCATTCTGAATGTGAGGGAGCCAGGGATGCAGTAAGGAAGGAATATTGCATCGCCATGGAGATACTCGTATCCCAAAAGAAAATCCTGTCGTTTCCACAGAAACGTTATTCGATTTAGAAGGAGAAGTCATAGAACCCATAGTATTTCATAGCGACGCAATTTCTGTGTTAATTTGTCAATGTGAGGGAGCGAGAGATGCAGTAAAGAAGGAATAGTGCATCGGAGAGAAGATACTCGTATACCAAAAGAAAATCCTGCCGTTTACATAAAAATGTTACTCGATTTAGAAGGAGAAGTCATAGAAAACATAGCATTTCTAAGCGACGCAATTTCTGTGTTAATTCGTCAATGTGAGGGAGCCAGGGAGTCAGTAAAGGAGGAATAGTGCATCGGAAAGGAAATACTCGTATCCCGAAAGAAAAACCTGTCGTTTCCATAGAGACGTTTCTCGATTTAGAAGGAGAAGTCATAGATCCAATAGTATTTCATAGCGACGCAATTTCTGTGTTAATTCGTCAATCTGAGGGAGCGTGGGATGCAGTAAAGAAGGAATATTGCATGGGAAAGGAGATACTCGTATCCCAAAAGAAATTCCTGTTGTTTCCATAGAAACGTTACTCGATTTAGAAGGAGATCTCATAGAATCAATGGTATTTCAGAGCGACGCAATTTCTGTGTTAATTTGTCAATGTGAGGGAGCGAGGGATGCAGTTAAAAGGGAATAGTGCATCGGAATGGAGATACTAGTATCGCAAAAGAAAATCCTGACGTTTCCATAGAAACGTTACTCGATTTAGAAGGACAAGTCATAGAACCCATAGTATTTCATAGCAACGCAATTTCTGTGTTAATTCGTCCATGTGAGGGAGCGAGGGATGCAGTAATGAAGGAATAGTGCATCGGAAAGATGATTCTCGTATCTCAGAAAAAATCGTGTCGTTTGCATAGAAACGTTACTCGATTTAGAAGGAGAAGTCATAGAACGCATAGTATTCCATAGCGACGAAATTTCATTGTTAATTCGTCAATGTGAGGGGGCGAGGGATGCAATAAAGAAGGAATAGTGCATCGAAAAGGAGATATTCGTACCCCAAAAGAAAATCCTGTCTTTTCCGTAGAAATGTTGTCGATTTAGAAGGAGAGGTCATAGAAGCCATAGTATTTAATAGCGACGCAATTTCAAAGTTAATTCGTCAATGTGAGGGAGCGAGGGATGCAGTAAAGAAGGAATAGGGCATCGGACAGGAGATAGTCGTAACCCAAAAGAAAATCCTGCCTTTTCCGTAGAAACGTTACTCGATTTAGAAGAAGGAGTCATAGAACACAAAGTATTTCATAGCGACTCAATATCTGTGTTAATTCGTCAATGTGAGGGTGCGAGGGATGCAATACAGATGGAATAGTGCATCGGAAAGGAGATACTCGGATCCCAAAAGGAAATCCTGTCCTCTCCATAGAAACGTTGCCCGATTTAGAAGGAGAAGTCATAGAACACATAGTATTCCATAGCGTCACAATTACTGTGTTAATTCGTCAATGTGAGGGAGCTAGGGATGCAGTAAGGAAGGAATAGTGCATCGGAAAGGAGATAGTCGTATCCCAATAGAAAATCCTGTCCTTTCCATAGAGACATTACTCGATTTAGAAGGAGATGTCATAGAACCAATGGTATTTCATAGCGACGCAATATCTGTGTAATTTGTCAAAGTGAGGGAGCGAGGGACGCAGTGAAAAGAGAATAGTGGATCGGAAAGGAGAAACTCGTATCCCAAAAGAAAATCCTCTCGTTTCCATAGAAACGTTTCTCGATTTAGAAGGAGAAGTCATAGAACCCATAGTAATTCATAGCGACGCAATCTCTGCGTTAATTCGTCAATATGCGGGAGCGAGAGATGAAGTAAAGAAGGAATAGTGCTCGGAAAGGAGATAGATGTATACCAAAACGAAATCCTTTCGTTTTAGATTTAGAAGGAGAAGTAATAGAACAGATAGTATTTCATGGCGAAGGAATTTCTATGCTTATTCGTCAATGTGAGGGAGCGAGGGATGCAGTAAAGAACTAATAGTGCATCGGAAAGGAGATACTCGTATCACAAAAGAAAATCCTGACGTTTTCATAGAAACTTTACTCGATTTAGAAGGAGAAGTCATGAAACCCATAGTATTTTATAGCGACGCAATTTCTGTGTTAAATCGACGATGTGAGGGAGCGAGGGATGCAGTAGAGAAGGAATAGTGCATCGAAAAGGAGATACTCGAATACCAGAAGAAAAACCAGTCGTTTCCATAGAAACGTTACTCGATTTAGAAGGAGAAGTCGTAGAACCCGTAGTATTTCATAGCGACGCAATTTCTGTGTTAATTCGTCAATGAGAGGGAGCGAGAGATGCAGTAAAGAGGGAATAGTGCATCGGAAAGGAGATACTCGTATCCCAAAAGAAAATCCTGTCGTTTCCATAGAAATGTTACTCGATTTAGATGAAGATGTCATAGAACCAATAGCATTTCATAGCGACGCCATTACTGTGTTAATTCGTCAATGTGAGGGAGCGAGGAATGCAGTAAATAAGGAATAGTGCATCTGAAAGGAGATACTCGTATCCCAAAGGAAAATCCAGTCCATTCAATAGAAACGTTACTCGATTTAGAAGGGGGAGTCATAGAACGCACTGTAATTCAATGCGACGCAATATCTGAGCTAATTCGTCAATGTGAGGGAGCGAGGGATGCAGTACTTAAGGAATAGTGCATCGGAAATAAGACAGTCGTATCCCAAAAGAAAATCCTGTCGTTTCCGTAGAAACGTTACTCGATTTAGAAGGAGAAGTCATAGAACCCATAGTGTTTCATAGCGACGCAATTTCTGTGTTAATTCGTCAGTGTAAGGGTGCGAGGGATGCAGTAAAGAAGGAATAGTGCATCGGAGAGGAGATACTCGTATACCAAAGGAAAATTTTGTCGTTTCCATAGTAACGTTACACGATTTAGAATGAGATGTCATAGAACCCACAGTATTTCATAGCCACGCAATTTCTGTGTTAATTCGTCAACGTGAGGGAGCGAGGGATGCGGTAAAGAAGCAATAGTGCATCGGAAAGAAGACACTCGTATCCCAAAAGAAAATCCTGTCGTTTCCATAGAAACGTTACTCGATTTAGAAGGAGAAGTCATAGAACCCATAGTATTTAATAGCGACGCAATTTCTGTGTTAATTCGTCAATGTGAGGGAGCGAGGGATGAAGAAAAGAGGGAATAGTGCATCGGAATGGAGATAGTCGTATCCCAAAACGAAAATCTGTCGTTTCCATAGAAACGTTACTCGATATAGAAGGAGAAGTTATAGAACCCATAGTATTTCAAACGAAGCAATTTCTGTGTTGATTCGTCAATGTGAGGGAGCGAGGGATGCAGTAAAGAAGGAATAGTGCATCGGAAAGGAGATACTTGTATCCCAAAAAAAAACCTGTCGTTTCCATGGAAACGTTACTCGATTTAGAAGGAGAAGTCATAGAACCAATAGTAATTCATAGCGACGCAATTTCTGCGTTAATTCGTCAATATGAGGGAGCGAGGGATGCAGTAAAGAACTAATAGTGCATCGGAAAGGAGATACTCCTATCATAAATGAAATTACTGTCGTTTTCATAGAAACTTTTCTCGATTTGAAGGAGAACTCATGAAACCCATAGTATTTCATAGCGACGCAATTTCTGTGTTAATTTGTCAATGTGAGGGAGCGAGAGATGCAGTAAAGGGGGGATAGTGCATCGGAAAGGAAATAGTCGTATCCCAAAAGAAAATCCTGTCGTTTCCATGGAAACGTTACTTGATTTAGAAGGAGAAGTCATAGAACCAATAGTAATTCATAGCGACGCAATTTCTGCGTTAATTAGTCAATGTGAGGGAGCGAGGGATGCAGTAAAGAACTAATAGTGCATCGTAAAGGAGATACTCCTATCATAAATGAAAATCCTGTCGTTTTCATAGAAACTTTTCTCGATTTAGAAGGAGAAGTCATGAAACCCATAGTATATCATAGCGACGCAATTTCTGTGTTAATTTGTCAATGTGAGGGAGCGAGAGATGCAGTAAAGAGGGAATAGTGCATCGGAAAGGAAATAGTCGTATCCCAAAAGAAAATTCTCTCGTTTCAATAGAAACGTTACTCGATTTAGAAGGAGATGTTATAGAAATCATAGTATTTTATAGCGACGAAATTTCTGTGTTAATTCGTCAATGTGAGGGTGCGAGAGATGCAATAAGGAAGGAATAGTGCATCGGAAAGGAGATACACGGATCCCAAAAGAAAATTCTGTCCTTTCCATAGAAACGTTACTCGATTTAGAAGGAGAAGCCATAGAACCCATAGCATTTCATTGCGACGCAATTTCTGTGTTAATTCGTCAAAGTGAGGAAGCGAGGGATGCAGTAAAGAAGGAATAGTGCATCGGAAAGGAGATACTCGCACCCAAAAGAAAATCCTGTCGTTTCAATAGAAACGTTACACGATTTAGAAGGGGGTGTCATAGAACCCATAGAATTTCATAGAAACGCAGATTCTGTGTTAATTCGTCAATGTGAGGGAGCGAGGGATGCAGGACAGAAGGAATAGTGCATCGGAAAGGAGATACTCGTAACCTATAAGAAAATCCTGTCGTTTCCATAGAAACGTTACTCGATTTAGAAGGAGATGTCATAGAACCAATGGTATTTCATAGCGACGCAATATCTGTGTAATTTGTCAAAGTGAGGGAG
The DNA here is from genome assembly GCF_023864345.2 of Schistocerca serialis cubense. NCBI lineage: Eukaryota > Metazoa > Arthropoda > Insecta > Orthoptera > Acrididae > Schistocerca > Schistocerca serialis. The sequence continues at coordinate 52,472,540 of NC_064638.1, forward strand.
CGAGGGACGCAGTGAAAAGAGAATAGTGGATCGGAAAGGAGAAACTCGTATCCCAAAAGAAAATCCTCTCGTTTCCATAGAAACGTTTCTCGATTTAGAAGGAGAAGTCATAGAACCCATAGTAATTCATAGCGACGCAATCTCTGCGTTAATTCGTCAATATGCAGGAGCGAGAGATGAAGTAAAGAAGGAATAGTGCTCGGAAAGGAGATAGATGTATACCAAAACGAAATCCTTTCGTATTAGATTTAGAAGGAGAAGTAATAGAACAGATAGTATTTCATGGCGAAGGAATTTCTCTGCTTATTCGTCAAAGTGAGGGAGCGAGGGATGCAGTAAAGAACTAATAGTGCATCGGAAAGGAGATACTCGTATCACAAAAGAAAATCCTGACGTTTCATAGAAACTTTACTCGATTTAGAAGGAGAAGTCATGAAACCCATAGTATTTTATAGCGACGCAATTTCTGTGAAAAATCGACGATGTGAGGGAGCGAGGGATGCAGTAGAGAAGGAATAGCGCATCGGAAAGGAGATACTCGAATACCAGAAGAAAAACCAGTCGTTTCCATAGAAACGTTACTCGATTTAGAAGGAGAAGTCGTAGAACCCGTAGTATTTCATAGCGACGCAATTTCTGTGTTAATTCGTCAATGAGAGGGAGCGAGAGATGCAGTAAAGAAGGAATAGTGCATCGGAAAGGAGATACTCGCACCCCAAAAGAAAATCCTGTCGTTTCAATAGAAACGTTACACGATTTAGAAGGGGGTGTCATAGAACCCATAGAATTTCATAGAAACGCAGATTCTGTGTTAATTCGTCAATGTGAGGGAGCGAGGGATGCAGGACAGAAGGAATAGTGCATCGGAAAGGAGATACTCGTAACCCATAAGAAAATCCTTTCGTTTCCATAGAAACGTTACTCGATTTAGAAGGAGAAGTCATAGAACCCATAGTATTTCATAGAGACGCATTTTCATTGTTAATTCGTCATTGTGAGGTAGCGAGAGATGTAGTAAAGAAGGAATAATGCACCGGAAAGGAGATACTCGTGTCCCAAAAGAAAATCCTGTCGATTCAATAGAAACGTTTCTCGATTTAGAAGGAGAAGTAATAGAACACATAGTATTTCATAGCGACGCAATTTCAGTGTTAATTCGTCAATGTGAGGGATCGAGGAATGCAGTACTGAGGAATAGTGCATCGGAAAGGAGAAACTCGTATCCCAAAAGAAAATCCTGTCGTTTCCATAGAAACGTACCTCGGTTTTGAAGGAGAAATCATAGAACCCATAGTATTTCATAACGACGCAATTTCTGAGTTAATTCGACAATGTGAGGGAGCGAGGGATGCAGTAATGAAGGAATAGTGCATCGGAAGGGAGATACTCGTAACCCATAAGACAATCCTGTCGTTTCCTTTGAAACGTTACTCGATTTAGAAGGAGAAGTCATAGAACACATAGAATTCCATGGAGTCGCAATTTATGTGTTAATTCGTGAATGTGAGGGAGCCAGAGATGCAGTAAAAGAGGAATATTGCATCGGAAAGGAGATACTCGTATCCCAAAAGAAATACTGTTGTTTCCACAGAAACGTTATTCGATTTAGAAGGAGATGTCATAGAACGCATAGTACTTCATAGCGACGCAATTTCTGTGTTAATTCGTCAATCTGAGGGAGCAAGGGATGCAGTAAATAAGGAATATTGCATCGGAAAGGAGATACTCGTATCTCAAAAGAAAATCCTGTTGTTTCCACAGAAACGTTACTCGATTTAGAAGGAGATTTCATGGAACCAATGGTATTTCAGAGTGACGCAATTTCTGTGTTAATTTGTCAATGTGAGGGGGCTAGGGATGCAGTTAAGAGGGAATAGAGCATCGGAATGGAGACACTCGTATCGCAAAAAAAAATCCCGACGTTTCCATTGAAATGTTACTCGTTTTAGAAGGAGAAGTCATAGAAACCATAGTATTTCATAGCGACGCAATTTCTGTGTTAATTCGTCAATGTGAGGGAGCGAGGGATGCAGTAATGATGGAATAGTGCATCGGAAAGATGTTACTGGTATCTCAATAGAAAATCTGGTCGTTTGCATAGAAACGTTACTCGATTTAGAAGGAGAAGTCATAGAACCCATAGTATCATAGCGACGCAATACCTGTGTTAATTCATCAATGTGAGGGAGCGAGGGATGCAGTACAGAAGGAATAGTGCATCGGAAAGGAGATACTCCTATACCATAAGTAAATCCTGTCGTTTCCATAGAAACGTTAGTCGATTTAGAAGGAGAAGTCATGGGACACACAGTATTTCATGGCGACACAGTTTCTGTGTTAATTCATCAATGTGAGGGAGCGAGTGATGCAGTAAAGAAGGAATAGTGCATCGGAAAGGAGATCGTCGTATCCCAAAAAAAAACCTGTGCTTTCCATAGAAAAGTTACTCGATTTAGAAGGAGATGTCATAGAACCAATGGTATTTCATAGCGACGTAATTTCTGTGTTAATTTGTCAAATTGTGGGAGCGAGGGATGCAGTTAAACAGGAATAGTGCATCGGAAAGGAGATACTCGTATCCCAAAGGAAAATCCTGTCGTTTCCATAGAAACGTTTCTCGATTTAGAAGGAGAAGACATAGAACCCATAGTATTTCATACCGACGCCATTTCTGTGTTAATTCGTCAATGTAAGGGAGCGAGGGATGCAGTAAAAAAGGAATAGTGCATCGGAAAGTAAATACTCGTATCCCAAAAGAAAATCCTGTCGTTTCCATAGGAACGTTACTCGATTTAGAAGGAGAAATCATAGAATCCATAGTATTTCATAGCGACGCAATTTCTGTGTTAATTCTGCAATGTGAGGGAGCGAGAGATTCAGTAAAGAGGGAATAGTGCATCGGTAAGGAGATACTCGTATTCCAAAAGAATATCCTGTCGTTGCAATAGAAACGTTACTCGATTTAGAAGGAGAAGTCATAGAACCCATAGTATTTCATAATGACGCAATTTCTGTGTTAATTCGTCAATGTGAGGGTGCGAGGGAAGCAATTAAGAAGGAATAGTGCATCGGAAAGGAGATACTCGGATCCCTAAAGAAAATCCTGTCCTTTCCATAGAAACGTTACTCGATTTAGAAGGAGAAGTCATAGAACACATAGTATTCCATAGCGTCGCAATTTCTGTGTTAATTCGTCAATGTGAGGGAGCCAGGGATGCAGTAAGGAAGGAATAGTGCATCGGAAAGGAGATCGTCGGATCCCAAAATAAAATCCTGTCGTTCCCAGAGAAAAGTTACTCGATTTAGGAGGAGAAGTCACAGAACCCATAGTATTTCATAGCGACGCAATTTCTGTGTTAAATCGTCAATGTGAGGGAGCGAGGGATGCAGTTAAGCAGGAATAGTGTATCGGAAAGGAGATACTCGTATACCACAAGAAAATCCTGTCGTTTCCAAAGAAACATTACTCGATTTAGAAGCAGAAGTCATACAACCCATAGTAGTTCATAGCGACACAATTTCTGTGTTAATTCGTCAATGTGAGGGAGCGAGGTATGCAGTAAAAAATGAATAGTGCATCGGAAAGGAGATACTCGTAACCCAAAAGAAAATCCTGTCGTTTCCATAGAAACGTTACTCGATTTAGAAGGACAAGTCATAGAACCCATAGATTTCATAGCGACGCAATTTCAGTGTTAATTCGACAATGTGAGGGTGCGAGGGATGCGATAAAGAAGGAACAGTGCATCGGAAAGGAGATACTCGTATCCCGAAAGAAAATCCTGTCGTTTCCATAGAAACGTTACTTGATGTAGAAGGAGAAGTCATAGAACCCATAGAATTTCATAGCCACGCAATTTCTGTGTTAATTCGTCAATGTGAGGGAGCCAGGGACGCAGTAAAGAAGGAATAGTGCATCGGAAAGGAGAAACTCGTATCCCAAAAGAAAATCCTGTCGTTTGCATAGAAACGTCACTCGATTTGGAAGGAGAAGTCATAGAACACATAGAATTCTATATCGTCGCAATATCTGTGATAATTCGTCAATGTGAGGGGGCCAGGGATGCAGTAAGGAAGGAATAGTGCATCGGAAAGGAGATAGTCGGCTCCCAAAAGAAAATTCTGTCGTTCCCATAGAAACGTTACTCGATTTAAGAGGAGAAGTCATAGAACCCATAGTATTTCATAGCGACGCAATTTCTGTGTTAATTCGTGAAAGTGAGGTAGCGAGGCATGCAGTAAAGAAGGAATAGTGCATCGGAAAGGAGATACTCGTATCCCAAAAGAAAATTCTGTCGTTTCCATAGAAACGATACTTGATTTAGAAGGAGAAGTAATAGTACCCATACAATTTCATAGCCACGCAATTTCTGTGTTAATTCGTCAATGTGAGGGAGCCAGGGACGCAGTAAAGAAGGAATAGTCCATCGGAAATCTGATACTAGTATCCCAAAAGAAAATCGTGTAGTTTCCATAGAAACGTTATTCGATTTAGAAGGAGAAGTCACAGAACACATAGGACTTCATAACGACGCAATTTCTGTGCTTATTCGTCAATGTGAGTGATCGAGGGATGCAGAAAAGTAGGAATAGTGCATCGGAAAGGAGATACTCGTATCCCAAAAGAAAATCCTGTCGTTTGCATAGAAACGTCACTCGATTTAGAAGGAGAAGTCATAGAACACATAGTATTTCATAGCGACGCAATTTCTGTGTTAATTCGTCAATGTGAGGGATCGAGGGATGCGGTAAAGAAGGAATAGTGCATCGGAAGGGGATAGTCGTATCACAATAAAAATGGTTCTGAGCACTATGGGACCCAACTGGTGAGGTCATTAGTGACCTAGAACTTAGAACTACTTAAACCTAACTAACCTAAGGACATCACAAAGGTCCATCCCCGAGGCAGGATTCGAACCTGCGACCGTAGCGGTCTTGCGGTTCCAGACTGCAGCGCCTTTAACCGCACGGCCACTTCTGCCGGCCGTATCACAAAAGAAAAGCCTCTTGTCTCCATTGAAACGTTAATCGATCTAGAAGGAGAAGTTATAGAACGCATAGTATTTCATAGCAACGCAATTTCTGTGTTAATTCGTCAATGTGAGGGAGCCATGGATGCAGTAAAGAAGGAATAGTGCATCGGAAAAGAGATACTCGTATCACAAAAGAAAATCCTGATGTTTTCATAGAAACTTTACTCGATTTAGAAGGAGAAGTCATGAAACCCATAGTATTATATAGCGACGCAATTTCTGTGTTAAATCGACGATGTGAGGGAGCGAGGGATGCAGTAGAGAAGGAATAGTGCATCGGAAGGGAGATACTCGAATACCAGAAGAAAAACCAGTCGTTTCCATAGAAACGTTACTCGATTTAGAAGTAGAAGTCGTAGAACCCGTAGTATTTCATAGCGACGCAATTTCTGTGTTAATTCGTCAATGAGAGGGAGCGGGAGATGCAGTAAAGAAGGAATAGTGCATGGGAAAGGAGATACTCGTATCCCAAAAGAAAATCCTGTCGTTTCCATAGAAATGTTACTCGATTTAGAAGAAGATGTCATAGAACCAATAGCATTTCATAGCGACGCCATTACTGTGTTAATTCGTCAATGTGAGGGAGCGAGGAATGCAGTAAAGAAGGAATAGTGCATCTGAAAGGAGATACTCGTATCCCAAAGGAAAATCCAGTCCATTCAATAGAAACGTTACTCGATTTTGAAGGGGGAGTCATAGAACGCACTGTAATTCAATGCGACGCAATATCTGAGCTAATTCGTCAATGTGAGGGAGCGAGGGATGCAGTACTTAAGGAATAGTGCATCGGAAATAAGACAGTCGTATCCCAAAAGAAAATCCTGTCGTTTCCGTAGAAACGTTACTCGATTTAGAAGGAGAAGTCATGGAACCCATAGTGTTTCATAGCGACGCAATTTCTGTGTTAATTCGTCAGTGTAAGGGTGCGAGGGATGCAGTAAAGAAGGAATAGTGCATCGGAGAGGAGATACTCGTATACCAAAGGAAAATTTTGTCGTTTCCATAGTAACGTTACACGATTTAGAATGAGATGTCATAGAACCCACAGTATTTCATAGCCACGCAATTTCTGTGTTAATTCGTCGATATGAGGGAGCGAGGGATGCGGTAAAGAAGGAATAGTGCATCGGAAAGAAGACACTCGTATCCCAAAAGAAAATCCTGTCGTCTCCATTGAAACGTTACTCGATTTAGAAGGAGAAGTCATAGAACCCATAGTATTTAATAGCGACGCAATTTCTGTGTTAATTCGTCAATGTGAGGGAGCGAGGGATGAAGAAAAGAGGGAATAGTGCATCGGAATGGAGATAGTCGTATCCCAAAACGAAAATCTGTCGTTTCCATAGAAACGTTACTCGATATAGAAGGAGAAGTTATAGAACCCATAGTATTTCAAACGAAGCAATTTCTGTGTTGGTTCGTCAATGTGAGGGAGCGAGGGATGCAGTAAAGAAGGAATAGTGCATCGGAAAGGAGATACTTGTATCCCAAAAAAAAACCTGTCGTTTCCATGGAAACGTTACTCGATTTAGAAGGAGAAGTCATAGAACCAATAGTAATTCATAGCGACGCAATTTCTGCGTTAATTCGTCAATGTGAGGGAGCGAGGGATGCAGTAAAGAACTAATAGTGCATCGGAAAGGAGATACTCCTATCATAAATGAAATTACTGTCGTTTTCATAGAAACTTTTCTCGATTTAGAAGGAGAACTCATGAAACCCATAGTATTTCATAGCGACGCAATTTCTGTGTTAATTTGTCAATGTGAGGGAGCGAGAGATGCAGTAATGATGGAATAGTGCATCGGAAAGATGTTACTGGTATCTCAATATAAAATCTGGTCGTTTGCATAGAAACGTTACTTGATTTAGAAGTAGAAGTCATAGAATCCATAGTATTTCATAGCGACGCAATTTCTGTGTTAATTCTTCAATGAGAGGGAGCGAGAGATTCAGTAAAGAGGGAATAGTGCATCGGTAAGGAGATACTCGTATTCCAAAAGAAAATCCTGTCGTTGCAATAGAAACGTTACTCGATTTAGAAAGAGAAGTTATAGAACCCATAGTATTTCATAGTGACGCAATTTCTGTGTTAATTCGTCAATGTGAGGGTGCGAGGGAAGCAATTAAGAAGGAATAGTGCATCGGAAAGGAGATACTTGTATCCCAAAAAAAAACCTGTCGTCTCCATAGAAACGTTACTCGATTTAGAAGGAGAAGTCATAGAACACATAGTATTCCATAGCGTCGCAATTTCTGTGTTAATTCGTCAATGTGAGGGAGCCAGGGATGCAGTAAGGAAGGAATAGTGCATCGGAAAGGAGATCGTCGTATCCCAAAATAAAATCCTGTCGTTCCCAGAGAAAAGTTACTCGATTTAGGAGGAGAAGTCATAGAACCCATAGTATTTCATAGCGACGCAATTTCTGTGTTAAATCGTCAATGTGAGGGAGCGAGGGATGCAGTTAAGCAGGAATAGTGCATCGGAAAGGAGATACTCGTATACCACAAGATAATCCTGTCGTTTCCAAAGAAACATTACTCGATTTAGAAGCAGAAGTCATACAACCCATAGTAGTTCATAGCGACACAATTTCTCTGTTAATTCGTCAATGTGAGGGAGCGAGGTATGCAGTAAAAAATGAATAGTGCATCGGAAAGGAGATACTCGTAACCCAAAAGAAAATCCTGTCGTTTCCATAGAAACGTTACTCGATTTAGAAGGACAAGTCATAGAACCCATAGATTTCATAGCGACGCAATTTTAGTGTTAATTCGACAATGTGAGGGTGCGAGGGATGCAATAAAGAAGGAATAGTGCATCGGAAAGGAGATACTCGTATCCCGAAAGAAAATCCTGTCGTTTCCATAGAAACGTTACTTGATGTAGAAGGAGAAGTCATAGAACCCATAGAATTTCATAGCCACGCAATTTCTGTGTTAATTCGTCAATGTGAGGGAGCCAGGGACGCAGTAAAGAAGGAATAGTGCATCGGAAAGGAGATACTCGTATCCCAAATGAAAATCCTGTTGTTTCCATAGAAACGTTACTCGATTTAGAAGGAGATGTCATAGAACCCATAGCATTTCATAGCGGCACAATTTCTAGGTTAATTCGTAAATGTGAGGGAGCGAGGGATGCAGTAAAGAAGGAATAGTGCATCGGAAAGGTGATACTCGTATCCCAAAAGAGAATCCTGTCGTTACAATGGAAACGTTACTCGACTTTTAAGGGTTGTCCTACAACGCATTGTATTTCAAAGCGTCGCAATTTCTGTGTTAATTCGTCAATATGAGGGAGCGAGGGATGCAGCACAGAAGGAATAGTGCATCGGAAATCAGATACACGTATCCCAAAAGAAAATCCTGTCGTTTCATTCGAAAAATTATTTGATATAGAAGGAGAAGTCATAGATCTTATAGGATTTCATAGCCACGCAATTTCAGTGTTAATTCCCCAAAGTGAGGGAGCGAGAGATGCAGTTAAGAAGGAATAGTGCATCGGAAAGGAGATACTTGTATCTATTAAGAAAATCCTGTCGTTCCATGGAAACGTTACTCGATTTTGAAGGAAAAGTCATAGAACCCATAGAATTTCATAGCCACGCAATTTCTGTGTTAATTCGTCAATGTGAGGGAGCCAGGGACGCAGTAAAGAAGGAATAGTCCATCGGAAATCAGATACTAGTATCCCAAAAGAAAATCCTGTCGTTTCCATAGAAACGTTACTCGATTTAGAAGGAGAAGTCATAGAACCAATAGTAACTCATAGCGACGCAATTTCTGCGTTAATTCGTCAATGTGAGGGAGCGAGGGATGCAGTAAAGAACTAATAGTGCATCGGAAAGGAGATACTCCTATCATAAATGAAAATCCTGTCGTTTTCATAGAAACTTTTCTCGATTTAGAAGGAGAAGTCATGAAACCCATAGTATTTCATATCGACGCAATTTCTGTGTTAATTTGTCAATGTGAGGGAGCGAGAGATGCAGTAAAGAGGGAACAGTGCATCGGAAAGGAAATAGTCGTATCCCAAAAGAAAATTCTGTCGTTTCCATTGAAACGTTACTCGATTTAGAAGGAGAAGTCATAGAACCAATAGTAATTCATAGCGACGCAATTTCTGCGTTAATTCGTCAATGTGAGGGAGCGAGGGATGCAGTAAAGAACTAATAGTGAATCGGAAAGGAGATACTCCAGTCATAAATGAAAATCCTGTCGTTTTCATAGAAATTTTTCTCGATTTAGAAGGAGAAGTTATGAAACCCATTGTATTTCATAGCGACGCAATTTCTGTGTTAATTTGTCAATGTGAGGGAGCGAGAGATGCAGTAAAGAGGGAATTGTGTATCGGAAAGGAAATAGTCGTATCCCAAAAGAAAATTCTCTCGTTTCAATAGAAACGTTACTCGATTTAGAAAGAGATGCTATAGAAACCATAGTATTTCATAGCGACGCAATTTCTGTGTAAATTCGTCAATGTGAGGGTGCGAGAGATGCAATAAAGAAGGAATAGTGCACCGGAAAGGAGATACACGGATCCCAAAAGAAAATCCTGTCCTTTCCATAGAAACTCTACTCGATGTAGAAGGAGAAGTCATAGAACACATAGAATTCTATATCGTCGCAATATCTGTGATAATTCGTCAATGTGAGGGGGCCAGGGATGCAGTAAGGAAGGAATAGTGCATCGGAAAGGAGATAGTCGGCTCCCAAAAGAAAATTCTGTCGTTCCCATAAAAACGTTACTCGATTTAAGAGGAGAAGTCATAGAATCCATAGTATTTCATAGCGACGCAATTTCTGTGTTAATTCGTCAAAGTGAGGTAGCGAGGCATGCAGTAAAGAAGGAATAGTGCATCGGAAAGGAGATACTCGTATCCCAAAAGAAAATCCTGTCGTTTGCATAGAAACGTCACTCGATTTAGAAGGAGAAGTCATAGAACACATAGTATTTCATAGCGACGCAATTTCTGTGTTAATTCGTCAATGTGAGGGATCGAGGGATGCGGTAAAGAAGGAATAGTGCATCGGAAGGGGATAGTCGCATCACAATAAAAATGGTTCTGAGCACTATGGGACCCAACTGGTGAGGTCATTAGTGACCTAGAACTTAGAACTACTTAAACCTAACTAACCTAAGGACATCACAAACATCCATCCCCGAGGCAGGATTCGAACCTGCGACAGTAGCGGTCTTGCGGTTCCAGACTGCAGCGCCTTTAACCGCACGGCCACTTCTGCCGGCCGTATCACAAAAGAAAATCCTCTTGTCTCCATTGAAACGTTAATCGATCTAGAAGGAGAAGTCATAGAACGCATAGTATTTCATAGCAACGCAATTTCTGTGTTAATTCGTCAATCTGAGGGAGCGAGGGATGCAGTAAATAAGGATTATTGCATCGGAAAGGAGATACTCGTATCCCAAAAGAAAATCCTGTTGTTTCCATAGAAACGTTACTCGATTTAGAAGGAGATTTCATGGAACCAATAGTACTTCAGAGTGACGCAATTTCTGTGTTAATTTGTCAATGTGAGGGAGCTAGGGATGCAGTTAAGAGGGAATAGTGCATCGGAATGGAGACACTCGTATCGCAAAAGAAAATCCCGACGATTCCATAGAAACGTTACTCGTTTTAGAAGGAGAAGTCATAGAAACCATAGTATTTCATATCGACGCAATTTCTGTGTTAATTCGTCAATGTAAGGGAGCGAGGGATGCAGTAATGATGGAATAGTGCATCGGAAAGATGTTACTGGTATCTCAATAGAAAATCTTGTCGTTTGCATAGAAACGTTACTCGATTTAGAAGGAGATGTCATAGAACCAATGGTATTTCATAGCGACGCAATTTCTGTGTTAATTTGTCAAATTGAGGGAGCGAGGGATGCAGTGAAACAGGAATAGTGCATCGGAAAGGAGCTACTCGTATCCCAAAAGAAAATCCTGTCGTTTCCATAGAAACGTTACTCGATTTAGAAGGAGAAGGCATGGAACCCATAGCATTTCATAGCGACGCCATTTCTGTGATAATTCGTCAATGTGGGGGAGCGAGGGATGCAGTAAAAAAGGAATAGTGCATCGGAAAGTAGATACTCGTATCCCAAAAGAAAATCCTGTCGTTTCCATAGGAACGTTACTCGATTTAGAAGGAGAAGTCATAGAACCCAGAGTATTTCATAGCGCCGCAATTTCTGTGTGAATTCGTCAATGTGATCGAGCGAGGGATGCAGTAAAGAAGGAATAGTGCATCGGAAAGGCGATACTCGTATATCAAAAGAAAATCCTGTCGTTTCCATGGAAACGTTACACGATTTAGAAGGAGAAGTCATAGAACCCATAGTAATTCATAGCGACGCAATCTCTGCGTTATTCGTCAATGTGAGGGAGCGAAGGATGATGTAAAGAAGGAATAGTGCATCGGAAAGGCGATTGATGTATCCCAAAACGAAATCCTGTCGTTTTTATAGAAACGTTACTCTATTTAAAAGGAGAAGTTATAGAACAGATAGTATTTCATGGCGAAGCAGTGTCTCTGCTAATTCGTCAAAGTGAGGGAACGAGGGATGCAGTAAAGAACTAATAGTGCATCGGAAAGGAGTTACTCGTATCATAAAAGAATATCCTGTCGTATCCATAGAAACTTTACTCGATTTAGAAGGAGTAGTCATGAAATTTATAGTACTTCATAGCGACGCAATTTCTGTGTTAATTCGTCAATGTGAGGGAGCGAGAGATGCAGTAAAGAGGGAATAGTGCATCGTAAAGGAGATAGTCGTATCCCAAACAAAATCCAGTCGTCTCCATAGAAACGTTACTCGATTTAGGAGGAGAAGTCGTAGAACATATAGTATTTAATAGCGACGCAATTTCTCTGTTAATTCGTCAAAGTGAGGGAGCCAGGGACGCAGTAAAGAAGGAATAGTGCATCGGAAAGGAGATACTCGTATCCCAAAAGAAAATGCTGTTGTTTCCATAGAAACGTTACTCGATTTAGAAGGTGAAGTCATAGAACCCATAGTATTTCATAGCGACACAATTTCTGTGTTAATTCGTCAATGTGAGGGAGCGAGGGATGCAGTAAAGAAGGAATAGTGCATCGGAAAGGAGATACTCGTATCCCAAAAGAAAATCCTGTCGTTTCCATAGAAACGTTACTTGATTTAGGAGGAGAAGTCATAGAACCCATAGAATTTCATAGCCACGCAATTTCTGTGTTAATTCGTCAATGTGAGGGAGCCAGGGACGCAGTAAAGAAGGAATAGTGCATCGGAACGGAGATACCCGTATCCCAAAAGAAAATCCTGTCGTTTCCATAGAAACGTAAATCGATTTAGAAGGAGAAGTCATAGAACACATAGCATTTCATTGTGACGCAATTTCTGTGCTAATTCGTAAATGTGAGGGTGCGAGGGATGCAGTAAGGAAGGAATAGTGCATCGGAAAGGAGATACTCGTATCCCAAAAGAGAATCCTGTCGTTTCAATAGAAACGTTACTCGACTTAGAAGGGATGTCCTAGAACGCATTGTATTTCAAAGCGTCGCAATATCGGTGTTAATTCGTCAATGTGAGGGAGCGTGGGATGCAGCACAGAAGGAATAGTGCATCGGAAAGGAGATACACGTATCCCAAAAGAAAATCCTGTCGTTTCATTCGAAAAATTACTCGATATAGAAGGAGAAGTCATAGATCTTATAGTATTTCATAGCCACGTAATTACAGTGTTAATTCGCCAAAGTGAGGAAGCGGGGGATGCAGTAAAGAAGGAATAGTGCATCGGAAAGAAGACAGTCGTATCCTAAAAGAAAATCCTGTCGTTTCCATAGAAACGTTACTCGATTTAGAAGGAGAAGTCGTAGAACCCATAGTATTTCATAGCGACGCAATTTCTGTGTTAATTCGTCAATGTGAGGGAGCGAGGGATGCAATAAAGAAAGAATAGTGCATCGGAAAGGAGATACTCGTATACCAGAAGAAAATCCTGTCGTTTCCATAGAAACGTTACTCGATTTAGAAGGAGATGTCATAGAACCCAAAGTATTTCATAAATACGCAATTTCTGTGTTAATTCGTCAATGTGCGGTAGCGAGGGATGCAGTAAAGAAGGAATGCTGCATCAAAAAGGAGATACTCGTATCCCAAAAGAAATTTCTGTCGTTTCCATAGAAACGTTACTCGATTTAGCGGGAGAAGTCACAGAACCCATAGTAATTCATAGCGACGCAATTTCTGTGTTAATTCGTCAATGTAAGTAAGCGAGGGATGAAGTAAAGAAGGAATAGTGCATCGGAAAGGAGATAGTCGTATCCCAAAACGAAAACCAGTCGTCTCCATAGAAACGTTTCTCGATTTAGAAGGGGAAGTCATAGAACCCATAGTATTTCATAGCGACGCAATTTCTGTGCTTATTCGTAAATGTGAGGGAGCGGGGGATGCAGTAAAGATCTAATAGTGCATCGGAATGGAGATACTCGCATCATAAAAGAAAATCCTGTCGTTTCCATAGAAACATTAGTCGATTTAGAAGGAGAAGTCATGGAATCCATAGTATTTCATAGCGAAGCAATTTCAGTGTTAATTCGTCAATGTGAGGGAACAAGGGATGCAGTAGAGGAGGAATAGTGCATCAGAAAGGAGATATTGGTATCCAAGAAGAAAATCCTGTCGTTTCCATAGAAACGTTACTCGATTTAGAAGGAGAAGTCATGGAATCCAAAGTATTTCATAGCGACGCAATTTCAGTGTTAATTCGTCAATGTGAGGGAACAAGGGATGCAGTAGAGGAGGAATAGTGCATCAGAAAGGAGATACTCGTATCCCAAAAGAAAAACATTTCGTTTCAATAGAAACGTTACTCGATTTAGAAAGAGAAGTCATAGAACCAACAGTATTTCATAGCGACACAATGTCTGTGTTAATTCGTCAATTTGAGGGAGCGAGGGATGCAATAAAGAAGGAATAGTGCATCGGAAAGGAGATACTCGTATACCAGAAGAAAACCCTGTCGTTTCCATAGAAACGTTACTCGATTTAGAAGGAGAAGTCATATAATCCATAGTAGTTCATTGCCACGCAATTTCGTGTTAATTCGTCAATGTGAGGGAGCGAGGGATGCGGTATAGAAGGAATAGTGCATCGGAAAGGAGATACTCGTATACCAGAAGAAAATCCTGTCGTTTCCATAGAATCGCTACTCGATTTAGAAGGAGAAGTCATGGAATCCATAGTATTTCATTGCCATGCAATTTCGTGTTAATTCGTCAATGTGAGGGAGCGAGGGATGCGGTATAGAAGGAATAGAGCATCGGAAAGTAGATACTCGTATTCCAAAACAAAATCCTTTCGTTTCAATAGAGACGTAACTCGATTTAGAAGGAGCTATTATAGAACAGATTTATTACATGGCGAAGCAATGTCTCTGCTAATTGATCAAAGTGAGGGAGCGAGGGATGCAGTTAAGAACTAATAGTGCATCGGAAAGGAGATATTCGTATGATATAACAAAATCCTGTCTTTTCCAAAGAAACTTTACTCGATTTAGAAGGAGAAGTCATGAAACCCATAGTATTTCATAACGACGGAATTTCTGTGTTAATTCGTCAATGTGAGGGAGCCAGAGATGCAGTGAAGAAGGAATAGTGCATCGGAAAGGAGATAGTCGTATCCCATAAGAAAATCCTGTCGTTTCCATAGAATCGTTACTCGATTTAGGAGGAGAAGTCATAGAACCCATGGTATTTAATAGCGACGCCATTTCTGTGTTAATTCATCGATGTGAGGGAGCGAGAGACGCAGTAAAGAAGGAATAGTGCATCGGAAACGAGATACTCGTATCCCAAAAGAAAGTCCTGTCGTTCCCATAGAAACGTTTCATGATTTAGAAGGAGAAGTCATAGAACCAATAGTATTTAATAGCGACGCAATTTCCGCGTTAATTCGTCAACGACAGGGAGCGAGGGATGCAGTAAAGAGGGAATAGTGCATCGGAAATTAGATACTCGTATCCCAAATGAAATTACTATCGTTTCCATAGAAACGTTACTCGATTTAGAAAGAGAAGTCATTGAACCCATAGCATTTCGTAGCGACGCAATATCTGAGTTAATTTGTCAATGTGAGGGAGCGTGGGATGCAGTAAAGGACGAATAGAGCATCGGAAAGGAGATACACGTATCCCAAAAGAAAATACTGTCGTTTCATTCGAAAAATTTCTCGATATAGAAGGAGAAGTCATAGAACCCATAGTATTTCATACTGACGCAATATCTGAGTTAATTCGTCAATGTGAGGGAGCGAGGGATGCAGTAAAGAAGGAATAGTGCATCGGAAAGGAGATACTCGTATACCAGAAGAAAATCCTGTCGTTTCCATAGACACGTTACTCGATTTTGAAGGAGAAGTCATAGAATCCACAGTATTTCATTGCCACGCAATTTCGTGTTATTTCGTCAATGTGAGGGAGCGAGGGATGCGGTATAGATGGAATAGTGGATCGGAAAGGAGATACTCGTATTCCAATAGAAATTCCTGTCGTCTCCATAGAAACGATACTCGATTTAGAAAGGGAAGTCATTGAACCCATAGTATTTCATAACGACGCACATTCTGTGTTAATTCGTCAGTGTGAGGGAGCGAGGGATGCAGGAAAGAGGGAATAGTGCGGCGGAAAGGAGATACTCGTAACCCAAAAGAAAATCCTGTCGTTTCATTAGAAACGTTACTCGATTTAGAAGGGGGAGTCATAGAACACATTGAATTTGAAAGCGACGCAATATCTGTGTGAATTCGTCAATGTGAGGGAGCGAGGGATGCAGTACAGAAGGAATAGTGTATCGGAAAGAAGATAGACATATCCCAAAAGAAAATCCTGTCGTTTCCATAGAAACGTTACTCGATATAGAAGGAGCGGACATAGAATCCATAGTATTTCATCGCGACGCAATTTCTGTGTTAATTCGTCAATAAGAGGGACCGAGGAATGCAGTAAAGAAGGAATAGTGCATCGGAAAGGAGATACTCATATACCGGAAGATATTCCTGTCGTTTCCATGGAAACGATACTCGATTTAGAAGGAGAAGTCATAGAACACATAGCATTTCATAGCGACGCAATATATGAGTTAATTTGTCAATGTGAGGGAGCGTGAAATGCAGTAAAGAAGCAATAGTGCATCGGAAAGGAGATAAACCTATCCCAAAAGCAAATCCTGTCGTTTCCATAGAAACGTTACTCGATTTAGAAGGAGAAGTCATAGAACCCATAGTATTTCATAGCGACGCAATTTCTGCGTTAATTCGCCAATGTGAAGGAGCGAGGGATGCAGTAAAGAGGAAATAGTGGATCGGAAAGGACATACACGTATCCCAAAATAAAATCCTGTTGTTTCAATAGAAACGTTACTCGATTTTGAAGGGGGTGCCGTGGAACGCATTTTATTTCAAAGCGACGCAATGTCGGTGTTTATTCGTCAATGTGAGGGAGCGAGGGATAAAGTACAGAAGGAATAGTGCATCGGAAATGAGATACTCGTATCCCAAAGAAAATCCTGTCGTTTCAATAGAAACATTACTCGATTTAGGAGGGGAAGCCATAGATCCCATAGTATCTCATAGCCACGCAACTTCTGTGTTAATTCGCCAATGTGAGGAGGAGGGATGCAGTACAGAAGGAATAGTGCATCGGAAAGGAGATAAACCTATCCCAAAAGAAAATCCTGTCGTTCCATAGAAACGTTACTCGATTTAGAAGGAGAGGTCTTAGAATCCATTGTATTTCATAGCGACGCAATTTCTGTGTTAATTCGTCAATGTGAGGGAACGAGAGACGCAGTAAAGAAGGAATAGTGCATCGGAAAGGACGTACACGTCTCCCAAAATAAAATCCTGTTGTTTCAATAGAAACGTTACTCGATTTTGAAGGGGGTGCCATGGAACGCATTTTATTTCAAAGCGACGCAATATCGGTGTTAATTCGTCAAAGTGAGGGAGCGAGGGATAAAGTACAGAAGGAATAGTGCATCGGAAAGGAGATACTCGTATCCCAAAGAAAATCCTGTCGTTTCAATAGAAACATTACTCGATTTAGGAGGGGAAGCCATAGATCCCATAGTATCTCATAGCCACGCAACTTCTGTGTTAATTCGCCAATGTGAGGAGGAGGGATGCAGTACAGAAGGAATAGTGCATCGGAAAGGAGATAGTCGTATCCCAAAAGCAAATCCTGTCGTTTCCATAGAAACGTTACTTGATTTAGAAGGAGAAGTCATAGAGCCCATAGCTTTTCATAGCAACACAATTATTGTGTTAATTCGTCAATGTGAGGCAGCGAGAGATACCGTAAAGGCGGAATAGTGCATCGGAAAGTAGATACTCGTACCCCAAAAGAAAATCCTGTCGTTTCAATAGAAACGTTACTCGATTTAGAAGAGGTCATAGAACACATAGTATTTCATAGCGACGCAATTTCTATGTTAATTCGCCAATCTGAGGACTCGAGGGATGCAATACAGAAGGAATAGTGCATCGGAAAGGAGATAGTCGTATCCCAAAAGAAAATCCCGTCGTTTCCTGAGAAACGTTACTCGACTTAGAAGGGATGTCCCAGAACGCATTGTATTTCAAAGCGTCGCAATATCTGTGTTAATTCGTCAATGTGAGGGAACGTGGGATGCAGCACAGAAGGAATAGTGCATCGGAAAGGAGATACACGTATCCCAAAAGGAAATCCTGTCGTTTCATTCGTTAAATTACTCGATATAGAAGGAGAAGTCATAGATCTTATAGTATTTCATAGCCACGTAATTTCAGTGTTAATTCGCCAAAGTGAGGTAGCGAGGGATGCAGTACAGAAGGAATAGTGCATCGGAAAGAAGACAGTCGTATCCTAAAAGAAAATCCTGTCGTTTCCATACAAACGTTACTCGATTTAGAAGGAGAAGTCGTAGAACCCGTAGTATTTCATAGCGACGCAATTTCTGTGTTAATTCGTCAATGTGAGGGAGCGAGGGATGCAGTAAAGAAGGAAAAGTGCATCGGAAAGGAGATACTCGTGTACCAGAAGAAAATCCTGTCGTTTCCATGGAAACGTTACTCGATTTAGAAGGAGAAGTCATAGAACCCACAGTATTTCATAAATACGCAATTTCGGTGTTAATTCGTCAATATGAGGTAGCGAGGGATGCAGTAAAGAAGGAATTGTGCATCGGAACGGAGATACTCGTATCCCAAAAGAAATTTCTGTCGTTTCGATAGAAACGTTACTCGATTTAGAAGGAGAAGTCATAGAACCCATAGTATTTCATTGCGACGCAATTTCTGTGTTAATTCGTCAATGTGTTGGAGCGAGGGATGCACTAATGAAGGAATAGTGCATCGGAAAGGAGGTACTCGTATCCCAAAAGAAAATCCTTTCGTTTCCATGGAAACGTTACTTGATTTAGAGGGAGAAGTCACAGAACCCATAATAATTCATAGCGACGCAATTTCTGTGTTAATTCGTCAATGTGAGTAAGCGAGGGATGAAGTAAGGAAGGAATAGTGCATCGGAAAGGAGATAGTCGAATCCCCAAACGAAAACCAGTCGTTTCCATAGAAACGTTACTCGATTTAGAAGGGGAAGTCATAGAACCCATAGTATTCAATAGCGACGCAATTTCTGTGCTTATTCGTCAATGTGAGGGAGCGGGGTACGCAGTAAAGAACTAATAGTGCATCGGAAAGGAGTCACTCGCATCATAAAAGAAAATCCTGTCGTTTCTATAGAAACATTAGTCGATTTAGAAGGAGAAGTCATGGAACCCATAGTATTTCATAGCGACACAATATATGTGTTATTTCGTTAATGTGAGGGAGCAGGGGATGCAGTAAAGGAGGAATAGTGCATCGGAAAGGAGATACTCGTATCCCAAAAGAAAATCCTGTCATTTCAATAGAAACGTTAGTCGATTTAGAAGGAGAAGTCACAGAACCCATAGTATTTCATAGCGACGCAATTTCTGTGTTAATTCGTCAAAGTGAGTGAGCAAGAGACGCAGTAAAGAAGGAATAGTGCATCGGAAAGGACATACACGTATCCCAAAAGAAAATCCTGTCGCTTCGATAGAAACGTTACTCGATTTAGAGAGAGAAGTCATAGAACCCATAGTATTTCTTAGCGACCCAATTTCCGCGGTACTTCGTCAATGCGATTGACCGAGGGATGCAGTAAAGAGGGAATAGTGCATCGGAAAGGAGATACTCGTGTCCCAAAAGAAATTCCTGTCGTTTCCATAGAAACGTTACTCGATTTAGAAGGAGATGTCATAGAACCCATAGTATTTCATAGCGACGCAATTTCTGTGTGTTAATTCATCAATGTGAGGGAACGAGGGATGCAGTAAAGAAGTAATAGTGCATTGGAAAGGAGATGCTCGTATCCCAAAAGAAAATTCTGTCGTTTCAATTGAAACGTTATTCGATTTTGAAGGGGGAGTAATAGAACGCATTGTATATCAAAGCCACGCAATATCTGCTTTAATTCTTCAATGTGAGGGAGCGAGGGATGCAGTACAGAAGGAATAGTGCATCGTAAAGATGATACTCGTATCCCCAAAAAAAATCCTGTCGTTTCAATAGAAACATTACTCGATTTAGGAGGGGAAGCCATAGATCCCATAGTATCTCATAGCCACGTAACTTCTGTGTTAATTCGCCAATGTGAGGAGGAGGGATGCAGTACAGAAGGAATAGTGCATTGGAAAGGAGATAGTCGTATCCCAAAAGCAAATCCTGTCGTTTCCATAGAAACGTTACTCGATTTAGAAGGAGAAGTCATAGAACCCATAGTATTTCATAGCGACGCAATTTCTGCGTTAATTCGCCAATGTGAAGGAGCGAGGGATGCAGTAAAGAGGAAATAGTGGATCGGAAAGGACATACACGTATCCCAAAATAAAATCCTGTTGTTTCAATAGAAACGTTACTCGATTTTGAAGGGGGTGCCGTGGAACGCATTTTATTTCAAAGCGACGCAATATCGGTGTTAATTCGTCAATGTGAGGGAGCGAGGGATAAAGTAGAGAAGGAATAGTGCATCGGAAATGAGATACTCGTATCCCAAAGAAAATCCTGTCGTTTCAATAGAAACATTACTCGATTTAGGAGGGGAAGCCATAGATCCCATAGTATCTCATAGCCACGCAACTTCTGTGTTAATTCGCCAATGTGAGGAGGAGGGATGCAGTACAGAAGGAATAGTGCATCGGAAAGGAGATAAACCTTTCCCAAAAGAAAATCCTGTCGTTCCATAGAAACGTTACTCGATTTAGAAGGAGAGGTCTTAGAATCCATAGTATTTCATAGCGACGCAATTTCTGTGTTAATTCGTCAATGTGAGGGAACGAGAGACGCAGTAAAGAAGGAATAGTGCATCGGAAAGGACGTACACGTCTCCCAAAATAAAATCCTGTTGTTTCAATAGAAACGTTACTCGATTTTGAAGGGGGTGCCATGGAACGCATTTTATTTGAAAGCGACGCAATATCGGTGTTAATTCGTCAAAGTGAGGGAGCGAGGGATAAAGTACAGAAGGAATAGTGCATCGGAAAGGAGATACTCGTATCCCAAAGAAAATCCTGTCGTTTCAATAGAAACATTACTCGATTTAGGAGGGGAAGCCATAGATCCCATAGTATCTCATAGCCACGCAACTTCTGTGTTAATTCGCCAATGTGAGGAGGAGGGATGCAGTACAGAAGGAATAGTGCATCGGAAAGGAGATACCCGTATCCCAAAAGAAAATCCTGTCGTTTCCATAGAAACGTTACTTGATTTAGAAGGAGAAGTCATAGAGCCCATAGCTTTTCATAGCAACACAATTATTGTGTTAATTCGTCAATGTGAGGCAGCGAGAGATACCGTAAAGGCGGAATAGTGCATCGGAAAGTAGATACTCGAACCCCAAAAGAAAATCCTGTCGTTTCTATAGAAACGTTACGCGAATTTGAAGGGGGAGTCATGGAATCCATAGTATTTCATTGCCACGCAATTTCCTGTTAATTCGTCAATGTGAGGGAGCGAGGGACGCGGTATAGAAGGAATAGTGCACCGGAAAGTAGATACTCGTATCCCAAAACTAAATCCTTTCGTTTTAATAGAATCGTTACTCGATTTAGATGGAGAAGTCACAGAACCCATAGTATTTAATAGCGACGCAATTTCTGCGTTAATTCGTCAATGTGAAGGAGCGAGGGATGCAGTCAAGAGGGAATAGTGGATCGGAAAGGAGATACTCGTATCCCAAAATAAATTCCTGTCGTTTCGATAGAAACTATACTCGATTTAGAAAGAGAAGTCATAGAACCCATAGTAATTCATAGCCACGCAATTTCTGTGTAAATTCGTCAATGTGAGGGAGCGAGGGATGCAGTAAAGAAGGAATAGTGCAGCAGAAAGAAGACAATCGTATCACAAAAGAAATTCCTCTCATTTCAATAGAAACGTTACTCGAGTTAGAAGGGGGAGTCATAGAACGCATTGAATTGGAAAGCGACGCAATATCTGTGTGAATTCGTCAATGTGAGGGATCAAGGGATGCAGTAGGGGAGGAATAGTGCATCAGAAAGGAGATACTCGTATCCCAAAGGAAATTACTATCGTTTCCATAGAAACGTTACTCGATTTAGAACGAGAAGTCATAGAACCCATAGTATTTCATAGTGACACAATTTCTGTGTTAATTCGTTAATGTGCGGGAGCGATAGATGCAGTAAAGAAGGAATAGGGCATCGGAAAGGAGATAGTCGTATCCCAAAAGAATACCCTGTTGTTTCCACAGAAACGTCATTCGATTTAGAAGAATAAGTCATAGAACACATAGTATTTCATGGCGATGAATTTCTGTGTTAATTCGTCAATGTGAGGGAGCGAGGGATGAAGTAAAGAAGGAATAGTGCATCGGAAAGGAGATACTCGTTCCCGAAAAGAAAATCCTGTCGTTGCCATGGAAACGTTACACGATTTAGAAGGAGAAGCCATTGAACCCATAGTAATCCATAGCGACGCAATTTCCGTGTTAATTCGTCAATGTGAGGGAGCGAGGAATGCAGTAAAGAAGGAATAGTGCATCGGAAATTAGATACTCGTATACCAGAAGAAATTCCTGCCGTTTCCATAGAAACGATACTCGATTTAGAAGGAGAAGTCATAGAACACATAGTAGTTCATAGCGACGCAATTTCTGTGATAATTCGTCAATGAGAGGGAACGAGGCATGCAGTTAAGAAGGAATAGAGCATCGGAAAGGAGATACCCGTATCCCAAAAGAAAATCCTGTCGCTTCAATGGAAACGTTACTCGATATAGAATTAGAAGTCATAGAACACATAGTAGTCCATAGCCACGAAATTTCTTTGGTAATTCGTCAATGTGAGGGTGCGAGGAATGCAGTAAAAAAGGAATAGTGCATCGGAAAGGAGATACTCGTATCCCAAATGAAAATCCTATCGTTTCAATAGAAACGTTACTCGATTTAGGAGGAAAAGTCATAGAACACATAGTATTTGATAGCATCGCTATTACTGTGTTAATTCGTCAATGTGAGGGAGCCAGGGAAGCAGTAAAGAAGGAAAAGTGCATCGGGAAGGAGATACTCGTATATCAGAAGAAAATCCTGTAGTTTCCATAGAAACGTTACTCGAATTAGAAGGAGATGTCATAGAACCCATAGTATTTAATAGCCACGCAATTTCTGTCTTAATTCGTCAAAGTCAGGGAGCGAGGGATGCAGTAAAGAAGGAATAGTGCAGCGGAAAGGAGGTACTCGTATCCCAAAAGAAATTCCAGTCGTTCCCATAGAAACGTTACTCGATTTAGAAAGAGATGTCATAGAACCAACAGTATTTCATTGCGACGTAATTTCTGTGTGTTAATTCATCAATGTGAGGGGCCGAGGGATGCAGTAACGAAGTAATACTGCATTGGAAAGGAGATGCTCGTATCCCAAAAGAAAATCCTGTCGTTTCTATAGAAACGTTACGCGAATTTGAAGGGGGAGTCATGGAATCCATAGTATTTCATTGCCACGCAATTTCCTGTTAATTCGTCAATGTGAGGGAGCGAGGGACGCGGTATAGAAGGAATAGTGCACCGGAAAGTAGATACTCGTATCCCAAAACTAAATCCTTTCGTTTTAATAGAAACGTTACTCGATTTAGAAGGAGAAGTCACAGAACCCATAGTATTTAATAGCGACGCAATTTCTGCGTTAATATGTCAATGTGAAGGAGCGAGGGATGCAGTCAAGAGGGAATAGTGGATCGGAAAGGAGATACTCGTATCCCAAAATAAATTCCTGTCGTTTCGATAGAAACTATACTCGATTTAGAAAGAGAAGTCATAGAACCCATAGTAATTCATAGCCACGCAATTTCTGTGTAAATTTGTCAATGTGAGGGAGCGAGGGATGCAGTAAAGAAGGAATAGTGCAGCAGAAAGAAGACAATCGTATCACAAAAGAAATTCCTGTCATTTCAATAGAAACGTTACTCGAGTTAGAAGGGGGAGTCATAGAACGCATTGAATTGGAAAGCGACGCAATATCTGTGTGAATTCGTCAATGTGAGGGATCAAGGGATGCAGTAGGGGAGGAATAGTGCATCAGAAAGGAGATACTCGTATCCCAAAGGAAATTACTATCGTTTCCATAGAAACGTTACTCGATTTAGAACGAGAAGTCATAGAACCCATAGTATTTCATAGTGACACAATTTCTGTGTTAATTCGTTAATGTGCGGGAGCGATAGATGCAGTAAAGAAGGAATAGGGCATCGGAAAGGAGATAGTCGTATCCCAAAAGAATACCCTGTTGTTTCCACAGAAACGTCATTCGATTTAGAAGAATAAGTCATAGAACACATAGTATTTCATGGCGATGAATTTCTGTGTTAATTCGTCAATGTGAGGGAGCGAGGGATGAAGTAAAGAAGGAATAGTGCATCGGAAAGGAGATACTCGTTCCCGAAAAGAAAATCCTGTCGTTGCCATGGAAACGTTACACGATTTAGAAGGAGAAGCCATTGAACCCATAGTAATCCATAGCGACGCAATTTCCGTGTTAATTCGTCAATGTGAGGGAGCGAGGAATGCAGTAAAGAAGGAATAGTGCATCGGAAATTAGATACTCGTATACCAGAAGAAATTCCTGTCGTTTCCATAGAAACGATACTCGATTTAGAAGGAGAAGTCATAGAACACATAGTAGTTCATAGCGACGCAATTTCTGTGATAATTCGTCAATGTGAGGGAACGAGGCATGCAGTAAAGAAGGAATAGAGCATCGGAAAGGAGATACCCGTATCCCAAAAGAAAATCCTGTCGCTTCAATGGAAACGTTACTCGATATAGAATTAGAAGTCATAGAACACATAGTAGTCCATAGCCACGAAATTTCTTTGGTAATTCGTCAATGTGAGGGTGCGAGGAATGCAGTAAAAAAGGAATAATGCATCGGAAAGGAGATGCTGGTATCCCAAATGAAAATCCCATCGTTTCAATAGAAACGTTACTCGATTTAGGAGGAAAAGTCATAGAACACATAGTATTTGATAGCATCGCTATTACTGTGTTAATTCGTCAATGTGAGGGAGCCAGGGAAGCAGTAAAGAAGGAAAAGTGCATCGGGAAGGAGATACTCGTATATCAGAAGAAAATCCTGTAGTTTCCATAGAAACGTTACTCGAATTAGAAGGAGATGTCATAGAACCCATAGTATTTAATAGCCACGCAATTTCTGTCTTAATTCGTCAAAGTCAGGGAGCGAGGGATGCAGTAAAGAAGGAATAGTGCAGCGGAAAGGAGGTACTCGTATCCCAAAAGAAAATCCTGTCGTTTCCATAGAAACGTTACTCGATTTAAAGGAGAAGTCAAAGAACCCATAGTATTTCATACCGACGCAATTACTGTGTTAATTCGTCAATGTGAGGGAGCGAGAGATGCAGTAAAGACGGAATAGTACATCGGAAAGGAGATACTCGTATCCTAAAAGAAAGTCCTGTCGTCTCAATTGAAACGTTACTCGATTTAGAAGGAGAATTCATGGAACACATAGTATTTCATAGCGACGCGATTTCTGTGTTAATTCGCCAATGTGAGGAAGCGAGGGATGCAGTACAGAAGGATTAGTGCATCGGAAAGGAGATAGTCGAATCCCAAAAGAAAATCCCGTCGTTTCCTTAGAAACGTTACTCGATTTCGAAGGAGAAGTCATAGAACCCATAGTATTTCATAGCGTCGCAATTACTGTGTTAATTCGTCAATGTGAGGGAGCGAGAGATGCAGTAAAGACGGAATAGTGCATCGGAAAGGAGATACTCGTATCCTGAAAGAAAATCTTGTCGTCTCAATTGAAACGTTACTCGATGTAGAAGGAGAAGTCATGGAACACATAGTATTTCATAGCGACGCAATTTCTGTGTTAATTCACCAATGTGAGAAAGCGAGGGATCCAGTACAGAAGGATTAGTGCATCGGAAAGGAGATAGTCGTATTACAAAAGAAAATCCCGTCGTTTCCTTAGAAACGTTACTCGATTTAGAAGGAGAAGTCATAGAACCCATAGTAATTAATAGCAAACAATTTCTGTGTTAATTCGTCAATGTGAGGGAGCGAGGGATGCAGTAAAGGAGGAATAGTGCATCGGAAAGGAGATACTGGTTTACCAGAAGAAAATCCTGTCGTTTCTATAGAAACGTTACTCGATTTAGAAGGAGAAGTCATAGAACCCATAGTATTTTATAGCGACGCAATTTCTGTGTTAATTCGTCAAATTGAGGGAGCGAGGGACGCAATAAAGAAGGAATAGAGCATCGGAAAGGTCATACACGTATCCCAAAAGAAAATCCTGTCGCTTCCATAGAAACGTTACTCGATTTAGATGGAGATGTCATAGAAACCATAGTATATCATAGCGACGCAATTTCTGTGTGTTAATTCATGAATGTGAGGGACCGAGGGATGCAGTAATGAAGGAATAGTGCTTTGGAGAGGAGATGCTCGTATCCCAAAAGAAAATCCTGTCGTTTCAATAGAAACGTTATTCGATTTTGAATGGGGAGTAATACAACGCATTGTATATCAAAGCCACACAATTTCTGATTTAATTCGTCAATGCCAGAGGGCGAGGGATGCAGTAAAGAACTAATAGTGCATCGGAAAGGAGATACTCGTATCATAAAAGAAAATCCTGTCGTTTCCATAGAAACGTTACTCGATTTAGAAAGAGAAGTCATGGAACCCATAGTATTTCATAGCGACGCATCTTCTGTGTTAATTCGTCAATGTGAGGGAGCGAGGGATGCAGTAAAGAAGGAATAGTGCATCGGAATGGAGATACTCGTATCCCAAAACAAAATCCTGTTGTTTCATTAGAAACGTTACTCGATTTAGAAGGGGAAGCCATATATCCCATAGTCTTTCATAGGCACGCAATTCCTATGTTAATTCGCCAATGTGAGGGAGCAAGGGATGCAGTACAGAAGGAATAGTGCATCGGAAAGGAGATAGTCGTATCCCAAAAGCAAATCCTGTCGTTTCCATAGAAACGTTAATCGATCTAGAAGGAGAAGTCATAGAACGCATTGTATTTCAAAGCGACGCAATATCAGTGTTAAATCGTCAATGTGAGGGAGCGAGGGATAAAGTACAGACAGAATAGTGCATCGGAAAGGAGATACTCGTATGCCAGAAGAAATTCCTGTCGTTACCATAGAAACGTTACTCGATTTAGAAGGAGAAGTCATAGAACCCATAGTATATCATAGCCACGCAATTTCAGTGCTAATTCATCAATGTGAAAGTGCGAGGGATGAAGTAAAGAAGGAATAGTGCATCGGAAAGGAGATACTGGTTTACCAGAAGAAAATCCTGTCGTTTCTATAGAAACGTTACTCGATTTAGAAGGAGAAGTCATAGAACCCATAGTATTTCATAGCGACGCAATTTCTGTGTTAATTCGTCAATGTGAGGGAGCGAGAGACGTAGTAAAGAAGGAATAGCGCATCGGAAAGGACATACACGTATCCCAAAAGAAAATTCTGTCGTTTCCATAGAAACGTTACTCGATTTAGAAGGAGAAGTCATAGAACCCATAGTATTTCATACCGACGCAATTTCATTGATAATTCGCCAATGTGAGGGAGCGAGGGATGCAGTACAGAAGGAATAGAGCATCGGAAAGGATATAGTCGTATCTCAAAAGAATATCCTGTCGTTTCTATAGAAACGTTACTCGATGTAGAAAGCGAAGTCATAGAACACATAGTATTCCATAGCGTCGCTATTACTGTATTAATTCGTCAATGTGAGGGAGCCAAGGAAGCAGTAAAGAAGGAAAAGTGCATCGGAAAGGAGATACTCGTATCCCAAAAGAAAATCCTGTCGTTTCAATAGAAACGTTACTCCAATTAGAAGGGGAAGTCATAGAACGCATTGTATTTCAAAGCGACGCAATATCTGCGTTAATTCGTCAATGTGATTGACCGACGGATGCAGTAATGAGGGAATAGTGCATCGGAAAGGAGATACTCGTATCCCAATAAAAATTCCTTTCGTTTCCATAGAAACGTTACTCGATTTAGAAGGGGGAGTAATAGAACGCATTGTATTTCAAAGCGACGCAATATCTGTGATAATTCGTCATTGTGAGGGAGCGAGGGATGCAGTACAGAAGAAATGGTGCATCGGAAAGGTAATAGTCGTATCCCAAAAACAAAAGCTGTCGTTTCCATAGAAACGTTACTCGATTTAGAAGGAGAAGTCATAGAACCCATAGTATTTCATAGCGACGCAATACCTGTGTTAATTCGTCAATGTGAGGGAGCGGGGGATGCAGTAAAGAAGGAATAGCGCATCGGAAAGGAGATACTCGTATCCCAAAAGAAAATCCTGTGATTTCAATAGAAACGTTACTCGATTTTGAAGGGGGAGTCATAGAACGCATTGTATTTCAAAGCGACGCAATTTCTGCGTTACTTCGCCAATGTGAAGGAGCGACGGATGCAGTAAAGAGGCAATAGTGCATCGGAAAGGAGATACTCGTATCCCAAAAGAAAATCCTGTCGGTTCCATAGAAACGTTACTCGATTCAAAAGGAGAAGTCATAGAATCAATAGTATTTCATTGCCACGCAATTTCTGTGTTAATTCGTCAACGTGAGGGAGCGAGGGATGCGGTGAAGAAGGGATAGTGCATCGGAAAGGAGATACTCGTATCCCAAAGCAAAATCCTGCAATTTCAATAGAAACGTTACTCGATTTAGAAGGAGATGTCATAGAACCCAGAGTATTTCATAGCGACGCAATTTCTGCGTTACTTCGTCAATGTGAAGGAGCGAGGGATGCAGTAGAGAGGGAATATTGGATCGGAGAGGAGATAGACGTATCCCAAAAGATATTCCTGTCGTTCCACAGAAACGATACTCGTTTTAGAAAGAGAAGTCATAGAACCCATAGTATTTCATAGCGACGCAATTGCCGCGTTAATTCGTCAATGTGAAAGAGCGATGGATGCAGTAAAGAGGGAATAGTGCATCGGAAAGGAGATACTCGTATCCCAAAAGAAAATCCTGTGGTTTCAATAGAAACGATACTCGATTTTGAAGGGGGAGTCATAGAACGCATTGTATTTCAAAGCGACGCAATATCAGTGTTAAATCGTCAATGTGAGGGAGCGAGGGATAAAGTACAGATAGAATAGTGCATCGGAAAGGAGATACTCGTATGCCAGAAGAAATTCCTGTCGTTACCATAGAAACGTTACTCGATTTAGAAGGAGAAGTCATAGAACCCATAGTATATCGTAGCCACGCAATTTCATTGATAATGCGCCAATGTGAGGGAGCGAGGGATGCAGTACAGAAGGAATAGTGGTTCTGAAAGGATACAGTCGTGTCTCAAAAGAAAATCCTGTCGTTTCTATAGAAACGTTGCTCGATGTAGAAAGAGAAGCCATAGAACACATAGTAATCCATAGCGTCGCTATTACTGTGTTAATTCGTCAATGTGAGGGAGCCAAGGAAGCAGTAAAGAAGGAAAAGTGCATCGGAAAGGAGATGCTCGTATCCCAAAAGAAAATCCTGTCGTTTCAATAGAAACATTACTCGATTTAGGAGGGGAAGCCATATATCCCATAGTCTTTCATAGGCACGCAATTCCTGTGTAAATTCGCCAATGTGAGGGAGCGAGGGATGCAGTACAGAATGAATAGTGCATCGGAAAGATGATACTCGTACCCCAAAAGAAAATCCTGTCGTTTCAATAGAAACATTACTCGATTTAGGAGGGGAAGCCATATATCCCATAGTCTTTCATAGGCACGCAATTCCTGTGTTAATTCGCCAATGTGAGGGAGCAAGGGATGCAGTACAGAAGGAATAGTGCATCGGAAAGGAGATAGTCTTATCCCAAAAGCAAATCCTGTCGTTTCCATAGAAACGTTAATCGATCTAGAAGGAGAAGTCATAGAACGCATTGATTTCAAAGCGACGCAATATCAGTGTTAAATCGTCAATGTGAGGGAGCGAGGGATAAAGTACAGACAGAATAGTGCATCGGAAAGGAGATACTCGTATGCCAGAAGAAATTCCTGTCGTTACCATATAAACGTTACTCGATTTAGAAGGAGAAGTCATAGAACCCATAGTATATCATAGCCACGCAATTTCAGTGCTAATTCATCAATGTGAAAGTGCGAGGGATGCAGTAAAGAAGGAATAGTTCATCGGAAAGGAGATACTCGTATCCCAAAAGATAATCCTGTCGTTTCCATAGAAACGTTACTCGATTTAGAAGGAGAACTCATAGAAACCGTAGTATTTCATAGCGACGCAATTTCTGCGATAATTCGTCAATGTGAGGGAGCGAGGGATGAACTAAAGAAGGAATAGTGCATCGGAAAGGAGCTAGTCGTATCCGAAAACAAGATCCTGTCATTTCAATAGAAACGTTACTCGATTTAGAAGGAGAAGTCATAGAACCCATAGTATTTCATAGCGACACAATATCTGTGTTAATTCGTCAATGTGAGGGAGCGGGATATGCAGTAAGGAAGGAATAGTGCATCGGAAAGGAGATACTCGTATCCCAAAAGAAAATCCTGTGGTTTCAATAGAAACGATACTCGATTTTGAAGGGGGAGTCATAGAACGCATTGTATTTCAAAGCGACGCAATATCAGTGTTAAATCGTCAATGTGAGGGAGCGAGGGATAAAGTACAGATAGAATAGTGCATCGGAAAGGAGATACTCGTATGCCAGAAGAAATTCCTGTCGTTACCATAGAAACGTTACTCGATTTAGAAGGAGAAGTCATAGAACCCATAGTATATCATAGCCACGCAATTTCATTGATAATGCGCCAATGTGAGGGAGCGAGGGATGCAGTACAGAAGGAATAGTGGTTCTGAAAGGATACAGTCGTGTCTCAAAAGAAAATCCTGTCGTTTCTATAGAAACGTTGCTCGATGTAGAAAGAGAAGCCATAGAACACATAGTAATCCATAGCGTCGCTATTACTGTGTTAATTCGTCAATGTGAGGGAGCCAAGGAAGCAGTAAAGAAGGAAAAGTGCATCGGAAAGGAGATGCTCGTATCCCAAAAGAAAATCCTGTCGTTTCAATAGAAACATTACTCGATTTAGGAGGGGAAGCCATATATCCCATAGTCTTTCATAGGCACGCAATTCCTGTGTAAATTCGCCAATGTGAGGGAGCGAGGGATGCAGTACAGAATGAATAGTGCATCGGAAAGATGATACTCGTACCCCAAAAGAAAATCCTGTCGTTTCAATAGAAACATTACTCGATTTAGGAGGGGAAGCCATATATCCCATAGTCTTTCATAGGCACGCAATTCCTGTGTTAATTCGCCAATGTGAGGGAGCAAGGGATGCAGTACAGAAGGAATAGTGCATCGGAAAGGAGATAGTCTTATCCCAAAAGCAAATCCTGTCGTTTCCATAGAAACGTTAATCGATCTAGAAGGAGAAGTCATAGAACGCATTGATTTCAAAGCGACGCAATATCAGTGTTAAATCGTCAATGTGAGGGAGCGAGGGATAAAGTACAGACAGAATAGTGCATCGGAAAGGAGATACTCGTATGCCAGAAGAAATTCCTGTCGTTACCATATAAACGTTACTCGATTTAGAAGGAGAAGTCATAGAACCCATAGTATATCATAGCCACGCAATTTCAGTGCTAATTCATCAATGTGAAAGTGCGAGGGATGCAGTAAAGAAGGAATAGTTCATCGGAAAGGAGATACTCGTATCCCAAAAGATAATCCTGTCGTTTCCATAGAAACGTTACTCGATTTAGAAGGAGAACTCATAGAAACCGTAGTATTTCATAGCGACGCAATTTCTGCGATAATTCGTCAATGTGAGGGAGCGAGGGATGAACTAAAGAAGGAATAGTGCATCGGAAAGGAGCTAGTCGTATCCGAAAACAAGATCCTGTCATTTCAATAGAAACGTTACTCGATTTAGAAGGAGAAATCATAGAACCCATAGTATTTCATAGCGACACAATATCTGTGTTAATTCGTCAATGTGAGGGAGCGGGATATGCAGTAAGGAAGGAATAGTGCATCGGAAAGGAGATACTCGTATCCCAAAAGAAAATCCTGTCATTTCCATTCAAACGTTACTTGATTTAGAAGGAGATGTCATTGAACACATAGTGTTCCATAGCGATGCAATTTCTCTGATAAATCGTCAATGTGAGGGATCCAAGGATGCAGTAAAGAAGGAATAGTGCATCGGAAAGGAGATACTCGTAACCCAAAACAAAATCCAGTCGTTTCCATAGAAACGTAACTCGATTTAGAAGGAGAAGTCATAGAACACATACTATTTAATAGCCACGCAAATCCTGTCTTAATTCGTCAATGTCAGGGAGCGAGGGATGCAGTAAAGAAGGAATAGTGCTGCGGAATTAAGATACTCGTATCCCAAAAGAAAATCCTGTCGTTTCCATAGAAACGTTACTCGATTTAGAAGGTGAAGTCATAGAACCAATAGTTTTTCATTGCGACGCAATTTCTGTGTTAATTCGCTAGTGTGAGGAAGCGAGGGATGCAGTACAGAAGGAATAGTGCATCGGAAAGGAGATAGTTGTATCCCAAAAGAAAATCCTGTTGTTTCCTTAGAAACGAAACTCGATTTAGAAGGAGAAGTCATAGAACCCATAGTATTTCATAGCGACGCAATTTCTGTGTTAATTCGTCAATGTCAGGGAGCGAGGGATGCAGTAAAGAAGGAATAGTGCACCGGAAAGGAGATACTCGTATCCCAAAAGAAAATCCTGTCGTTTCCATTGAAACGTTACTTGATTTAGTAGGAGAAGTCATTGAACACATAGTGTTCCATAGCGATGCAATTTCTCTGATAAATCGTCAATGTGAGGGATCCAAGGATGCAGTAAAGAAGGAATAGTGCATCGGAAAGGAGATACTCGTAACCCAAAACAAAATCCAGTCGTTTCCATAGAATCGTAACTCGACTTGAAAGGAGAAGTTATAGAACACATAGTATTTCACAGCAACGCAATTTGTGTGCTTATTCACCAATGCGTGGGAGCGGGAGATGCAGTAAAGAACTAATAGTGCATCGGAAAGGAGATACTTGTATCCCAAAAGGAAACCCTGTCGTTTCCATAGAAACGTTAATCGATTTAGAAGGAGAAGTCATGGAACCCATAGTATTACATAGCGACGCAATTTCTGTGTTAATTCGTCAATGTGAGGGAGCGAGGGATGATGTAAAGAAGGAATAGTGCATCGAAAAGAAGATACTCGTATCCCAAAAGAAATTTCTGTCGTTTCCATAGAAACGTTACTCGATTTAGAAGGAGAAGTTATAGAACCCATAGTATTTCAAAGCGACGAAATTTCTGTGCTTATTCGTCAGTGTGAGGGAGCGGGGGATGCTGTAAGGAACTAATACTGCATCGGAAAGGAGATACTCGCATCATAAAAGAAAATCCTGTCGTTTCTATAGAAACGTTACTCGATTTAGAAGGAGATCCCATAGAACACATAGTTTATCATAGCCACGCAATTTCTGTCTTAATCCGTCAATGTCACGGAGCGAGGGATGCAGTATAGAAGGAATAGTGCATCGGAAAGGAGGTACTCGTATACCAAAAGAAAATCCTCTCGTTTCCATAGAAACGTTACTCGATTTAGAAGGATGTGTCATAGAACCAACAGTATTTCGTAGCGACGTAATCTCTGTGTTATTCGTCAATGTGAGGGGGCGATGGATGCAGTAAAGAAGGAATAGTGCATCGGAAAGGAGATACTCTTATCCCAAAAGAAAATCCTGTCGTTTCCATTGAAACGTTACTCGATTTAGAAGCAGAAGTCATTGAACACATAGTATTTCATAGCGACGCAATTTCAGTGTTATTTCGTCCATGTGAGGGAGCGAGGGATGCAGTAGAGAGGAATACTGGATCGGAAAGGAGATAGTCGTATCCCAAAAGATATTCCTGACGTTTCCATAGAAACGATACTCGATTTAAAAAGAAATGTCATAGAACCCATAGTATTCCATAGCGACGAAATTTCTGTGTTTATTCGTCAATGTGAGGGAGTGAGGAATGCAGTAAAGAGGGAATAGTGCATCGGAAAAGAGATACTCGTATCCTAAAAGATAATCTTGTCGTCTCCATGGTAATGTTACTCGATTACGAAGAAGAATTCATGGAACCCATAGTATTACGTAACGACGCAATTTCTGTTTTAATTCGTCAATGTCAGGGAGTGAGGGATTCAGTAAAGAAGGAATAGTGCATCGGAAAGGAGAGACTCCAATCCCAATAGAAAATCCTGTCGTTTCAACATAAACGTTACTCGGTTCAGAAGGAGAAGTCATGGAACACGTAGTATTTCATAGCGATGCAATTTCTGTGATAATTCGTCAATGTGAGGGAGCCACGGATGCAGTAATGAAGGAATAGTGCATCGGAAAGGAGATACTCGTATCCCAAAACAAAATCCTGTCGTTTCAATAGAAACGTTACTCGATTTAGGAGGAGAAGTCATAGAACCCATAGTATTTCATAGCGAAGCAATATCTGCGTTAATTCTTCAATGTGAGGGAGCGAGAGATGCAGTAAAGAAGGAATCGTGCATCGGAAATGAGATACTCGTATCCCAAAAGGAAATCCTGTCGTTTCCATAGAAACGTTACTCGATTGAGATGGAGAAGTTATAGAACCCATACTATTTCATAGCGACCCAATTTCTGTGTTTATTCGACAATGTGAGGGAGCGAGGGATGCAGTAATGAACTATTTGTGCAGGGGAAAGGAGATACTCGTATCCCAAAAAATAATCTTGTCGTTTCCATAGAAATATTACACGATTTAGAAGGAGAATTCATGGAACCCCAATTATTTCGTAGCGACGAAATATCTGTCTCAATTCGTCAATGTGAGGGTGCGAGGGATGCAGTAAAGAAGGAATAGTGCATCGGAAAGGAGATACTCGTATCTAAAAAGAAAATACTGTCGTTTCCATAGAAACGTTACTCGATTTGCTGGGAGAAGTTATAGATACCATAGTATTTCACAGTGACGCAATTTCTGTGCTTACTCTTCAATGTGAGGGAGCGAGGGATGCAGTAAACAACTAATAGTGCAGCGGAAAGGAGATCCTGGTTTCCCAATAGAAAATCCTGTCGTTTCAATAGAAACGTTACTCGATTTAGAAGGAGAAGTCATAGAACCCATAGTATTTCATAGCGACGCAATCTCTGCGTTAATTCGTCAATGTGAGGGAGCGAGAGATACAGTAAAGAAGGAATCGTGCATCGGAAATGAGATACGCGTAACCCAAAAGAGAATCCTGTCGTTTCCATAGAAACGTTACTCAATTTAGAATTAGAAGTTATAGAACCCATTCTACTTCATAGCGACGCAATTTCTGTGTTTATTCGCCAATGTGAGGCAGCGAGGGATGCAGTAATGAACTAATAGTGCAGCGGAAAGGAGATACTCGTATCCCAAAAGATAATCTTATCTTTTCCGTAGAAATATTACACGATTTAGAAGGAGAATTCATGGAACCCATAGTAGTTGGTAGCGACGCAATTTCTGTGTTAATTCGTCAATGTGAGGGAGCGAGGGATGCAGTAAAGACGGAATAGTGCATCAGAAAGGAGAGACTCCTATCCCAAAAGAAAATCCTGTCGTTTCAATAGAAACGATACTCAGTTTAGAAGGAGAAGTAATAGAACCCATAGTATTTCATAGCCGCACAATTTCTGTGCTAATTCGTGAATGTGAGGGAGCGAATGATGCAGTAAACAACTAATAGTGCATCGGAAAGGAGATACATGTATCCCAATAGAAAATCCTGTCGTTTCGATAGAAACGTTACTCGTTTTAGAAGCAGAAGTCATAGAACCCATAGTATATCATAGCGACGCAGTTTCCGGATTAATTCGCCAAAGTGAGGGAGCGAGGGATGCAGTACAGAAGGCATAGCGCATCGGAAAGGAGATACTAGTATCCACAAAAAAAATCCTGTCGTTTCCATAGAAACGTTACTCGACTTGATAGGAGAAGTTATAGATACCATAGTATTTCACAGTGACGCAATTTCTGTGCTTACTCTTCAATGTGAGGGAGCGAGGGATGCAGTAAACAACTAATAGTGCAGCGGAAAGGAGATCCTAGTATCCCAATAGAAAATCCTGTCGTTTCAATAGAAACGTTACTCGTTTTAGAAGGAGAAGTCATACAACCCATAGTATTCATAGCGACGCAATTTCTGCGTTAATTCGTCAATGTGAGGGAGCGAGAGATGCAGTAAAGAAGGAATCGTGCATCGGAAATGAGATACCCGTATCCCAAAAGAAAATCCTGTCGTTTCCATTGAAACGTTACTCGATTTAGAAGCAGAAGTCATTGAACACATAGTATTTCATAGCGACGCAATTTCAGTGTTATTTCGTCCATGTGAGGGAGCGAGGGATGCAGTAGAGAGGGAATACTGGATCGGAAAGGAGATAGTCGTATCCCAAAAGATATTCCTGACGTTTCCATAGAAACGATACTCGATTTAAAAAGAGATGTCATAGAACCCATAGTATTCCATAGCGACGAAATTTCTGTGTTTATTCGTCAATGTGAGGGAGTGAGGAATGCAGTAAAGAGGGAATAGTGCATCGGAAAAGAGATACTCGTATCCTAAAAGATAATCTTGTCGTCTCCATGGTAATGTTACTCGAATACGAAGAAGAATTCATGGAACCCATAGTATTACGTAACGACGCAATTTCTGTTTTAATTCGTCAATGTCAGGGAGTGAGGGATTCAGTAAAGAAGCTATAGTGCATCGGAAAGGAGAGACTCCAATCCCAATAGAAAATCCTGTCGTTTCAACATAAACGTTACTCGGTTTAGAAGGAGAAGTCATGGAACACGTAGTATTTCATAGCGATGCAATTTCTGTGATAATTCGTCAATGTGAGGGAGCCACGGATGCAGTAATGTAGGAATAGTGCATCGGAAAGGAGATACTCGTATCCCAAAACAAAATCCTGTCGTTTCAATAGAAACGTTACTCGATTTAGGAGGAGAAGTCATAGAACCCATAGTATTTCATAGCGAAGCAATATCTGCGTTAATTCTTCAATGTGAGGGAGCGAGAGATGCAGTAAAGAAGGAATCGTGCATCGGAAATGAGATACTCGTATCCCAAAAGGAAATCCTGTCGTTTCCATAGAAACGTTACTCGATTTAGAAGGAGAAGACATAGAACTCATAGTATTTCATAGCGACGCAATTTCAGTGTTAATTCGTCAATGTGGGGGAGCGAGGGATGCAGTAAAGCAGAAATAGCGCTTCGTAAAGGAGATACTCGTATACCAGAAGAAAATCCTGACGTTTCCATAGAAACGTTACTCGATTTAGAAGGAGATATCATAGATTCAATAGTATTTCATTGCCACGCTATTTCTGTGTTGATTCGTCAATGTGTGGGAGCGAGGGATGCAGTAAAGAAGGGATAGTGCATCGGAAAGGAGATACTCGTATCCCAAAACAAAATCCTGTCATTTCAATAGAAACGTTACTCGTTTTAGAAGAAGAAGTCATAGAACCCAGAGTATTTCATAGCGACGCAATTTCTGCGTTAATTCGTCAATGTGAAGGAGCGAGGGATGCAGTAGAGAGGGAATACTGGATCGGAAAGGAGATAGTGGTATCCCAAAAGATATTCCTGTCGTTTCCATTCAAACGATACTCGATTTAGAAAGAGAAGTCAAAGAACCCATAGTATTTCATAGCGACGCAATTTCTGTGTTAATTCGTCAATGGGAGGGAGCGAGAGACGCAGTAAAGAAGGAATAGTGCATCGGAAAGGTGATACTCGTATCCCAAAATTAAATCCCGTCGTTTCCATAGAAACGTTACTCGATTTTGAAGGAGAAGTTATAGAACCTATAGTATATCATAGCGACGCAATTTCTATGCTAATTCGTCAATGTGAGGGAGCGAGGAATGCAGTAAAGAACTAATACTGAATCGGAAAGGAGATACTCGTATAATTAAAGAAAATCCTGTTGTTTCCATAGAAACGTTGCTCGATTTAGAAACAGATGTCATAGAACCCACGGTATTTCATAGCCATGCAATTTCTGTGTTAATTCGACAATGTGAGGGAGCGAGGGATGCAGTAAAGATGGAATAGTGCAGCGGAAAGGAGATACTCGTATCCCAAAACTAAATCCTGTCGTTTCCATTGATACGTTACTCAATTTAGAAGCAGAAGTCATTGAACGCACAGTATTCTATAGCGATGCAATTTCTGTGATAATTGGTCAATGTGAGGGAGCCAGGGATGCAGTAATGAAGGAATAGTGCATCGGAAAGGAGATACTCGTATCCCAAAACAAAATCCTCTCGTTTCAATAGAAACGTTACTCGTTTTAGAAGGAGAAGTTATAGAACCCATACTACTTCATAGCGACGCAATTTCTGTGTTTATTTGTCAATGTGAGGGAGTGAGGAATGCAGTAAAGAGGGAATAGTGCATCGGAAAAGAGATACTCGTATCCTAAAAGATAATCTTGTCGTTTACATAGTAATATTACTCGATTACTAAGAACAATTCATGGAACCCATAGAATTACGTAACGACGCAATTTCTGTTTCAATTCGTCAATGTCAGGGAGCGAGGGATTCAGTAAAGAAGGAATAGTGCATCGGAAAGGAGAGACTCCAATCCCAAAAGAAAATCCTCTCGTTTCAATAGAAACGTTACTCGGTTTAGAAGGAGAAGTCATAGAACAGATAGTATTTCATAGCCACGCAATTTCTGTGTTAATTCGTGAATGTGAGAGAGCGAGGGATGCAGGAAAGAAGGAATAGTGCATCGGAAAGGAGACACTCGTATCCCAAAAGAAAATCCTGTCGTTTCCATAGAAACGTTACTCGATTTAGAAGGAGAAGTCATGGAACCCATAGCATTTCGTAGCGACGCAATATCTGTGTTATTTCGTCAATGTGAGGGAGCGAGGGATGCGGTAAAAAAGGGATAGTGAATCGGAGAGGTGATACTCGTATCCCAAAAGAAAATCCTGTCGTTTCCATTGAATCGTTACTCGATTTAGAAGGAGAAGACATTGAACACATAGTATTCAATAGCGATGCAATTTCTGTGATAATTCGTCAATGTGAGGGAGCCACGGATGCAGTAAAGATGGAATAGTGCATCGGAAGGGAGATACTCGTATCCCAAAACAAAATCCTGTCGTTTCAATAGAAACGGTACTCGATTTAGGAGTAGAAGTCATAGAACCCATAGTATTTCATAGCGACGCAATTTCTGCGTTAATTCTTCAATGTGAGGGAGCGAGAGTTGCAGTAAAGAAGGAATCGTGCATCGGAAATGAGATACTCGTATCCCAAAAGAAATTCCTGTCGTTTCCATAGAAACGTTACTCGATTGAGATGGAGAAGTTATAGAACCCATACTGTTTCATAGCGACGCAATTTCTGTGTTTAATCGTCAATGTGAGGGAGCGAGGGATGCAGTAATGAACTAATAGTGCAGCGGAAAGGAGATAATCGTATCCCAAAAGATAATCTTATCGTTTCCATAGAAATATTACACGATTTACAAGGAGAATTCGTGGAACCCATAGTAGTTCGTAGCGACGCAATTTCTGTGTTATTTCGTCAATGTGAGGGAGCGAGGGATGCAGTAAAGACGGAATAGTGCATCGGAAAGGAGAGACTCCTATCCCAAAACTAAATCCTGTCGTTTCAATAGAAACGTTACTCGGTTTACAAGGAGAAGTCATATAACCCATAGTATTTCATAGTGACACAATTTCTGTGTTATTTCGTCAATGTGAGGGAGCGAGGGAGACAGTAAAGAAGGAATAGTACATCGGAAATGAGATACTCGTATCCCAAAAGAAAATCCTATCGTTTCCATTGAAACGTGACTCGATTTAGAAGGAGAAGTCATTGAACACATAGTATTCCACAGCGATACAATTTCTGTGATAATTCGTCAATATGAGGGAGCAGGGGGTGCAGTAAAGAAGGAATCGTCCATCGGAAATGAGTTACTCGTATCCAAAAAGAAAATCCTGTCGTTTCCATAGAAACGTTACTCGACATGATAGGAGAAGTTATAGATACCATAGTATTACACAGTGACGCAATGTCTGTGCTTATTCTTCAATGTGAGGGACAGAGGGATACAGTAAACAACTAATAGTGCAGCGGAAAGGAGATACTTGTGTCCTAATAGAAAATCCTGTCGATTCAATAGAAACGTTACACGTTTTAGAAGGAGAACTCATAGAACCCATAGTATTTCATAGCGACGCAATTTCTGCTTTAATTCGTCAATGTGAGGGAGCGAGAGATGCAGTGAAGAAGGAATCGTGCATCGGAAATGAGATACCCGTATCCCAAAAGAAAATCCTGTCGTTTCCATAGAAACGTTACTCAATTTAGAATTAGAAGTTATGGAACCCATACTACTTCATAGCGACGCAAATTCTGTGTTTATTCGTCAATGTGAGGGAGCGAGGGATGCAGTAATAAAGGAATAGTGCATCGGAAAGGAGATACTCGTATCCCAAAAGAAAATACTGTCGTTTCCATAGAAATGTTACTCGATTTGATAGGAGAAGTTATAGAAACCATAGTATTTCACAGTGACACAATTTCTGTGCTTATTCTTCAATGCGAGGGAGCGAGGGTTGCAGTAAAGAACTAATAGTGCATCGGAAATGAGATACTCGTATCCCAAAAGAAATTCCTGTCGTTTCCATAGAAACGTTACTCGATTGAGATGGAGAAGTTATAGAACCCATACTATTTTATAGCGACGTAATTTCTGTGTTTATTCGGCATTGTGAGGGAGCGAGGGATGCAGTAATGAACTAATAGTGCAGGGGAAAGGAGATACTCGTATCCCAAAACATAATCTTGTTGTTTCCATAGAAATATTACATGATTTAGAAGGAGAATTCATGGAACCCCAATTATATCGTAGCGAAGAAATTTCTGTGTTAATTTGTCAATGTGAGGGAGCGAGGAATGCAGTAAAAACGGAATAGTGAATCGGAAAGGAGAGACTCCAATCCCAAAAGAAAATCCTGTCGTTTCAATAGAACGTTACTCGGTTTAGAAGGAGACGTCATAGAAACCATAGTATTTCATAGCCACGCAATTTCTGTGTTAATTCGTGAATGTGAGGGAGCGAGGGATGCAGTAATGAAGGAATAGTGCATCGGAAAGGAGATACTCGTATCCCAAAACAAAATCCTGTCGTTTCAATAGAAACGTTACTCGATTTAGAAGGAGCAGTCATAGAACCTATAGTATTTAATAGCCACGCAATTTCTGTGTTAATTCGAGAATGTGACTGAGCGAGGGATGCAGTAAAGATGGAATAGTTCAGCGGAAAGGGCATACTCGTATCCCAAAAGAAAATCCTGTAGTTCCCATAGAAACGTTACTCGATTTAGATGGAGACGTCATAGAACCCATAGTATTTCATAGCGACGCAATTTCAGTGTTATTTCGTCAATGTGAGGGAGCGAGGGATGCAGTAAAGAAGGAATAATGCATCGGAAAGGAGATACTCGTATCCCAAAAGAAAATCCAGTCGTTTCCATTGAAACGTTACTCGATTTAGAAGGAGAAGTCATTGAACACATAGTATTCCATAGCGATGCAGTTTCTGTGATAATTTGTCAATGTGAGGGAGCCACGGATGCAGTAAAGAACGAATAGTGCATCGGAAAGAGACATTCGTATCCCAAAACGAAATCCTGTCGTTTCAATAGAAACGTTACTGGATTTAGGAGGAGAAGTCATAGAACCCATAGTATTTCATAGCGACGCAATATCTGTGTTAATTCGTGAATGTGAGGGAGCGAGGGATGCAGTAATGAAGGAATAGTGCATCGGAAAGGAGATACTCGTATCCCAAAAGAAAATCCTGTGGTTTCCAAAGAAACGTTACTCGATTTACAAGGAGAAGTAATAGAAGCCATACTATTTCATAGCGACGCAATTTCTGTGTTTATTCGTCAATGTGAGGAAGCGAGAGATGCAGTAATGAACTAATAGTGCAGCGGAAAGGAAATACTCGTATCCCAAAAGATAATCTTATCGTTTCCATAGAAATATTGCACCATTTAGAAGTAGAATTCATGGAACCCCAAGGTAGTTCGTAGCGACGCAATTTCTGTGTTAATTCGTCAATGTGAGGGAGCGAGGGATGCAGTAAAGACGGAATAGTGCATCGGAAAGGAGGGACTCCTACCCCAAAAGATAATCCTGTCGTTTCAATAGAAACGTTACTCGGTTTACAAGGAGAAGTCATAGAACCCATAGTATTTCATAGCCACGCAATTTCTGTGTTAATTCGTGAATGTGATGGAACGAGGGATGCGGTAAAGAAGGAATAGTACATCAGAAAGGCGATACTCGTATCCCAAAATAAAATCCCGTCGTTTCCATAGAAACGTTACTCGATTTGATAGGAGAAGTTATAGAACCCTTAGTATTTCACAGCGACGCAATTTCTGTGCTTATACTTCAATGCGAGGGAGCGTGCGATGCAGTAAAGTACTTATAGTGCATCGGAAAGGAGATACTCGAATCCCAAAAGAAAATCCTGTCGTTTCCATAGAATCGTTTCTCGATTTATAAGGAGAAGTCATGGTACACATAGTATTTCATAGCGACGCAGTATCTGTGTTATTTGGTCAATGTGAGGGAGCGAGGGATGCAGTACAGAAGGCATAGTGCATCGGAAAGGAGATAGTCGTATCCCAAATAAAATCCTGTCGTTTCCATAGAGACGTTACTCGATTTAGAAGGAGAAGTCGTGGAACCAATAGTATTTCATAGCGACGCAATTTCTGTGTTATTTCGTCATTGTGACAGAGCGAGTTATGCAGTAAAGACGGAATAGTGCATCGGAAAGGAGATACTCGTATCCCAAAACAAAATCCTTTCGTTTCTATAGAAACGTTACTCGATTTAGAAGGTGAAGTTATAGAAGCTATAGTATTTCATAGCGACGTAATTTCTGAGCTTATTCGTCAATGTGAGGGGGGCGAGGGATGCAGTAAAGAATTAATAGTGCATCGGAAAGGAATTACTCGTATCAAAATAAAAAAATCCTGTTGTTTCCACAGAAACGTTACTCGATTTAGAAACAGAAGTCATAGAACCCTTAGTATTTCATAGCGACGCAATTTCATTGTTATCTCGTCAATGTGAGGGAGCGAGGAATGCAGTAAAGAAGGAATAGAGCATCGGAAAGGAGATACTCGTATCCCAAAAGAAAATCAAGTCGTTTCATAGGAAACGTTACTCGATTTAGAAGGAGAAGTCACAGAACACGTAGTAAATCATAGCATCGCTATTACTGTTTTAATTCGTCAATGTGAGGGAGCCAGGGAAGCAGTAAAGAAGGAAAAGTGCATCGGGAAGGAGATTCTCGTATCCCAAAATAAAATCCTGTTGTTCAATAGAAACGTTACTCGAATTAGAAGGGGGAGTCATAGAACGCATCGTATTTCAAAGCGACACAATATCTGTGTTAATTCGTCAATGTGAGGGAGCGAGGGATGCAGTACAGAAGGAATAGTGCATCGGAAATGAGATACTCGTATACCAGAAGAAAATCCTCTCGTTTCCATAGAAAAGTTACTCGATTTAGAAGGAGAAGACATAGAACACATAGTATATCATAGCGACGCAATATCTGTGTTTATTCGTCAATGTGAGGGAGCGAAGGATGCAGTAACGAACTAATAGTGAATCGGAAAGGAGATACTCGAATCCCAAAAGATAATCTTGTCGTTTCCATAGATATATTACTCGATTAAGAAGGAGAATTCATGGGACCCACAGTATTTCGTAGCGACGCAATCTCTGTGTTAATTCGTCAATGTGTGGGAGCGAGGGATGCAGTAAAGACGGAATAGTGCATCGGAGAGGAGACACTCCTATCCCAAAAGTAAATCCTAGCGTTTCAATAGAAACGTTACTCGGTTTAGAAGAAGTCATGGAGCCCATAGTATTTCATAGCCGCGCAATTTCTGTGTTAATTCGTGAATGTGAGGGTGCGAGGGATGCAGTAAAGAAGGAATAGTGCATCGGAAAGGAGATACTCGTATCCCAAAAGAAACTCCTGTCGTTTCCATAGAAATGTTACTCGATTTAGAAGGAGAAGTCATGGAATGCATAGTATTTCATAGCTACTCAATATCTGTGTTATTTGGTCAATGTGAAGGAGCGAGGTATGAAGTACAGAAGGCATAGTGCATCGGAAAGGAGATAGTGGTATCCCAAAAGAAAATCTTGTCGTCTCCATAGAAACGTTACTCTATTTAGAAGGAGATGTCTTAGATCCCATAGTATTTCATAGCGACGCAATTTCTGTGTTAATTCGTCAATTTGAGGGAGCGAGGGATGCAGTAATGAAGCAATAGTGCATCGGAAAGGAGGGACTCCTATCCCAAAAGAAAATCCTGTCGTTTCAATAGAAACGTTACTCGGTTTACAAGGAGAAGTCATAGAACCCATAGTATTTCATAACCACGCAATTTCTGTGTTAATTCGTAAATGTGATGGAACGAGGGATGCAGTAAGGAAGGAATAGTACATCGGAAAGGAGATACGGGAATCCGAAACGATAATCTTGTCGTTTCCATAGATATATTACTCGATTAAGAAGGAGAATTCATGGAACCCATAGTATTTCGTAGCGACGCAATCTCTGTGTTAATTCGTCAATGTGTGGGAGCGAGGGATGCAGTAAAGACGGAATAGTGCATCGGAAAGGAGACACTCCTATCCCAAAAGAGAATCCTAGCGTTTCAATAGAAACGTTACTCGGTTTAGAAGAAGTCATAGAACACATAGTATTTCATAGCCGCGCAATTTCTGTGTTAATTCGTGAATGTGAGGGTGCGAGGGATGCAGTAAAGAAGGAATAGTGCATCGGAAAGGAGATATTCGTATCCCAAAACAAAATCCTGTCGTTTCAATAGAAACGTTACTCGATTTAGGAGGAGAAGTCATAGAACCCATAGTATTCCATAGCGACGCAATTTTTGCGTTAATTCGTCAATGTGAGGGAGCTAGAGATGCAGTAAAGAAGGAATCGTGCATCGGAAATGAGATACTCGTATCCCAAAAGAAAATCCTGTCGTTTCCAAAGAAACGTTACTCGATTTAGAAGGAGAAGTTATAGAAGCCATACTATTTCATAGCGACGCAATTTCTGTATTATTCGTCAATGTGAGGAAGCGAGAGATGCAGTAATGAACTAATAATG
The DNA here is from genome assembly GCF_023864345.2 of Schistocerca serialis cubense. Classification (NCBI taxonomy): domain Eukaryota; kingdom Metazoa; phylum Arthropoda; class Insecta; order Orthoptera; family Acrididae; genus Schistocerca; species Schistocerca serialis. The sequence continues at coordinate 52,517,442 of NC_064638.1, forward strand.
CAGCGGAAAGGAGATACTCGTATCCCAAAAGATAATCTTATCGTTTCCATATAAATATTGCATGATTTAGAAGGAGAATTCATGGAATCCATAGTAGTTCGTAGCGACGCAATTTCTGTGTTAATTGGTCAATGTGAGGGAGCGAGGGATGCAGTAAAGACGGAATAGTGCATCGGAAAGGAGGGACTCCTATCCCAAAAGAAAATCCTGTCGTTTCAATAGAAACGTTACTCGGTTTACAAGGAGAAGTCATAGAACCCATAGTATTTCATAACCAAGCAATTTCTGTGTTAATTCGTGAATGTGATGGAACGAGGGATGCAGTAAGGAAGGAATAGTACATCGGAAAGGAGATACTCGAATCCGAAAAGATAATCTTGTCGTTTCCATAGATATATTACTCGATTAAGAAGGAGAATTCATGGAACCCCGAGTATTTCGTAGCGACGCAATCTCTGTGTTAATTCGTCAATGTGTGGGAGCGAGGGATGCAGTAAAGACGGAATAGTGCATCGGAAAGGAGACACTCCTATCCCAAAAGAGAATCCTAGCGTTTCAATAGAAACGTTACTCGGTTTAGAAGAAGTCATAGAACCCATAGTATTTCATAGCCGCGCAATTTCTGTGTTAATTCGTGAATGTGAGGGTGCGAGGGATGCAGTAAAGAAGGAATAGTGCATCGGAAAGGAGATATTCGTATCCCAAAGGAAAATCATGTCCTTTCCATAGAATCGTTACTCGATTTGAAAGGAGAAGTTATAGAACACATAGTATTTCACAGCTACTCAATATCTGTGTTATTTGGTCAATGTGAGGGAGCGAGGGATGCAGTACAGAAGGCATAGTGCATCGGAATGGAGATAGTGGTATCCCAAAAGAAAATCTTGTCGTCTCCATAGAAACGTTACTCGATTTAGAAGGAGATGTCATAGAACCCATAGTGTTTCATAGCGACGTAATTTCAGTGTTAATTCGTCAATGTGAGGGCGCGAGGGATGCATTAAAGAAGGAATAGTGCATCGGAAAGGGGATACTCGTATCCCAAAAGAAAATCCTGTCGTTTCCATAGAAATGTTACTCGATTTTATAGGAGAAGTTATAGAAACCATAGTATTTCACAGTGACGCAATTTCTGTGCTTATTCTTCAATGTAAGGGAGCGAGGGATGCAGTAAAGAACTAATAGTGCATCGGAAAGGAGATACTCGTATCCCAATAGAAAATCCTGTCGTTTACATAGAAAAATTACTCTATTTAGAAGGAGATGTCATAGAACCCATAGTATTTCATACCGACGTAATTTCTGTGTTAATTCATCAATGTGAGGGAGCGAGGGATGCAGTAATGACAGAATAGTGCATCGGAAAGGAGATACTCGTATCCCAAAAGAAAATCCTGTCGTTTCCAAAGAAACGTTACTCGATTTAGAAGGAGAAGTTATAGAAGCCATACTATTTCATAGCGACGCAATTTCTGTGTTAATTCGTCAATGTGAGGAAGCGAGGGATGCAGTAATGAACTAATAGTGCAGGGGAAAGGAGATACTTGTATCCCAAAAGATAATCTTGTCGTTTCCATAGAAATATTACACAATTTAGAAGGAGAATTCATGGAACCCCAATTATTTCGTAGCGACGAAATTTCTGTGTTATTTTGTTAATGTGAGGGGGCGAGGGATGCAGTAAAGACGGAATAGTGAATCGGAAAGGAGAGACTCCAATCCCAAAAGAAAATCTTGTCGTTTCAATAGAAACGTTACTCGGTCTAGAATTAGAAGTCATAGAACCCATAGTATTTCATAGCCACGCAATTTCTGTGTTAATTCGTGAATGTGAGGGAGCGAGGGATGCAGTAAAGAAGGAATAGTGCAACGGAAAGGAGATACTCGTATCCCAAAAGAAAATCCTGTCGTTTCCATAGAAATGTTACTCGATTTGATAGGAGGAGTTATAGAAACCATAGTATTTCACAGTGACGCAATTTCGTGCTTATTCTTCAGAGTGAGGGAGCGAGGGATGCAGTAGTGAACTAATAGTGCTTCGGAAAGGAGATACTCGTATCCCAATAGAAAATCCTGTCGATTCAATAGAAACGTTACTCGATTTAGAAGGAGAAGTCATAGAACACATAGTATTTCATAGCGACGGAATTTCCGTATTAATTCGCCAATGTGAGGGAGCGAGGGATGCAGTACAGAAGGCATAGTGCATCGGTAAGGAGATTGTCGTATCCCAAAAGAAAATCCTGTCGTTTCCATAGAAACGTTACTCGATATAGAATGAGATGTCATAGAACCGATAGTATTTCATTGCGACACAATTTCTGTGTTAATTCGTCAATGTGAGGGAGCGAGGATTGTAGTAAAGTCGGAATAGTGCTTCGGAAAGGAGATACTCGTATCCCAAAAGAAAATCTAGTCGTGTCCATTGAAACGTTACTCGGTTTAGAAGGAGAAGTCATAGAACCCATAGTATTTCATAGCGACGCAATTTCTGCGTTAATTCGTCAATGTGAGGGAGCGAGGGAAGCAGTAAAGAAGGAATAGTGTATCGGAAAGGAGATACTCGTATCCCAAAAGAAAATCCTGTCGTTTCCATACAAACGTTATTCGATGTAGAAGGAGAAGTCATAGAACACCAAGTATTTAATAGCCACGCAATTTCTGTGTTAATTCGTCAATGTGAGGGAGCGAGGGATTCAGTAAAGAAGGATTAGTGCAGCGGAAAGGAGATACTCATATCTCAAAAGAAAATCCTGTCGTTTCCATAGAAACGTTCCTCGATTTAGAAGGATAAGTCATGGAACCCATAGTATTTCATAGCGACGCAATTTCTGTGTTATTTCGTCAATGTGACTGAGCGAGTTTCAAAGTAAAGACGGAATAGTGCATCGGAAAGGAGATACTCGTATCCCAAAAGAAATCCTGTCGTTTCCATAGAAACGTTATTCGATTTAGAAGGTGAAGTTATAGAACCTATAGTATTTCATAGCGACGCAATTTCTGTGCTTATTCTTCAATGTGAGGGAGCGAGGGATGCAGCAAAGAACTAATAGTGCATCGGAAAGGAGATACTCGTATCAAAAAAGAAAATCCTGTTGTTTCCACAGAAACGTTACTCGATTTGGAAGGAGAAGTCATGGAACGCATAGTATTTCATAGCTACTCAATATCTGTGTAATTTGGTCAATGTGAGGGAGCAAGGGATGCAGTAAAGAAGGAGAAGTGCATCGGGAAGGAGATTCTCGTATCCGAAAAGAAAATCCTGTTGTTCAATAGAAACGTTACTCGAATTAGAAGGGGGAGTCATAGAACGCATCGTATTTCAAAGCGACGCAATATCTGTGTTAATTCGTCAATGTGAGGGAGCGAGGGATGCAGTACAGAAGGAATAGTGCATCGGAAAGGAGATACTCGTATACCAGAAGAAAATCCTCTCGTTTCCAAAGAAACGTTACTCGTTTTAGAAGGAGAAGACATAGAACACATAGTTTATCATAGTGACGCAATATCTGTGTTTATTCGTCAATGTGAGGGAGCGAAGGATGAGGTAATGAACTAATAGTGCATCGGAAAGGAGATACTCGTATCCCAAAAGATAATCTTGTCGTTTCCATAGATATATTACTCGATTAAGAAGGAGAATTCATGGAACACATAGTATTTCACAGCGACGCAAATTCTGTGCTTATTCTTCAATGCGAGGGAGCGGGGGATGCAGTAAAGAACTAATAGTGCATCGGAAAGGAGATACTCGTATCCCAAAAGAAACTCCTGTCGTTTCCATAGAAACGTTACTCGATTTGGAAGGAGAAGTCATGGAACGCATAGTATTTCATAGCTACTCAATATCTGTGTAATTTGGTCAATGTGAGGGAGCAAGGGATGCAGTACAGAATGCATAGTGCATCGGAAAGGAGATAGTGGTATCCCAAAAGAAAATCTTGTCGTCTCCATAGAAACGTTACTCGATTTAGAAGGAGATGTCATTGAACCCATAGAATTTGATAGCCACGCAATTTCTGTGTTAATTCGTCAACGTGAGGGAGCGAGGGATGCATTAAAGAAGGAATAGTGCAGCGTAATGTAGATACTCGTATCCCAGAGGAAAATCCTGTCGTTTCCATAGAAACGTTCATCGATTTAGAAGGAGTAGTCATAGAACCCATAGTATTTCATAGCGACGCAATTTCTGTGTTAATTCGTCAATGTGAGTGAGTGAGGAATGCAGTAAAGTCGGAATAGTGCTTCAGGAAGGAGATACTCGTATCCGAAAAGAAAATCTAGTCGTGTCCATAGAAACGTTACTCGGTTTTGAAGGAGAAGTCATAGAACTCATAGTATTTCATAGCGACGCAATTTCTGTGTTAATTCGTCAATGTGAGGGAGCGAGGGATGCAGTAAAGATGGAATAGTGTATCGGAAAGGAGATACTCGTATCCCAAAAGAAAATCCTTTCGTTTCCATAGAAACGTTACTCGATTTAGAAGGAGAAGTCATTGAACCCATAGTAATTCATAGCGACGCAATTTCTGTGTTAATTCGCCAATCTGAGGAAGCGAGGGATGCAGTACGGAAGGAATAGTGCATCGGAAAGGAGATACTTGTATCCCTAAAGAAAATCCTGTCGTTTCAATAGAAACGTTACTCGATTTAGAATGAGAAGTCATAGAACCTATAGTATTTAATAGCCACGCAATGTCTGTGTTAATTTGACAGTGTGAGGGAGCGAGGGATGCAGTAAAGAAGGAATAGTGCAGCGGAAAGGGCATACTCCTATCACAAAATAAAATCCTGTCGTTCCCATAGAAACTTTACTCGATTTAGAAGGAGAAGTCATAGAACCCATAGTATTTCATAGCGACGCAATTTAAGTGTTATTTCGTCAATGTGAGGGAGCGAGGGATGCAGTAAAGAAGGAATAGTGCATCGGAAAGGAGATACTCGTATCCCAAAAGAAAATCCTGTCGTTTACATAGAAAAATTACTCTATTTAGAAGGAGATGTCATAGAACCCATAGTATTTCATAGCGACGCAATTTCTGTGTTAATTCATCAATGTGAGGGAGCGAGGGATGCAGTAATGAAGGAATAGTGCATCGGAAAGGAGATACTCGTATCCCTAACGAAAATCCTGTCGTTTCAATTGAAACGTTACTCGATTTAGAAGGAGAGGTCATAGAACCTATAGTATTTAATAGCCACGCAATGTCTGTGTTAATTTGACAGTGTGAGGAAACGAGGGATGCAGTAAAGAAGGAATAGTGCAGCGGAAAGGGCATACTCGTATCCCAAAATAAAATCCTGTCGTTCCCATAGAAACGTTACTCGATTCAGAAGGAGAAGTCATAGAACCCATAGTATTTCATAGCGACGCAATTTCAGTGTTATTTCGTCAATGTGAGGGAGCCAGGGATGCAGTAAAGAAGAAATAGTGCATCGGAAAGGAGATACTCGTATCCCAAAAGAAAATCCAGTCATTTCCATTGAAACGTTACTCGATTTAGAAGGAGAAGTCATTGAACACACAGTATTTCATAGCGATGCAATTTCTGTGATAATTTGTCAATGTGAGTGAGCCACGGATGCAGTAAAGAAGGTATAGTGCATCGGAAACGAGATACTCGTATCCCAAAACAAAATCCTGTCGTTTCAATAGAAACGTTACTCGATTTAGGAGGAGAAGTCATAGAACCCATAGTATTCCATAGCGACGCAATTTTTGCGTCAATTCGTCAATGTGAGGGAGCTAGAGATGCAGTAAAGAAGGAGTCGTGCATCGGAAATGAGATACTCGTATCCCAAAAGAAAATCCTGTCGTTTCCAAAGAAACGTTACTCGATTTAGAAGGAGAAGTTATAGAAGCCATACTATTTCATAGCGACGCAATTTCTGTGTTAATTCGTCAATGTGAGGAAGCGAGGGATGCAGTAATGAACTAATAGTGCAGGGGAAAGGAGATACTTGTATCCCAAAAGATAATCTTGTCGTTTCCATAGAAATATTACACGATTTAGAAGGAAAATTCATGGAACCCCAATTATTTCGTAGCGACGAAATTTCTGTGTTATTTTGTTAATGTGAGGGGGCGAGGGATGCAGTAAAGACGGAATAGTGAATCGGAAAGGAGAGACTCCAAGCTCAAAAGAAAATCTTTTCGTTTCAATAGAAACGTTACTCGGTCTAGAATTAGAAGTCATAGAACCCATAGTATTTCATAGCCACGCAATTTCTGTGTTAATTCGTGAATGTGAGGGAGCGAGGGATGCAGTAAAGAAGGAATAGTGCAACGGAAAGGAGATACTCGCATCCCAAAAGAAAATCCTGTCGTTTCCATAGAAATGTTACTCGATTTGATAGGAGGAGTTATAGAAACCCTAGTATTTCACAGTGACGCAATTTCGTGCTTATTCTTCAGAGTGAGGGAGCGAGGGATGCAGTAGTGAACTAATAGTGCATCGGAAAGGAGATGCTCGTATACCAATAGAAAATCCTGTCGTTTCAATAGAAACGTTACTCGATTTAGAAGGAGAAGTCATAGAACCCATAGTATTTCATAGCCACGCAATTTCCGTATTAATTCGCCAATGTGAGGGAGCGAGGTATGCAGTACAGAAGGCATAGTGCATCGGTAAGGAGATTGTCGTTTCCCAAAAGAAAATCCTGTCGTTTCCATAGAAACGTTACTCGATTTAGAAGGAGATGTCATAGAACCCATAGTATTTCATAGCGACACAATTTCTGTGTTAATTCGTCAATGTGAGGGAGCGATGGATGCAGTAAGAAGGAGTAGTGCATCGGAAAGGAGATACTCGTATCCCAAAAGAAATTCGTGCCGTTTCAATAGAAACGTTACTCGATTTAGAAGTAGAAGTCATAGAACCCATCGTATTCAATAGCCACGCAATTTCTGTGTTAATTCGACAATGTGAGGGAGCGAGGGATACAGTAAAGAAGGAATAGTGAAGTGGAAATAGCTTACTCGTATCCATAAAGAAAATCCTGTCGTTCCCATAGAAACGTTACTCGATTTAGAAGGAGAAGTCATAGAACCCATGGTATTTCATAGCGACGCAATTTCTGTGTTAATTCGTCAATGTGAGGGAGCGAGGAATGCAGTAAAGTCGGAATAGTGCTTCGGAAAGGAGATACTCGTATCCCAAAAGAAAATCTAGTCGTGTCCATTGAAACGTTACTCGGTTTAGAAGGAGAAGTCATAGAACCCATAGTATTTCATAGCGACGCAATTTCTGCGTTAATTCGGCAATGTGGGGGAGCGAGGGAAGCAGTAAAGAAGGAATAGTGTATCGGAAAGGAGATACACGTATCCCAAAAGAAAATCCTGTCTTTTCCATAGAAACGTTACTCGATGTAGAAGGAGAAGTCATAGAACACCAAGTATTTAATAGCCACGCAATTTCTGTGTTAATTCGTCAATGTGAGGGAGCGAGGGATTCAGTAAAGAAGGAATAGTGCAGCGGAAAGGAGATACTCATATCTCAAAAGAAAATCCTCTCGTTTCCATAGAAACGTTACTCGATTTAGAAGGATAAGTCATGGAACCCATAGTATTTCATAGCGACGCAATTTCTGTGTTATTTCGTCAATGTGACTGAGCGAGTTACGCAGTAAAGACGGAATAGTGCATCGGAAAGGAGATACTCGTATCCCAAAAGAAAATCCTGTCGTTTCCATAGAAACGTTACTCGATTTAGAAGGTGAAGTTATAGAACCTATAGTATTTCATAGCGACGCAATTTCTGTGCTTATTCATCAATGTGAGGGGACGAGGGATGCAGCAAAGAACTAATAGTGGATCGGAAAGGAGATACTCGTATCAAAAAAGAAAATCCTGTTGTTTCCACAGAAACGTTACTCGATTTAGAACGAGAAGTCATAGAACTCATAGTATTTCATAGCGACGCAATTTCATTGTTAATTCGTCAATGTGAGGGAGCGAGGGATCCAGTAAAGAAGGAATAGTGCATCGGAAAGGAGCTACTCGTATCCCAAAAGAAAATCAAGTCGTTTCATAGGAAACGTTACTCGATTTAGAAGGGGAAGTCATAGAACACATAGTGAATCATAGCATCGCTATTACTGTTTTAATTCGTCAATGTGAGGGAGCCAGGGATGCAGTAAAGACGGAATAGTGCATCGTAAAGGAGAGGCTCCTATCTCAAAAGAAAATCCTGTCGCTTCAATAGAAACGTTACTTGGTTTAGAAGGAGAAGTCATAGAACCCATAGTAGGTCATAGCCACGCAATTTCTGTGTTAAATCGTGAATGTGAGGGAGGGAGGGATGCAGTAAACGAGGAAAAGTGCATCGGAAAGGAGATACTCGTATCCCAAAAGAAAATCCTGTCCTTTCCATAGAAACGATACTCGATATAAAAGGGGAAGTCATAGAACCCATAGTATTTCATAGCGACGCAATTTCTGTGTTAATTCGTGAATGTGAAGGAGCGAGGGTCGCAGTAAAGACGGAATAATGCATCGGAAAGGAGAGACTCCTATCCCAAAAGAAAATCCTGTCGTTTCCATAGAAACGTTTCTCCATTTGAAAAGAGAAGTTAAAGAACCCATAGTATTTCACAGCGACGCGATTTCTGTGCTTATTCTTCAATGGGAGGGAGCGAGGGATGCAGTTAAGAACTAATAGTGCATCGGAAAGGAGATACTCGTATCCCAACAGAAAATCCTGTCATTTCCACAGAAACGTAACTCGATTTAGAAGGGGAAGTCAAGGAACCCGTAGTATTTCATAGCGACGCAATTTCCGTGTTAATTCGCCAATGAGAGGGAGCGAGGGGTGCAGTACAGAAGGCATAGTGCATCGGAAAGGAGATACTCGTATCCCAAAAGAAAATCTTGTAGTTTCCATAGAAATGTTACTCGATTTAATAGGAGATGTCATAGAACCCATAGTATTTCATAGCGACGCAATTTTGTGTTAATTCGTCAATGTGAGGGAGCGAGGGACGCAGTATTGAAGGAGTAGTGCATCGGAAAGGGGATACTCGTATCCCAAAAGAAAATCCTGTCGTTTCCATAGGACCGTTACTCGATTTAGAAGGAGAAGTCATTGAACACATAGTACTTCATAAACACGCAATTTCTGTGTTTATTCGTCAATGTGAGGGAGCGAGGGATGCAGTAATGAACTAATAGTGCATCGGAAAGGATATACTCGTATCCCAAAAGATAATCCTCTCGTTTCCATAGATATATTACTCGATTTAGAAGTATAATTCATGGAACACATAGTATTTCGTAGCGACGCAATTTCTGTGTTAATTCGTCAATGTGAGGGAGGGATGGATGCAGTAAAGACGGAATAGTGCATCGGAAAGGAGAGACTCCTATCCCAAAAGAAATTCCTGTCGTTTCAATAGAAACGTTACTCGGTCAGAAGGAGAGGTCATAAAACCCATAGTATTTGATAGCCACGCAATTTCTATGATAATTCGTGAATGTGACGGCGCGAGCGATGCAGTAAAGGAGGAATAGTGCATCGGAAAGGAGATACTCGTATCCCAAAAGAAAATCCTGTCGTTTCCATAGAAACGTTACTCGATTTGAAAGGAGAAGTTACCGAACACTTAGTATTTCACAGCGACGCAATTTCTGTGCTTATTCCTCAATTCGAGGGAGCGAGGGATGCAGTAAAGAACTAATAGTGCATCGGAAAGGAGATACTCGTATCCCAAAAGAAAATCCTCTCGTTTCCATAGAAATGTTACTCGATTTAGAAGGAGAAGTCATGGAACCCATAGTATTTCATAGCGACTCAATGTCTGTGTTATTTGGTCAATGTGAGGGAGCGAGGGATGCAGTAAAGACGGAATAGTGCATCGGAAAGGAGATACTCGTGTCCCAAAAGAAAATCCTGTCGTTTCAACAGAAACGTTACTCTATTTAGAAGGAGAAGTCATAGAACCCATAGTATTTCATAGCGACGCAATTTCCGTGTTAATTCGAAAATGAGAGGGAGCGAGGGGTGCATTACAGAAGGCATAGTGCATCGGAAAGGAGATACTCGTATCTTAAAAGAAAGTCCTGTCGTTTCCATAGAACCGTTACTCGATTTAGAAGGAGAAGTCATAGAGCCCATAGTATTTAATAGCCACGCAATTTCTGTGTTAATTCGTCAACGTGAGGGAGCGAGGGATGCAGTAAAGAAGGAATAGTGCATCGGAAAGGGCATACTCGTATCCCAAAAGAAAGTCCTGCCGTTTCCATAGAACCGTTACTCGATTTAGAAGGAGAAGTCATAGAGCCAATAGTATTTAATAGCCACGCATTTTACGTGTTAATTCGCCAATGAGAGGGAGCGAGGGGTGCAGTACAGAAGGCACAGTGCATCGCAAAGGGTATACTCGTATCCCAAATTGAAATCCTTTCGTTTCCATAGAAACGTTACTCGATTTAGGAGGAGATGTCATGTACCCCATAGTATTTCATAGCGACGCAATTTCTGTGTTAATTCGTCAATGTGAGGGAGCGAGGGATGCAGTAAAGAAGGAGTAGTGCATCGGAAAGGGGATACTCGTATCCCATAAGAAAATCCTGTCGTTTCCATGGAACCGTTACTCGATTTAGAAGGAGAAGTTATTGAACACATAGTATTCCATAGCGATACAATTTCTGTGATAATTCGTCAATGTGAGGGAGTCAGGGAGGCAGTGAAGAAGGAATAGAGCATCGGAAAGGAGATACTCGTATACCAAAACAAAATCCTTTCGTTTCAATGGAAACGTTACTCGATTTATAAAGATAAGTCATAGAACGCATAGTATTGCATAGCGACGCAATTTCCGCGTTAATTCGTCAATGTGAGGGAGCGAGAGATGCAGTAAAGAAGGAGTCGTGCATCGGAAATGAGATACTCATATCCCAAAAGAAAATCCTGTCGTTTCCATAGAATCGTTACTCGATTTAGAAGGAGAAGTATTAGAACCCATACTATTTCATAGCGACGCAATTTCTGTGTTTATTCGTCAATGTGAGAGAGCGAGGGATGCAGTAAAGACGGAATAGTGCATCGGAAAGGAGAGACTCCTATCCCAAAAGAAAATCCTGTCGTTTCCATAGAAACGTTTCTCGATTTGAAAAGAGAAGTTAAAGATCCCACAGTATTTCACAGCGACGCGATTTCTGTGCTTATTCCTCAATGGGAGGGAACGAAGGATGCAGTAAAGAACTAATAGTGCATAGGAAAGGTAATACTCGTATCCCAAAAGAAGATCCTGTCGTTTCCGTAGAAACGTTACTCGATTTAGAAGGAGAAGTCATGGAACCCATAGTATTTCATAGAGACGCAATTTCTGTGTTATTTTGTCAATGTGAGGGAGCGAGGGATGCAGTAAACAACTAATAGTGCATCGGAAAGGGGGTACTCGTATCCCAAAAGGAAATCATGTCGTTTCCATAGAAATGTTACTCGATTTAGAAGGAGATGTCATGGGACCCATAGTATTTCATAGCGACGCAATTTCTGTGTTACTTTGTCAATGTGAGGGAGCGAGGGATGCAGTAAAGACGGAATAGTGCATCGGAAAGGAGATACTCGTATCCCAAAAGAAAATCCTATCGATTCAATAGAAACGTTACTCGATTTGGAAGGAGAAGTCATAGAACACATAGTATTTCATAGCGACCCAATTTCTGTGTTAATTCGCAAATGTGAGGAAGCGAGGGATGCAGTACAGAAGGAATAGTGCATCGGAAAGGCGACAGTCGTATCCCAAAAGAAAATCCCGTCGTTTCCATAGAAACGTTACTCGATTTAGAAGGGGATGTCATAGAACCCATAGTATTTCATAGCGACGCAATTTCTGTGTTAATTCGCCATTGTGAGGAAGCGAGGGATGCAGTACAGAAGGAATAGTGCATCGTAAAGGCGATAGTCGTATCCCAAAAGAAAATCCCGTCGTTTCCATAGAAACGTTACCCGATTTAGATGGAGAAGTCATAGAACCCATAGTATTTCATAGCGACGCAATTACTGTGTTAATTCGTCAATGTGAGGGAGCGAGGGATACAGTAAAGGAGGAATAGTGCATCGGAAAGGAGATACTCGTATCCCGAAAGAAAATCCTGTCGTTTCCATAGAAACGTTTCTCGATTTGAAAAGAGAAGTTAAAGAACCCATAGTATTTCACAGCGACGCGATTTCTGTGCTTATTCCTCAATGGGAGGGAGCGAGGGATGCAGTAAAGAACTAATAGTGCAACGGAAAGGAGATACTCGTATCCCAAAAGAAAATCCTGTCGTTTCGATTGAAACGTTACTCGATTTAGAAGGAGAAGTCATTGAACACATAGTATTCCATAGCGATGCAATTTCTGTGATAATTCGTCAATGTGAGGGTGCCAGGGGGGCAGTAAAGAAGGAATAGTGCATCGGAAAGGAGATACTCGTATACCAAAACAATATCCTCTCGTTGCAATAGAAACGTTACTCGATTTAGTAGGAGAAGTCATAGAACGCATAGTATGTCATAGCGACGTAATTTCTGCGTTAATTCGTCAATGTGAGGGAGCGGGAGATGCAGCAAAGACGGAATAGTGCTTCGGAAAGGAGATACTCGTCTCCCAAAAGAAAATCCTGTCGTTTCCATAGAAATGTTAGTCGATTTAGAAGGGGATGTCATAGAACCCATAGTATTTCATAGCGACGCAATTTCCGTGTTAATTCGTCAATGTGAGGGAGCGAGGTTCGCAGTAAAGACGGAATAGTGCATCAGAAAGGAGTGACTCCTATCCCAAAATAACATCCTGTCGTTTCCATAGAAACGTTTCTCGATTTGAAAAGAGAAGTTAAAGAACCCATAGTATTTCACAGCGACGCGATTTCTGTGCTTATTTCTCAATGGGAGGGAGCAAGGGATGCAGTAAAGAACTAATAGTGCATCGGAAAGGAGATACTCGTATCCCAAAAGAAGATCCTTTCGTTTCCATAGAAACGTTACTTGATTTAGAAGGAGAAGTCATGGAATCCATAGTATTTCATAGCGACGCAATTTCTGTGTTTTATTGTCAATGTGAGGGTGCGAGGGATGCAGTAAACAACTAATAGTGCATCGGAAAGGAGATACTCGTATCCCAAAAGAAATTCCTGTCGTTTCCATAGAAACGTTACTCGATTTAGAAGGAAATGTCATGGGACCCATAGTATTTCATAGCGACGCAATTTCTGTGTTATTTTGACAATGTGTGGAAGCGAGGGATGCAGTAAAGACGGAATAGTGCATTGGAAAGGAGATACTCTTATCCCAAAAGAAAATCCTATCGATTCAATAGAAACGTTACTCGATTTGGAAGGAGAAGTAATAGAACCCATACTATTTCATAGCGACGCAATTTCTGTGTTTATTCGTCAATGTGAGGGAGCGAGGGATGCAGTAATGAACTAATAGTGCATCGGAAAGGAGATACTCGTATCCCAAAAGATAATCCTCTCGTTTCCATAGAAATATTACTCGATTTAGAAGGATAATTCATGGAACCCATAGTATTTCGTAGCGACGCAATTTCTGTGTTAAGTCGTCAATGTGAGGGAGCCAGGGATGCAGTAAAGACGGAATAGTGCATCGGAAAGGAGATACTCGTATCCCAAAAGAAAATCCTCTCGATTCAATAGAAACGTTACTCGATTTGTAATAAGAAGTCATAGAACACATAGTATTTCATAGCGACGCAATTTCTGTGTTAATTCGCCAATGTGAGGGAGCGAGGGATGCAGTAAAGAAGGAATAATGCGTCGGAAAGGAGATACTCGTATACCAAAAGAAAATCCTCTCCTTTCCATCGAAACGTTACTCGATTTAGAAGGATGAGCCATAGAACACACAGTATATCATAGCGACGCAATCTCGGTGTTATCTCGTCAATGTGAGGCAGCGAGGGATGCAGTATAGAAGGAATTGTGCAACGGAAAGGAGATACTTGTATCCCAAAAGAAAATCCTGTCGTTTCCATTGAAACGTTACTCGATTTAGAAGGTGAAGTCATTGAACACATAGTATTCCATAGCGATGCAATTTCTGTGATAATTCGTCAATGTGAGGGAGCCAGGGAGGCAGTAAAGAAGGAATAGTGCATCGGAAAGGAGATACTCTTATACCAAAACAAAATTCTTTCGTTTCAATAGAAAGGTTACTCGATTTAGAAGGAGAAGTCATAAAACCCATAGTATTTCATAGCGACGCTATTTCTGCGATAATTCGTCAATGTGAGGGAGCGAGAGATGCAGTAAAGAAGGAATCGTGCATCGGAAATGAGATACTCATATCCCAAAGGAAAATCCTGTCGCTTCCATAGAAACGTTACTCGATTTAGAAGGAGATGTAATAGAACCCATACTCTTTTATAGCGACGCAATTTCAGTGTTTATTCGTCAATGTGAGGGAGCGAGGGATGCAGTAATGAACTAATAGTGCATCGGAAAGGAGATAGTCGTATCCCAAAAGATAATCCTCTCGTTTCCATAGAAATATTACTCGATTTAGAAGGAGAATTCGTGGAACACATAGAATTTCATAGCGACCCAATTTCTGTGTTAATTCGTCAATGTGAGGGAGCGAGGGATGCAGTAAAGAAGGCATAGTGCATCGGAAAGGCGATAGTCGTATCCCAAAAGAAAATCCTGTCGTTCTATAAAAACGTTACTCGATTTAGAAGGAGGCGTCATGGAACCCATAATATTTCATAGCGACGCAATTGCTGTGTTAATTCGTCAATGTGAGGGAGCGAGGGATGCAGAAAAAAGACGGAATAGTGCTTCAGAAAGGAGATACTCGTATCCCAAAAGAAAATCCTGTCGTTTCCATAGAAACGTTACTCGATTTAGAAGGAGAATCAAAGAGCCCATAGTATTTCATAGCGACGCAGTTTCTGCGTTAATTTGTCAATGTGAGGGAGCGAGGGATGCACTAAAGAAGGAATAGTGCATCGGAAAGGAGATACTCGTTTCCCAAAAGAAAATCCTGTGGTTTCCATAGAAACGTTATTTGATTTAGAAGGAGAAGTTGTAGAATCCATAGTATATCACAGTGATGCAAAGTCTGTGCTTATTCGTCAATGTGAGGGAGCGAGGGATGCAGTTAAAAAGGAATAGTCCATCGGAAAGAAGAACCTCGTATCCCAAAAGAAAATCCTGTCGTCTCCATAGAAACGTTACTCGATATAGAAGGAGAAGTCATAGAATCCATAGTATTACATCGCGACGCAATTTCTGTGCTAATTCGTCAATGTGAGGGAGCGAGAGATTCAGCAAAGACGGAATAGTGCTTCGGAAAGGAGATACTCGTATCCCAAAAGAAAATCCTGTCGTTTCCATAGAAACGTAACTCGATTTAGAAGGAGAACTCATAGAACCCAAAGTATTCCATAGCGACGCAATTTCTGCGTTAATTCGTCAATGTGAGGGAGCGAGGGATGCAGTAAAGATGGAATAGTGCATCGGAAAGGAGATACTCGTATCCCAAAAAAAAAAAACCTGTCGTCTCCATAGAAACGATACTCGATTTGAAAGGAGAAGTTATAGAACCCATAGTATTTCACAGCGGCGCAATTTCTGTGCTTATTCTTCAATGTGAGGAAGCGAGGGATGCAGTAAAGAACTAATAGTGCATCGGAAAGGAGATACTCGCATCCCAAAAGAAAATCCTGTCGTTTCCATAGAAACCTTACTCGATTTAGTAGGAGAAGTCATGGAACCCCTTAGTATTTCATAGCGACGCAATTTCTGTGTTATTTCGTCAATGTGAGGGAGCGAGGGATGCAGTAAAGTACTAATAGTGCATCAGAAAGGAAATACTCGTATCCCAAAACAAAATCCTTTCGTTTCAATGGAAACGTTACTCGATTTAAAAGGATAAGTCATAGAACGCTTAGTATTTCATAGCGACGCAATTTCTGCGTTAATTCGTCAATGTGAGGGAGCGAGAGATGCAGTAAAGAAGGAGTCGTGCATCGGAAATGAGATACTCATATCCCAAAAGAAAATCCTGTCGTTTCCATAGAAACGTTACTTGATTTAGAAGGAGAAGTAATAGAACCCATACTATTTCATAGCGACGCAATTTCTGTGTTTATTCGTCAATGTGAGGGAGCGAGGGATGCAGTAATGAACTCATAGTGCATCGGAAAGGAGATACTCGTATCCCAAAAGATAATCCTCTCGTTTCCATAGAAATATTACTCGATTTAGAAGGAGATACATGGATCCCATAGTATTTCGTAGCGACGCAATTTCTGTGATTTAATTCGTCAATGTGAGGGAGCGAGGGATGCAGTAAAGACGGAATAGTGCATCGGAAAGGAGAGACTCCTTGTGGTGTCACCGCCAGACACCACACTTGCTAGGTGGTAGCTTAAATCGGCCGCGGTCCATTTAGTACATGTCGGACCCGCGTGTCGCCACTGTGTGATCGCAGACCTAGCGCCACCACAAGGCAGATCTCGAGAGACGATATAGCACTCGCCCCAGTTGTACGAGGATATTGCTAGCGACCATACGGACGAAGCCTTCCTCTCATTTGCCGAGAGACAGTTAGAATAGCCTTCTGCTAAGTCCATGGCTACGACCTAGCAAGGCGCCATTAGCCTTACCTACTTTGAGAGTTATAGTATAAATGTCTCAAGAAGAATGCTGTAGTCATCAAATAATAAAGTTAAGTATAAAGCAGCTTCGTACTTTTCTTGCTACCATTCAATAGTTATCCTGTTCCAGAATTGACGCCCGTCGGATTGAGTGTGTACGCGTGCCTTTCTATCAGCTACCCGTCACTGTGGACTGGCTGCCTTGTCAGTCCCCTTCATTGGCGACGAGTCTACAAACGATCTTATTTTTGCTTTGCCCTAATTTATTTGTGTCATGGCTTCGCCAGATGTACTGTCCGAATTTTATCGCTTGCAGAATCAGCAGACGCAGGCGCTATTGGATGCCCTTGGACAGCTCGTCCAGGGTCAAAGTGCGCTGCACACCGATGTGGCCTCCGCCGCTTCACCGCTACCGCAACCACAACCTGCCGTTGCACCGCCTTTTAGGCACTACGACCCGAACCAGGAGACGTGGCAGGAATGGTCCTGACAGTTCGCCTTCCACCTCGTCGCCTACAGAATTCAAGGTAATGAGCGGCAGCCGTTTTTGCTTTCTTGTGTCGGTGTGTCCACCTACCGTGTGATAGTGAAATTGTTTCCCCGACGAGACGTAGCAACTCTGTCCTACGAGGAAATTTTGTCTGCATTAGATGCCTATTTCAAGGAAACAGTTAATGTGGTTGCAAAACGGTATACGTTTTTTCGTACAAAACGTACGGCCGGTCAAACTAATAGGGAGTGGGTAGCAACATTGCAAGGACTTACTAGGGACTGTGCCTTTGAATGTGACTGTGGGCTTTCTTATTCAGATACAATGGTGCATGATGCAATTGCACAGAACGTTTCTGATGTTCACATACGGGAGCAAATTTTGAAACTAGTTAATCCCTCCCTTCAACAAGTGATAGACATATTGGATAGACAGGACACACTTGACTGTGCTCAGGAATCTTTTGAAACTTCGCCAGCCGTGTGTAACATTAACCAACCCGCCGGGCGCGCTCGCGCTACGCGGCCCGGTCAACTGCCCTCGCGTACGTCCGCACAGCTGCCGGCGCGCGCTCAGCCAGGTGTGCCGCGCCAGCACACAAATGCAGTGAAATCATGCCCGCGGTGTGCTACTAGACATTCGCGTGAACATTGCCCGTCACGCCAAGCTATTTGCTTTTTCTGCAATAAGAAAGGACATGTTCAAAGTGTTGCCAGAAAAAGCTCCGATCAGACAATCACAACCATTCCAGGCCCTTTGCTTCGCGCCGGAATCGAACCAAGGACACTCAGGCTCATGGACCTTCGCCCATGGACATTCATGACATTAATTCCACTTCGTCCAGTGACACTTTCTCTAACAGTGACTGTGTTCGTCCCACAAAAACTGTGCGTCGACGTCGCCGGAAATCACGTTAATTAGCAAGTGATTCTGTACATGTGTCTGTTCCAATTGCACAAAACAGTCGCTCTTGTCGTCAGCAGGACAATAAACTTTTTGTGGACTTAGACTTTGACGGCAAAGTGATACCATTCCAGCTCGATACCGGAGCTGCAGTTTCATTGCTCAATCACGACACGTACAAACAACTGGGCGCACCTCCGTTGCGTGCCGCAAATGTTCAGTTAAAAAGTTATTCCGGACAGACACTTCCTGTGTTAGGACAGTGCACTCTTTTTGCAACATATAAAGGACAAACAAAACTTGTGTCATTTTATGTTCTTCGTTCTTCTACGGCAGTGAACTTGTTTGGCTTAGATTTATTTCAGTTGTTTAACATGTCTATTGTAAATCAGGTCCTCTCAGTGAATCAGACTGTGCCTTCAGACAGTGTTTCTCGCTTATGTGACGAATTTGCAGACATTTTTGCACCAGGCTTAGGTTGCGCTAAAAACTATGAAGCACATTTGGAACTGAAAGTAAACGCGCAACCGAAATTTTTCAGAGCGCGCACTGTTCCCCACGCCTTGCGTGATGAGGTCGCACGAACTTAAACGATCTAGAATCACAGGGTGTAATTGAACGTGTGCAAGCTTCTCTCTGGGCCTCACCCTTAGTAATTTTGCCAAAACCTTCCGGCACATTGAGACTTTGCGTGCACTTCAAGGCCACAGTCAATCCACAACTAGTGACTGCTACTTTTCCTTTGCCCCGCCCGGAAGATCTTTTTGCTAAACTGTGCCCGGGAAAATATTTTTCAAAGTTGGACCTAGCCGATGCGTACTTGCAAATACCGGTGGACGACGAATCCCAGCGCGTATTGGTGGTTAACACGCATCTTGGATTGTACAGGTTCAAAAGACTGCCGTTTGGGTGTGCATCAGCCCCTGCCTTGTTTCAGCAATATTTACAAACTATTTGTGCGTCGGTCCCTACTGCCGCAATCTATCTGGGCGATATAGTGATCTCTGGACAGACAGAAGAAGATCATCTTGCGAACCTCCGAACATTATTTCAGGTCTTGCGCCAAAATGGTCTTCGCTTGAGGAAGGACAAATGTGTGTTTTTTGCTCGTGACTTACCATACCTGGGCCATGTCATCAATGCCCAAGGCATACATCCGAGTCCAGAGCACCTCCGTGCCATACAAGATTTACCTTCTCCTCGCAATGTGAAACAGCTACAGAGTGTGTTGGGTAAAATTACCTATTATCACAAATTTATGCGCAATGCCTCTTCCATTTCAGCTCCGCTTCATCGCTTACGCCGTAAAGGTGTTCCGTTCGTCTGGACGACGGAATGCGAACGCGCCTTTCGCCAGTTGAAATCGGCGTTGCTTTCTAATACGTGCCTTACGCCATTCGATCCCCAGAAACCCCTTTTGTTGATGGTAGATGCATCGGATTTCGGGATCGGTGCTGTGCTTGCGCACAAAGTTGGCTCCCATGATCGCCCTATTGCCTTTGCGTCCAAATTGCTCTCGTCTGCTCAAAGAAATTATTCACAGATAGAGAAAGAAGCTTTGGATCTTGTGTTTGGTGTTACTAAGTTCCATGATTTCTTGTATGGTCGTCACTTCACCATCATCACAGACCACAAACCTTTGACATCGCTTTTTCATCCGACCAAGCCTGTACCTCCACGTACAGCGCAGAAATTCATTCGCTGGTCTATTTTCCTCTCGCAGTACCGCTACGATATCTTGTATCGGTCCACTGCTAAGCACGGAAACGCCGATGCGTTGTCCCGTTTGCCTGTTGCTGAGGATAAAGCATTCGATTCTTCAGAACTTGCTTGCATGTTCATTGATTCGGAAACCGATGAAGTGGTCGAATCGTTTCCGATTGATTTTCGTCGTGTAGCTACAGCCACAGCTGCTGACCCTGTCCTTGCTACTGTTTTGCGTTTTGTTGCTACGCAATGGCCTTTGTCAAAGTCTCGGATCGAGGATCCGTTAGTTCGATGATTTTTTGCTCACAGGGAGAGACTTTTTGTTCGACGTGGTGTTTTGTTGTTGCGTTCTGATAATGATCAGTCCAGGGTCGTGGTCCCAGGTTCGTTACAGTCCTCTGTTTTACGGCTTCTTCACCAAGGACATTGGGGTATAGTGCGAACGAAACAACTTGCTCGTCAGCACTGTACTTGGTTCGGAATCGATGCTGCGATTACGAATATGTGTTCTTCTTGCATGGCGTGTGCCGAACAACAATCCGCACCGCCGCGGAAAGTCTTTGCATGGCCAAAAGCCACTTCCCCTTGGCAACGCTTGCACATTGATTTTGCTGGTCCATTCTGGAATGCTCGATGGTTGGTTCTGGTCGATGCCTTCAGTAATTTTCCTTTTGTTGTCCGGATGTCTTCCACGACGTCCTCCGCCACCATCCAAGCGTTGTCTGCTATCTTTTGCATTGAAGGTCTTCCGCAGACTATTGTTTCCGACAATGGCCCACAATTCATGTCCGCAGAATTTCAGTCATTCTGCCAGGCCAATGGTATTCAACATCTAACATCCGCGCCGTTTTCGCCTCAGTCCAACGGTGCCGCTGAACGATTGGTCCGGACTTTCAAGTCACAGATGATGAAATTGAAAGAGTCGCATTCTCGGGAGGACGCATTGTTGCTCTTTTTGTCTTCGTATCGCTCTCAGCCCCGAGATGGTCGCTCGCCGGCTGAGTTGCTCCACGGTCGTCCTCATCGCACCTTGATGTCTTTGCTGCATCCGCCGCATCAGGTTCCTTTGCAGCGGCAGACTCCTGCTTTTGCTCCAGGCGACGTTGTATTTTATCGCAACTATCGCGGTTCACGGCGTTGGCTCGCAGGGCGCATTCTTCGCTGCCTCGGCCGCGTGATGTATTTGGTTTTGGGGGCCTCTGGTGAGGTGCGTCGGCATCTCAATCAGCTGCGCCTCTGTCGTCGCACGGGTTCTGCCGCTCCCCGTCTGCTTTCAGCAACGGTGCCGTCCGGTCAGCGCTCTGGGGACCCATCTACTGGCTCGCCTCATCCCCAGGTGTTACCGACGATGCCTTCCCATTTGCCCCATGGCGACGCGCCGCCGCAGCCGCAGCCGCAGCCGCAGCCGCCGCCGCCGCCGCCGCCTGTTCTCCCGCCGGCGCCGCCCGCATTAGACGCTTCGCTGCAGCCGCCAAGCGCCTCCCAGGGTCACGCGCTGCCGATCGCTTCCCGTGACCAGCTGTCCTCCGCCATGGAACTCCCGAACGCTCCGGACCACATGACGTCATCGCGCGTCGGCTACCCCGACGCAATGGAGTTAGACACTTCGGCCCCTCATGTTTCTTTACGGGCGCATACACAGCATGTTGACGTGCACCCTGGACTAGCTTTTCAGGCGTTTCCTAGCTCCCCTCTGACCGAATGGCCGGGTGCGGGTGGCACAGCCTCGCCTGTTGTTAGGCTCCCCACCTCGTCGCATACGTCAACATGGGGTCCTCCCCACGGCGGGCGGAAGCCTTATCTCACGACCGTTCGCCGATTTGCGGGGGAGGAATGTGGTGTCACCGCCAGACACCACACTTGCTAGGTAGTAGCTTAAATCGGCCGCGGTCCATTTAGTACATGTCGGACCCGCGTGTCGCCACTGTGTGATCGCAGACCTAGCGCCACCACAAGGCAGGTCTCGAGAGACGATATAGCACTCGCCCCAGTTGTACGAGGAGATTGCTAGCGACCATACGGACGAAGCCTTCCTCTCATTTGCCGAGAGACAGTTAGAATAGCCTTCTGCTAAGTCCATGGCTACGACCTAGCAAGGCGCCATTAGCCTTACCTACTTTGAGAGTTATAGTATAAATGTCTCAAGAAAAATGCTGTAGTCATCAAATAATAAAGTTAAGTATAAAGCAGCTACGTACTTTTCTTGCTACCATTCAATAGTTATCCTGTTCCAGAATTGACGCACGTCGGCGTGAGTGTGTACGCGTGCCTTTCTATCGGCTACCCGTCACTGTGGACTGGCTGCCTTGTCAGTCCACTTCACTCCTATCCCAAAAGAAATTCCTGTCGTTTCAATAGACGCGTTACTCGATTTAGAAGTGGATGTCATGGAACCCATAGTATTTCATAGCGACGCAATTTCTGTGTTAATTCGTCAATGTGAGGGAGCGAGGGTCGCAGTAAAGACGGAATAGTGCATCGGAAAGGAGAGACTCCTATCCCAAAAGAAAATCCTGTCGTTTCCATAGAAACGTTTCTCGATTTAAAAAGAGAAGTTAAAGATCCCATAGTATTTCACAGCGACGCGATTTCTGTGCTTATTCCTCAATGGAAGGGAGCGAAGGATGCAGTAAAGAACTAATAGTGCATCGGAAAGGAGATACTCGTATCCCATAAGAAGATCCTGTCGTTTCCATAGAAACGTTACTCGATTTAGAAGGAGAAGTCATGGAACCCATAGTATTTCATAGCGACGCAATTTCTGTGTTATTTTGTCAATGTGAGGGAGCGAGGCATGCAGTAAAGACGGAATAGTGCATCGGAAAGAAGATACTCGTATCCCAAAAAAAATCCTATCGATTCAATAGAAACGTTACTCGATTTGGAAGGAGAAGTCATAGAACACATAGTATTTCATAGCGACGCAATTCCCGTGTTAATTCGTCAATGTGAGGAAGCGAGGGATGCAGTACAGAAGGAATAGTGCATCGGAAAGGCGACAGTCGTATCCCAAAAGAAAATCCCGTCGTTTCCATAGAAACGTTACCCGATTTAGATGGAGAAGTCATAGAACCAATAGTAATTCATAGCGACGCAATTTCTGCGTTAATTCGTCAATGTGAGGGAGCGAGGGATGTAGTAAAGAACTAATAGTTCATCGGAAATGAGATACTCATATCCCAAAAGAAAATTCTGTCGTTTCCATAGAAACGTTACTCGATTTAGAAGGGGATGTCATAGAACCCATAGTATTTCATAGCCACGCATTTTCTGTGTTAATTCGTGAATGTGAGGGAGGGAGGGATGCAGTAAAGGAGGAATAGTGCATCGGAAAGGAGATACTCGTATCCCAAAAGAAAATCCTGTCGTTTCCATAGAAACGTTTCTCGATTTGGAAACAGAAGTTAAAGAACCCATAGTATTTCACAGCGACGCGATTTCTGTGCTTATTCCTCAATGGGAAGGAGCGAGGGATGCAGTAAAGAACTAATAGTGCATTGGAAAGGAGATACTCGTATCCCAAAAACAGATCCTGTCGTTTCCATAGAAACGTTACTCAATTTAGAAGGAGAAGACATGGAACCCATAGTATTTCATAGCGACGCAATTTCTGTGTTATTTTGTCAATGTGAGGGAGCGAGGGATTCAGTAAAGAACTAATAGTGCATCAGAAAGGAGACACTCGTATCCCAAAAGAAGATCCTGTCGTTTCCATAGAAACGTTACTCGTTTTAGAAGGAGATGTCATGGAAACCATATTATTTCATATGGACGCAATTTCTGGGTTATTTTATCAATGTGAGGGAGCGAGGGATGCAGTAAAGACGGAATAGTGCTTCGGAAAGGAGATACTCGTATCCCAAATGAAAATCCTGTCGTTTCCATAGAAACGTTACTCGATTTAGAAGGAGATGTCATGGGACCCATAGTATTTCATAGCGACGCAATTTCAGTGTTATTTTGTCAGTGTGTGGGAGCGAGGGATGCAGTAAAGACGGAATAGTGCATTGGAAAGGAGATACACTTATCCCAAAAGAAAATCCTATCGATTAAATAGAAACGTTACTCGATTTGGAAGGAGAAGTAATAGAACCCATACTATTTCATAACGGCGCAATTTCTGTGTTTATTCGTCAATGTGAGGGTGCGAGGGATGCAGTAATGAACTAATAGTGCATCGGAAAGGAGATACTCGTATCCCAAAAGATAATCCACTAGTCTCCATAGAAATATTACTCGATTTAGAAGGAGAATTCATGGAACCCATAGTATTTCGTAGCGACGCAATTTCTGTGTTAAGTCGTCAATGTGAGGGAGCGAGGGGCGCAGTAAAGACGGAATAGTGCATCGGAAAGGAGAGACTCCTATCCCAAAAGAAAACCCTTTCGTTTCCATCGAAACGTTTCTCGATTTCAAAAGAGAAGTTAAAGAACCCATAGTATTTCACAGCGACGCGATTTTTGTGCTTATTCCTCAATGGGAGGGAGCGACGGATGCAGTAAAGAACTAATAGTGCATCGGAAAGGAGATACTCCTATCCCAAAAGAAGATCCTGTCGTTTCCATAGAAACGTTACTCGATTTAGAAGTAGAAGTCATGGAACCAATAGTATTTCATAGCGACGCAATTTCTGTGTTATTTTGTCAATGTGAGGGAGCGAGGGATGCAGTAAACAAATAATAGTGCATCGGAAAGGAGATACTTGTATCCCAAAAGAAGATCCTGTCGTTTCCATAGAAACGTTACTCGATTTAGAAGGAGAAGTCATGGAACCCATAGTATTTCATAGCGACGCAATTTATGTGTTATTTTGTCAATGTGAGGGAGCGAGGGATGCAGTAAAGACGGAATAGTGCATCGGAAAGGAGATACTCGAATCCCAAAAGAAAATCCTATCGATTCAATAGAAAGGTTACTCGATAAAGAAGGAGATGTCATAGAACCCATAGTATTTCAAAGTGACGCTATTTCTGCGATAATTCGTCAATGTGAGGGAGCGAGGGATGCAGTAAAGAAGGAATCGTGATTCGGAAATGAGATACTCATATCCCAAAAGAAAATCCTGTCGCTTCCATAGAAACGTTACTCGATTTAGAAGGAGAAGTAATAGAACCCATACTCTTTCATAACGACGCAATTTCAGTGTTTATTCGTCAATGTGAGGGAGCGAGGGATGCAGTAATGAACTAATAGTGCATCGGAAAGGAGATAGTCGTATCCCAAAAGATAATCCTCTCGTTTCCATAGAAATATTACTCGATTTAGAAGGAGAATTCGTGGAACCCATAGTATTTCGTAGCGACGCAATTTCTGTGTTAATTCGTCAATGTGAGGGAGCGAGGGATGCAGTAAAGACGGAATAGTGCATCGGAAAGGAGAGACTCCTATTAGAAAAGGAAATCCTGTCGTTTCAATAGAAACATTACTCGGTTTAGATGGAGAAGTCCTAGAACCCATAGTATTTCATAGCCACGCATTTTCTGTGTTAATTCGTGAATGTGAGGGAGGGAGGGATGCAGTAAAGGAGGAATAGTGCATCGGAAAGGAGATACTCGTATCCCAAAAGAAAATCCTGTCGTTTCCATAGAAACGGTACTCGATTTAGAAGGAGATGTCATGGAACCCCTAGTATTTCATAGCGACGCAATTTCTGTGTTATTTTGTCAATGTGAGGGAGCGAGGGATGCAGTAAAGACGGAATAGTGCATCGGAAAGGAGAGACTCCTATCCCAAAAGAAAATCCTGTCGTTTCCATCGAAACGTTTCTCGATTTCAAAAGAGAAGTTAAAGAACCCATAGTATTTCACAGCGACGCGATTTCTGTGCTTATTCCTCAATGGGAGGGAGCGACGGATGCAGTAAAGAACTAATAGTGCATCGGAAAGGAGATACTCCTATCCCAAAAGAAGATCCTGTCGTTTCCATAGAAACGTTACTCGATTTAGAAGGAGAAGTCATGGAACCAATAGTATTTCATAGCGACGCAATTTCTGTGTTATTTTGTCAATGTGAGGGAGCGAGGGATGCAGTAAACAAATAATAGTGCATCGGAAAGGAGATACTCGTATCCCAAAAGAAGATCCTGTCGTTTCCATAGAAACGTTACTCGATTTAGAAGGAGAAGTCATGGAACCCATAGTATTTCATAGCGACGCAATTTATGTGTTATTTTGTCAATGTGAGGGAGCGAGGGATGCAGTACAGACGGAATAGTGCATCGGAAAGGAGATACTCGAATCCCAAAAGAAAATCCTATCGATTCAATAGAAAGGTTACTCGATAAAGAAGGAGATGTCATAGAACCCATAGTATTTCAAAGTGACGCTATTTCTGCGATAATTCGTCAATGTGAGGGAGCGAGGGATGCAGTAAAGAAGGAATCGTGCTTCGGAAATGAGATACTCATATCCCAAAAGAAAATCCTGGCGCTTCCATAGAAACGTTACTCGATTTAGAAGGAGAAGTAATAGAACCCATACTCTTTCATAACGACGCAATTTCAGTGTTTATTCGTCAATGTGAGGGAGCGAGGGATGCAGTAATGAACTAATAGTGCATCGGAAAGGAGATAGTCGTATCCCAAAAGATAATCCTCTCGTTTCCATAGAAATATTACTCGATTTAGAAGGAGAATTCGTGGAACCCATAGTATTTCATAGCCACGCATTTTCTGTGTTAATTCGTGAATGTGAGGGAGGGAGGGATGCAGTAAAGGAGGAATAGTGCATCGGAAAGGAGATACTCGTATCCCAAAAGAAAATCCTGTCGTTTCCATAGAAACGGAACTCGATTTAGAAGGAGATGTCATGGAACCCCTAGTATTTCATAGCGACGCAATTTCTGTGTTATTTTGTCAATGTGAGGGAGCGAGGGATGCAGTAAAGACGGAATAGTGCATCGGAAAGGAGAGACTCCTATCCCAAAAGAAAATCCTGTCGTTTCCATCGAAACGTTTCTCGATTTCAAAAGAGAAGTTAAAGAACCCATAGTATTTCACAGCGACGCGATTTCTGTGCTTATTCCTCAATGGGAGGGAGCGACGGATGCAGTAAAGAACTAATAGTGCATCGGAAAGGAGATACTCCTATCCCAAAAGAAGATCCTGTCGTTTCCATAGAAACGTTACTCGATTTAGAAGGAGAAGTCATGGAACCAATAGTATTTCATAGCGACGCAATTTCTGTGTTATTTTGTCAATGTGAGGGAGCGAGGGATGCAGTAAACAAATAATAGTGCATCGGAAAGGAGATACTCGTATCCCAAAAGAAGATCCTGTCGTTTCCATTGAAACGTTACTCGATTTAGAAGGAGAAGTCATGGAACCCATAGTATTTCATAGCGACGCAATTTATGTGTTATTTTGTCAATGTGAGGGAGCGAGGGATGCAGTACAGACGGAATAGTGCATCGGAAAGGAGATACTCGAATCCCAAAAGAAAATCCTATCGATTCAATAGAAAGGTTACTCGATAAAGAAGGAGATGTCATAGAACCCATAGTATTTCAAAGTGACGCTATTTCTGCGATAATTCGTCAATGTGAGGGAGCGAGGGATGCAGTAAAGAAGGAATCGTGCTTCGGAAATGAGATACTCATATCCCAAAAGAAAATCCTGTCGCTTCCATAGAAACGTTACTCGATTTAGAAGGAGAAGTAATAGAACCCATACTCTTTCATAACGACGCAATTTCAGTGTTTATTCGTCAATGTGAGGGAGCGAGGGATGCAGTAATGAACTAATAGTGCATCGGAAAGGAGATAGTCGTATCCCAAAAGATAATCCTCTCGTTTCCATAGAAATATTACTCGATTTAGAAGGAGAATTCGTGGAACCCATAGTATTTCATAGCCACGCATTTTCTGTGTTAATTCGTGAATGTGAGGGAGGGAGGGATGCAGTAAAGGAGGAATAGTGCATCGGAAAGGAGATACTCGTATCCCAAAAGAAAATCCTGTCGTTTCCATAGAAACGGAACTCGATTTAGAAGGAGATGTCATGGAACCCCTAGTATTTCATAGCGACGCAATTTCTGTGTTATTTTGTCAATGTGAGGGAGCGAGGGATGCAGTAAAGACGGAATAGTGCATCGGAAAGGAGAGACTCCTATCCCAAAAGAAATTCCTGTCGTTTCAATAGAAGCGTTACTCGATTTAGAAGGGGATGTCATGGAACCCATAGTATTTCATAGCGACGCAATTTCTGTGTTAATTCGTCAATGTGAGGGAGCGAGGGTCGCAGTAAATACGGAATAGTGCATCGGAAAGGAGAGACTCCTATCCCAAAAGAAAATCCTGTCGTTTCCATAGAAACGTTTCTCGATTTGAAAAGAGAAGTTAAAGATCCCATAGTATTTCACAGCGACGCGATTTCTGTGCTTATTCCTCAATGGGAGGGAGCGAAGGATGCAGTAAAGAACTAATAGTGCATCGGAATGGAGATACTAGTATCCCAAAAGAAGATCCTGTCGTTTCCATAGAAACGTTACTCGATTTAGAAGAAGTCATGGAACCCATAGTATTTCATAGCGACGCAATTTCTGTGTTATTTTGTCAATGTGAGGGAGCGAGGGATGCAGTACAGAAGGAATAGTGCATCGGAAAGGCGACAGTCGTATCCCAAAAGAAAATCCCGTCGTTTCCATAGAAACGTTACCCGATTTAGATGGAGAAGTCATAGAACCAATAGTAATTCATTGCGACGCAATTTCTGCGTTAATTCGTCAATGTAAGGGAGCGAGGGATGCAGTAAAGAACTAATAGTGCATCGGAAATGAGATACTCATATCCCAAAAGAAAATTCTGTCGTTTCCATAGAAACGTTACTCGATTTAGAAGGGGATGTCATAGAACCCATAGTATTTCATAGCCACGCATTTTCTGTGTTAATTCGTGAATGTGAGGGAGGGAGGGATGCAGTAAAGGAGGAATAATGAATCGGAAAGGAGATACTCGTATCCCAAAAGAAAATCCTGTCGTTTCCATAGAAACGTTTCTCGATTTGAAAAGAGAAGTTAAAGAACCCATAGTATTTCACAGCGACGCGATTTCTGTGCTTATTCGTCAATGGGAAGGAGCGAGGGATGCAGTAAAGAACTAATAGTGCATCGGAAAGGAGATACTCGTATCCCAAAAACAGATCCTGTCGTTTCCATAGAAACGTTACTCGATTTAGAAGGAGATGACATGGAACCCATAGTATTTCATAGCGACGCAATTTCTGTGTTATTTTGTCAATGTGAGGGAGCGAGGGATGCAGTAAAGAACTAATAGTGCATCAGAAAGGAGACACTCGTATCCCAAAAGAAGATCCTGTCGTTTCCATAGAAACGTTACTCGTTTTAGAAGGAGATGTCATGGAAACCATATTATTTCATATGGACGCAATTTCTGGGTTATTTTATCAATGTGAGGGAGCGAGGGATGCAGTAAAGACGGAATAGTGCTTCGGAAAGGAGATACTCGTATCCCAAATGAAAATCCTGTCGATTCAATAGAAACGTTACTCGATTTAGAAGGGGAAGTCATAGAACACATAGTATTTCATAGCGACGCAATTTCTGTGTTAATTCGCCATTGTGAGGAAGCGAGGGATGCAGTACAGAAGGAATAGTGCATCGTAAAGGCGATAGTCGTATCCCAAAAGAAAATCCCGTCGTTTCCATAGAAACGTTACCCGATTTAGATGGAGAAGTCATAGAACCCATAGTATTTCATAGCGACGCAATTACTGTGTTAATTCGTCAATGTGAGGGAGCGAGGGATGCAGTAAAGGAGGAATAGTGCATCGGAAAGGAGATACTCGATTCCCAAAAGAAAATCCTGTCGTTTCCATAGAAACGTTTCTCGATTTGAAAAGAGAAGTTAAAGATCCCATAGTATTTCACAGCGACGCGATTTCTGTGCTTATTCCTCAATGGGAGGGAGCGAGGGATGCAGTAAAGAACTAATAGTGCAACGGAAAAGAGATACTCGTATCCCAAAAGAAAATCCTGTCGTTTCGATTGAAACGTTACTCGATTTAGAAGGAGAAGTCATTGAACACATAGTATTCCATAGCGATGCAATTTCTGTGATAATTCGTCAATGTGAGGGAGCCAGGGGGGCAGTAAAGAAGGAATAGTGCATTGGAAAGGAGATACTCGTATACCAAAACAAAATCCTTTCGTTGCAATAGAAACGTTACTCGATTTAGAAGGAGAAGTCATAGAACGCATAGTATTTCATAGCGATGCAATTTCTGCGTTAATTCGTCAATGTGAGTGAGCGGGAGATGCAGCAAAGACGGAATAGTGCTTCGGAAAGGAGATACTCGTATCCCAAAAGAAAATCCTGTCGTTTCCATAGAAACGTTACTCGATTTAGAAGGGGATGTCGTAGAACCCATAGTATTTCATAGCGACGCAATTTCTGTGTTTTATTGTCAATGTGAGGGTACAAGGGATGCAGTAAACAACTAATAGTGCATCGGAAAGGAGATACTCGTATCCCAAAAGAAAATCCTGTCGTTTCCATAGAAACGTTATTCGATTTAGAAGGAGATGTCATGGGACACATAGTATTTCATAGCGACGCAATTTCTGTGTTATTTTGTCAATGTGTGGGAGCGAGGGATGCAGTAAAGACGGAATAGTGCATTGGAAAGGAGATACTCTTATCCCAAAAGAAAATCCTATCGATTCAATAGAAACGTTACTCGATTTGGAAGGAGAAGTAATAGAACCCATACTATTTCATAGCGACGCAATTTCTGTGTTTATTCGTCAATGTGAGGGAGCGAGGGATGCAGTAATGAACTAATAGTGCATCGGAAAGGAGATACTCGTATCCCAAAAGATAATCCTCTCGTTTCCATAGAAATATTACTCGATTTAGAAGGAGAATTCATGGAACCCATAGTATTTCGTAGCGACGCAATTTCTGTGTTAAGTCGTCAATGTGAGGGAGCGAGGGGCGCAGTAAAGACGGAATAGTGCATCGGAAAGGAGTGACTCCTATCCCAAAAGAAAATCCTGTCGTTTCCATCGAAACGTTTCTCGATTTGAAAAGAGAAGTTAAAGAACCCATAGTATTTCACAGCGACGCGATTTCTGTGCTTATTCCTCAATGGGAGGGAGCGACGGATGCAGTAAAGAACTAATAGTGCATCGGAAAGGAGATACTCGTATCCCAAAAGAAGATCCTGTCGTTTCCATAGAAACGTTACTCGATTTAGAAGGAGAAGTCATGGAACCAATAGTATTTCATAGCGACGCAATTTCTGTGTTATTTTGTCAATGTGAGGGAGCGAGGGATGCAGTAAACAAATAATAGTGCATCGGAAAGGAGATACTCGTATCCCAAAAGAAAATCCTGTCGTTTCCATAGAAACGTTTCTCGATTTAGGAGGAGATGTCATGGGACCCATAGTATTTCATAGCGACACAATTTCTGTGTTATTTTGTCAATATGAGGGAGCGAGGGATGCAGTAAAGAAGGAATAGTGAGTCGGAAAGGAGATACCCGTATACCAAAAGAAAATCCTCTCCTCTCCATAGAAACGTTACTCGATTTAGAAGGATGAGCCATAGAACCCACAGTATATCATAGCGACGCAATCTCTGTGTTAAGTCGTCAATGTGAGGCAGCGAGGGATGCAGTATAGAAGGAATTTTGCAACGGAAAGGAGATACTCGTATCCCAAAAGAAAATCCTGTCGTTTCCATTGAAACGTAACTCGATTAAGAACGTGAAGTCATTGAACACATAGTATTCCATTGCGATGCAATTTCTGTGATAATTCGTCATTGTGAGGGAGCCAGGGAGGCAGTAAAGAAGGAATTGTGCATCGGAAAGGAGATACTCTTATACCAAAACAAAATCCTTTCGTTTCAATAGAAAGGTTACTCGATAAAGAAGGAGATGTCATAGAACCCATAGTATTTCAAAGCGACGCTATTTCTGCGATAATTCGTCAATGTGAGGGAGGAGAGATGCAGAAAAGAAGGAATCGTGCTTCGGAAATGAGATACTCATATCCCAAAAGAAAATCCTGTCGCTTCCATAGAAACGTTACTCGATTTAGAAGGAGAAGTAATAGAACCCATACTCTTTCATCATAACGACGCAATTTCAGTGTTTATTCGTCAATGTGAGGGAGCGAGGGATGCAGTAATGAACTAATAGTGCATCGGAAAGGAGATAGTCGTATTCCAAAAGATAATCCTCTCGTTTCCATAGAAATATTACTCGATTTAGAAGGAGAATTCGTGGAACTTATAGTATTTCGTAGCGACGCAATTTCTGTGTTAATTCGTCAATGTGAGGGAGCGAGGGATGCAGTAAAGACGGAATAGTGCATCGGAAAGGAGAGACTCCTATTAGAAAAGGAAATCCTGTCGTTTCAATAGAAACATTACTCGGTTTAGATGGAGAAGTCCTAGAACCCATAGGATTTCATAGCCACGCATTTTCTGTGTTAATTCGTGAATGTGAGGGAGCGAGGGATGCAGTAAACAACTAAAAGTGCATCGGAAAGGAGGTACTCGTATCCCAAAAGATAATCCTCTCGTTTCCATAGAAATATTACTCGATTTAGAAGGGAATTCATGGAACCCATAGTATTTCGTATCGACGCAATTTCTGTGTTAAGTCGTCAATGTGAGGGAGCGAGGGGCGCAGTAAAGACGGAATAGTGCATCGTAAAGGAGAGACTCCTATCCCAAATGAAAATCCTGTCGTTTCCATCGAAACGTTTCTCGATTTGAAAAGAGAAGTTAAAGAACCCATAGTATTTCTGTGCTTATTCCTCAATGGGAGGGAGCGAAGGATGCAGTAAAGAACTAATAGTGCATCGGAATGGAGATACTCGTATCCCAAAAGAAGATCCTGTCGTTTCCATAGAAACGTTACTCGATTTAGAAGGAGAAGTCATGGAACCAATAGAATTTCATAGCGACGCAATTTCTGTGTTATTTTGTCAATGTGAGGGAGCGAGGGATGCAGTAAACAAAAAATAGTGCATCGGAAAGGAGATACTCGTATCCCAAAAGAAAATCCTGTCGTTTCCATAGTAACGTTACTCGATTTAGGAGGAGATGTCATGGGACCCATAGTATTCCATAGCGATGCAATTTCTGTGATAATTCGTCAATGTGAGGGAGCCAGGGAGGCAGTAAAGAAGGAATAGTGCATCGGAAAGGAGATACTCTTATACCAAAACAAAATCCTTTCGTTTCAATAGAAAGGTTACTCGATAAGGAAGGAGATGTCATAGAACCCATAGTATTTCAAAGCGACGCTATTTCTGCGATAATTCGTTAATGTGAGGGAGCGAGAGATGCAGTAAAGAAGGAATCGTGCTTCGGAAATGAGATACTCATATCCCAAAAGAAAATCCTGTCGCTTCCATAGAAACGTTACTCGATTTAGAAGGAGAAGTAATAGAACCCATACTCTTTCATAACGACGCAATTTCAGTGTTTATTCGTCAATGTGAGGGAGCGAGGGATGCAGTAATGAACTAATAGTGCATCGGAAAGGAGATACTCGTATCCAAAAACAAAATCCTGTCGTTTCCATAGAAACGTTTCTCGATTTAAAAAGAGAAGTTAAAGAACCCATAGTATTTCACAGCGACGCGATTTCTGTGCTTATTCCTCAATGGGAGGGAGCGAGGGATGCATTAAAGAACTAATAGTGCATCGGAAAGGAGATTCTCGTATCCCAAAAACAGATCCTGTCGTTACCATAGAAACGTTACTCGATTTAGAAGGAGAAGACATGGAACCCACAGTATTTCATAGCGACGCAATTTCTGTGTTATTTTGTCAGTTTGAGGGAGCGAGGGATGCAGTAAAGAACTAATAGTGCATCAGAAAGGAGACACTCGTATCCCAAAAAAAAATCCTGTCGTTTCCATAGAAACGTTACTCGATTTAGAAGGAGATGACATGGAACCCATAGTATTTCATGTGGACGCAATTTCTGGGTTATTTTATCAATGTGAGGGAGCGAGGGATGCAGGAAAGACGGAATAGTGCATCGGAAAGGAGATACTCGAATCCCAAAAGAAAATCCAATCGATTCAATAGAAACGTTACTCGATTTGGAAGGAGAAGTCATGGATCACATAGTATTTCATAGCGATGCAATTTCTGTGTTAATTCGCCAATGTGAGGAAGCGAGGGATGCAGTACAGAAGGAATAGTGCATCGGAAAGGCGACAGTCGTATCCCAAAAGAAAATCCCGTCGTTTCCATAGAAACGTTACCCGATTTAGATGGAGAAGTCATAGAACCAATAGCAATTCATAGCGACGCAATTTCTGCGTTAATTCGTCAATGTGAGGGAGCGAGGGATGCAGTAAAGAACTAATAGTGCATCAGAAATGAGATACTCATATCCCAAAGGAAAATTCTGTCGTTTCCATAGAAACGTTACTCGATTTAGAAGGGGATGTCATAGAACCCATAGTATTTCATAGCCCCGCATTTTCTGTGTTAATTCGTGAATGTGAGGGAGGGAGGGATGCAGTAAAGGAGGAATAGTTCATCGGAAAGGAGATACTCGTATCCCAAAAGAAAATCCTGTCGTTTCCATAGAAACGTTTCTCGATTTAAAAAGAGAAGTTAAAGAACCCATAGTATTTCACAGCGACGCGATTTCTGTGCTTATTCCTCAATGGGAGGGAGCGAGGGATGCATTAAAGAACTAATAGTGCATCGGAAAGGAGATACTCGTATCCAAAAAACAGATCCTGTCGTTTCCATAGAAACGTTACTCGATTTAGAAGGAGAAGACATGGAACCCATAGTATTTCATAGCGACACAATTTTTGTGTTATTTTGTCAATTTGAGGGAGCGAGGGATGCAGTAAAGAACTAATAGTGCATCAGAAAGGAGACACTCGTATCCCAAAAGAAAATCCTGTCGTCTCCATAGAAACATTTCTCGATTTAAAAAGAGAAGTTAAGGAAACCATAGTATTTCACAGCGACGCGATTTCTGTGCTTATTCCTCAATGGGAGGGAGCGAGGGATGCATTAAACAACTAATAGTGCATCGGAAAGGAGATACTCGTATCCCAAAAACAGATCCTGTCGTTTCCATTGAAACGTTACTCGATTTTGAAGGAGATGTCATGGAACCCATAGTATTTCATATGGACGCAATTTCTGGGTTATTTTATCAATGTGAGGGAGCGAGGGATGCAGTAAAGACGGAATAGTGCATCGGAAAGGAGATACTCGTAACCCAAATGAAAATCCTGTCGATTCAATAGAAACGTTACTCGATTTAGAAGGGGAAGTCATAGAACACATAGTGTTTCATAGCGACGCAATTTCTGTGTTAATTCGCCATTGTGAGGAAGCGAGGGATGCAGTACAGAAGGAATAGTGCAGCGTAAAGGCGATAGTCGTATCCCAAAAGAAAATCCCGTCGTTTCCATAGAAACGTTACACGATTTAGATGGAGAAGTCATAGAACCCATAGTATTTCATAGCGACGCTATTACTGTGTTAATTCGTCAATGTGAGGGAGCGAGGGATGCAGTAAAGGAGGAATAGTGCATCGGAAAGGAGATACTCGTATCCCAAAAGAAAATCCTGTCGTTTCCATAGTAACGTTTCTCGATTTGAAAAGAGAAGTTAAAGAACCCATAGTATTTCACAGCGACGTGATTTCTGTGCTTATTCCTCAATGGGAGGGAGCGAGGGATGCAGTAAAGAACTAATAGTGCAACGGAAAGGAGATACTCGTATCCAAAAAGAAAATCCTGTCGTTTCGATTGAAACGTTACTCGATTTAGAAGGAGAAGTCATTGAACACATAGTATTCCATAGCGATGCAATTTCTGTGATAATTCGTCAATGTGAGGGAGCCAGGGGGGCAGTAAATAAGGAATAGTTCATCGGAAAGGAGATACTCGTATACCAAAACAAAATCCTTTCGTTGCAATAGAAACGTTACTCGATTTAGAAGGAGAAGCCATAGAACGCATAGTATTTCATAGCGACGCAATTTCTGCGTTAATTCGTCAATGTGAGGGAGCGGGAGATGCAGCAAAGACGGAATAGTGCTTCGGAAAGGAGATACACGTATCCCAAAAGAAAATCCTGTCGTTTCCATAGAAACGATATTCGATTTAGAAGGGGATGTCGTAGAACCCATAGTATTTCATAGCGACGCAATTTCTGTGTTTTATTGTCAATGTGAGGGTGCGAGGGATGCAGTAAACAACTAATAGTGCATCGGAAAGGAGATACTCGTGTCCCAAAAGAAAATCCTGTCGATTCCATAGAAACGTTACTCGATTTAGAAGGAGAAGTCATGGAACCCATAGTATTTCATAGCGACGCAATTTCTGTGTTTTTTTGTCAATGTGAGGGAGCGAGGGATGCAGTAAACAAATAATAGTGCATCGGAAAGGAGACACTCGTATCCCAAAAGAAAATCCTGTCGTTTCCATGGAAACGTTACTCGATTTAGGAGGAGATGTCATGGGACCCATAATATTTCATAGCGACACAATTTCTGTGTTATTTTGTCAATGTGAGGGAGCGAGGGATGCAGTAAAGAAGGAATAGTGCGTCGGAAAGGAGATACTCGTATACCAAAAGAAAATCCGCTCCTTTCCATAGAAACGTTACTCGATTTAGAAGGATGAGCCATAGAACCAACAGTATATCATAGCGACGCAATCTCTGTGTTAAGTTGTCAATGTGAGGCAGCGAGGGATGCAGTATAAAAGGAATTGTGCAACGGAAAGGAGATACTCGTATCCCAAAAGAAAATCCTGTCGTTTCCATTGAAACGTTACTCGATTTAGAAGGTGAAGTCATTGAACACATAGTATTCCATAGCGATGCAATTTCTGTGATAATTCGTCAATGTGAGGGAGCCAGGGAAGCAGTAAAGAAGGAATAGTGCATCGGAAAGGAGATACTCTTATACCAAAACAAAATCCTTTCGTTTCAATAGAAAGGTTACTCGATTTAGAAGGAGATGTCATAGAACCCATAGTATTTCAAAGCGACGCTATTTCTGCGATAATTCGTCAATGTGAGGGAGCGAGAGATGCAGTAAAGAAGGAATCTTGCATCGGAAATGAGATACTCATATCCCAAAAGAAAATCCTGTCGCTTCCATAGAAACGTTACTCGATTTTGAAGGAGAAGTAATAGAAACCATACTCTTTCATAACAACGCAATTTCAGTGTTTATTCGTCAGGTTGAGGGAGCGAGGGATGCAGTAATGAACTAATAGTGCATCGGAAAGGAGATAGTCGTATCCCAAAAGATAATCCTCTCGTTTCCATAGAAATATTACTCGATTTAGAAGGAGAATTCGTGGAACCCATAGTATTTCGTAGCGACGCAATTTCTGTGTTAATTCGTCAATGTGAGGTAGCGAGGGATGCAGTAAAGACGGAATAGTGCATCGGAATGGAGAGACTCCTATTAGAAAAGGAAATCCTGTCGTTTCAATAGAAACATTACTCGGTTTAGATGGAGAAGTCCTAGAACACATAGTATTTCATAGCCACGAATTTTCTGTGTTAATTCGTGAATGTGAGGGAGGGAGGGATGCAGAAAAGGAGGAATAGTGCATCGGAAAGGAGATACTCGTATCCCAAAAGAAAATCCTTTCATTTCCATCGAAACGTTACTCGATTTAGAAGGAGATGTCATGGAACCCATAGTATATCATAGAGACGAAATTTCTGTGTTATTTTTTCAATGTGAGGGAGCGAGGAATGCTGTAAAGACGGAATAGTGCATCGGAAAGGAGATACTCGTATCCCAAAAGAAAATCCTGTCGATTCAATAGAAACGTTATTCGATTTAGAAGGAGAAGTCATAGAACACATAGTATTTCATAGCGACGCAGTTACTGTGTTAATTCGTCAATGTGAGGGAGCGAGGGATGCACTATAGAAGGAATTGTGCAACGGAAAGGAGATACTCGTATCCCAAAAGAAAATCCTGTCGTTTCGATTGAAACGTTACTCGATTTAGAAGGAGAAGTCATTGAACACATAGTATTTCATAGCGACGCAATTTCTGTGTTAATTCGTCAATGTGAGGGAGCGAGGGGCGCGGTAAAGACGGAATAGTGCATCGAAAAGGAGAGACTCCTATCCCAAAAGAAAATCCTGTCGTTTCCATAGAAACGTTTCTCGATTTGAAAAGAGAAGTTAAAGAACCCATAGTATTTCACAGCGACGTGATTTCTGTGCTTATTCCTCAATGGGAGGGAGCGAGGGATGCAGTAAAGAACTAATAGTGCAACGGAAAGGAGATACTCGTATCCAAAAAGAAAATCCTGTCGTTTCGATTGAAACGTTACTCGATTTAGAAGGAGAAGTCATTGAACACATAGTATTCCATAGCGATGCAATTTCTGTGATAATTCGTCAATGTGAGGGAGCCAGGGGGGCAGTAAATAAGGAATAGTTCATCGGAAAGGAGATACTCGTATACCAAAACAAAATCCTTTCGTTGCAATAGAAACGTTACTCGATTTAGAAGGAGAAGTCATAGAACGCATAGTATTTCATAGCGACGCAATTTCTGCGTTAATTCGTCAATGTGAGGGAGCGGGAGATGCAGCAAAGACGGAATAGTGCTTCGGAAAGGAGATACACGTATCCCAAAAGAAAATCCTGTCGTTTCCATAGAAACGGTATTCGATTTAGAAGGGGATGTCGTAGAACCCATAGTATTTCATAGCGACGCAATTTCTGTGTTTTATTGTCAATGTGAGGGTGCGAGGGATGCAGTAAACAACTAATAGTGCATCGGAAAGGAGATACTCGTGTCCCAAAAGAAAATCCTGTCGATTCCATAGAAACGTTACTCGATTTAGAAGGAGAAGTCATGGAACCCATAGTATTTCATAGCGACGCAATTTCTGTGTTGTTTTGTCAATGTGAGGGAGCGAGGGATGCAGTAAACAAATAATAGTGCATCGGAAAGGAGACACTCGTATCCCAAAAGAAAATCCTGTCGTTTCCATAGAAACGTTACTCGATTTAGGAGGAGATGTCATGGGACCCATAATATTTCATAGCGACACAATTTCTGTGTTATTTTGTCAATGTGAGGGAGCGAGGGATGCAGTAAAGAAGGAATAGTGCGTCGGAAAGGAGATACTCGTATACCAAAAGAAAATCCGCTCCTTTCCATAGAAACGTTACTCGATTTAGAAGGATGAGCCATAGAACCAACAGTATATCATAGCGACGCAATCTCTGTGTTAAGTCGTCAATGTGAGGCAGCGAGGGATGCAGTATAGAAGGAATTGTGCAACGGAAAGGAGATACTCGTATCCCAAAAGAAAATCCTGTCGTTTCCATTGAAACGTTACTCGATTTAGAAGGTGAAGTCATTGAACACATAGTATTCCATAGCGATGCAATTTCTGTGATAATTCGTCAATGTGAGGGAGCCAGGGAAGCAGTAAAGAAGGAATAGTGCATCGGAAAGGAGATACTCTTATACCAAAACAAAATCCTTTCGTTTCAATAGAAAGGTTACTCGATTTAGAAGGAGATGTCATAGAACCCATAGTATTTCAAAGCGACGCTATTTCTGCGATAATTCGTCAATGTGAGGGAGCGAGAGATGCAGTAAAGAAGGAATCTTGCATCGGAAATGAGATACTCACATCCCAAAAGAAAATCCTGTCGCTTCCATAGAAACGTTACTCGATTTAGAAGGACAAGTAATAGAAACCATACTCTTTCATAACAACGCAATTTCAGTGTTTATTCGTCAGTGTGAGGGAGCGAGGGATGCAGTAATGAACTAATAGTGCATCGGAAAGGAGATAGTCGTATCCCAAAAGATAATCCTCTCGTTTCCATAGAAATATTACTCGATTTAGAAGGAGTATTCGTGGAACCCATAGTATTTCGTAGCGACGCAAATTCTGTGTTAATTCGTCAATGTGAGGGAGCGAGGGGCGCAGTAAAGACGGAATAGTGCATCGGAATGGAGAGACTCCTATTAGAAAAGGAAATCCTGTCGTTTCAATAGAAACATTACTCGGTTTAGATGGAGAAGTCCTAGAACACATAGTATTTCATAGCCACGCATTTTCTGTGTTAATTCGTGAATGTGAGGGAGGGAGGGATGCAGTAAAGGAGGAATAGTGCATCGGAAAGGAGATACTCGTATCCCAAAAGAAAATCCTGTCATTTCCATCGAAACGTTACTCGATTTAGAAGGAGATGTCATGGAACCCATAGTATATCATAGAGTCGAAATTTCTGTGTTATTTTTTCAATGTGAGGGAGCGAGGAATGCTGTAAAGACGGAATAGTGCATCGGAAAGGAGATACTCGTATCCCAAAAGAAAATCCTGTCGATTCAATAGAAACGTTATTCGATTTAGAAGGAGAAGTCATAGAACACATCGTATTTCATAGCGACGCAATTACTGTGTTAATTCGTCAATGTGAGGGAGCGAGGGATGCAGTATAGAAGGAATTGTGCAACGGAAAGGAGATACTCGTATCCCAAAAGAAAATCCTGTCGTTTCGATTGAAACGTTACTCGATTTAGAAGGAGAAGTCATTGAACACATAGTATTTCATAGCGACGCAATTTCTGTGTTAATTCGTCAATGTGAGGGAGCGAGGGGCGCAGTAAAGACGGAATAGTGCATCGAAAAGGAGAGACTCCTATCCCAAAAGAAAATCCTGTCGTTTCCATAGAAACGTTTCTCGATTTGAAAAGAGAAGTTAAAGAACCCATAGCATTTCACAGCGACACGATTTCTGTGCTTATTCCTCAATGGGAGGGAGCGAGGGATGCAGTAAAGAACTAATAGTGCATCGGAAAGGAGATACTCCTATCCCAAAAGAAGATCCTATCGTTTCCATAGAAAGGTTACTCGATTTAGAAGGAGAAGTCATGGAACCCATAGTATTTCATAGCGAAGCAATTTCTGTGTTATTTTGTCAATGTGAGGGAGCGAGGGATGCAGTAAACAACTAATAGTGCATCGGAAAGGAGATACTCGTATCCCAAAGGAAAATCCTGTCGTTTGCATAGATACGTTACTCGATTTAGAAGGAGATGTCATGGGACCCATAGTATTTCATAGCGACGGAATTTCTTTGTTATTTTGTCACTGTGAGGGAGCGAGGGATGCAGTAAAGACGGAATAGTGCATCGGAAAGGAGATACTCGTATCCCAAAAGGAAATCCTGTCGTTTCCTTAGAACCGTTACTCGATTTAGAATTAGAAGACATAGAACCCATAGAATTTCATAGCGACGCAATTTCTATGTTAATTCGTCAATGTGAGGGAGCGAGGGATGCAGTAAAGAAGGCATAGTGCATCGGAAAGGCGATAGTCGTATCCCAAAAGATAATCCTGTCGTTCCATTGAAACGTTACTCGATTTCGAAGGAGGCGTCATGGAACCCATAATATTTCATAGCGACGCAATTGCTGTGTTAATTCGTCAATGTCAGGGAGCGAGGGATGCAGAAAAAAGACGGAATAGTGCTTCAGAAAGGTGATACTCATATCCCAAAAGAAAATCCTGTCGTTTCCATAGAAACGTTACTCGATTTAGAAGGAGAATCAAAGAACCCATAGTATTTCATAGCGACGCAGTTTCTGCGTTAATTTGTCAATGTGAGGGAGCGAGGGATGCACTAAAGAAGGAATAGTGCATCGGAAAGGAGAACTCGTATCCCAAAAGAAAATCCTGTGGTTTCCATAGAAACGTTATTTGATTTAGAAGGAGAAGTTATAGAATACATAGTATATCACAGTGATGCAATGTCTGTGCTTAATTGTCAATGTGAGGGAGCGAGGGATGCAGTTATGAAGGAGTAGTCCATCGGAAAGGAGAACCTCGTATACCAAAAGAAAATCCTATCGTCTCCATAGAAACGTTACTCGATATAGAAGGAGAAGTCATAGAATCCATAGTATTACATCGCGACGCAATTTCTGTGCTAATACGTCAATGTGAGGGAGCGAGAGACTCAGCAAAGACGGAATAGTGCTTCGGAAAGGAGATACTCGTATCCCAAAAGAAAATCCTGTCGTTTCCATAGAAACGTAACTCGATTTACAAGGAGAACTTATAGAACCCAAAGTATTCCATAGCGACGCAATTTCAGCGTTAATTCGTCAATGTGAGGGAGCGAGGGATGCAGTAAAGATGGAATAGTGCATCGGAAAGGAGATACTCGTATCCCAAAAAAAAAATCCTGTCGTCTCCATAGAAACGATACTCTATTTGAAAGGAGAAGTTATAGAACCCATAGTATTTCACAGCGGCGCAATTTCTGTGCTTATTCTTCAATGTGAGGAAGCGAGGGATGAAGTAAAGAACTAATAGTGCATCGGAAAGGAGATACTCGTATCCCAAAAGAAAGTCCTGTCGTTTCAATAGAAACGTTACTCGATTTAGAAGGAGAAGTCAAAGAACCCACAGTATTTCATAGCGACGCAATCTCTGTGTTAATTCGTCAATGTGAGGGAGCGCGGGATGCAGTAAAGATGGAATAGTGCATCGGAAAGGAGATACTCGTATCCTAACAGGAAATCCTGTCGTTTCCATTGAAACGTTACGCGATTTAGAAGGAGGTGTCCCAGGACCAATAGTTTTTCATAGCGACGCAATTTCTGTGTTAGTTCGTCAATGTGAGGGAGCGAGGGATGCAGTGGAGAAGGAATAG
This sequence comes from Schistocerca serialis cubense, assembly GCF_023864345.2. Taxonomy (NCBI): domain Eukaryota; kingdom Metazoa; phylum Arthropoda; class Insecta; order Orthoptera; family Acrididae; genus Schistocerca; species Schistocerca serialis. Next base: position 52,559,832 of record NC_064638.1, read on the forward strand.
TTCATCGGAAAGGAGATACTCGTATCCCAAAAGAAAATCCTGTCGTTTCCATGTAAACGTTATTTGATTTAGAAGGAGAAGTTATGGAACCCATAGTATTTCACAGCGGCGCAATTTCTGTGCTTATTCTTCAATGTGAGGAAGCGAGGGATGCAGTAAAGAACTAATAGTACATCGGAAAGGATATACTCGTATCCCAAAACAAAATCCTGTCGTTTCCATAGATACGTTACTCGATGTAAAAGGAGAAGTCGTGGAACCCATAGTATTTCATGCCGCGCAATTTCTGTGCTTATTCGTCAATGTGAGGGAGCGAGGGATGCAGTAAAGAACTAATAGTGATCGGAAAGGACATACTCGTAACCCAAAAGAAAATCCTGTCGTTTCCCTAGAAACGTTACTAGATTTAGAAGGAGAAGTCATGGAACGCATAGTATTTCATAGCGACGCAATTTCTGTGTTATTTCGTCAATGTGTGGGTGCGAGGGATGCAGTAAAGACGGAATAGTGCATGGGAAAACAGACACTCGTATCCCAAAAGAAAATCCGGTCGTTTCAATAGAAACATTAATCGATTTAGAAGGAGAAGTCATAGAACCCATAGTATCTCATAGCGACGCAATTTCTATGTTAATTCACCAATGTGAGGGAGCGAGGAATGCAGTAAAGACGGAATAGTGCATCGGAAAGGAGATACTCGTATCCCAAAAGAAAATCCTGTCATTTCAATAGAAACGTTATTCGATTTAGAAGGAGAAGTCATAGAACCCACAGTATTTCATAGCGACGCAATTTCTGTGTTAATTCGTCAATGTGAGGGAGCGAAGAATGCAGTAAAGAAGGAATAGTGCATCGGAAAGGAGATACTCGTATCCCAACAGGAAATTCTGTCGTTTCCATTGAAACGTTACTCGATTTAGAAGGAGGTGTCCCAGGACCAATAGTTTTTCATAGCGACGCAATTTCTGTGTTAGTTCGTCAATGTGAGCGAGCGAGGGATGCAGTAGAGAAGGAATAGTGCATCGGAAAGGAGATACTCGTATCCCAAAAGAAAATCCTGTCGTTTCCATGTAAACGTTATTTGATTTAGAAGGGAAGTTATAGAACCCATAGTATTTCAGAGCGGCGCAATTTCTGTGCTTATTCTTCAATGTGAGGAAGCGAGGGATGCAGTAAAGAACTAATAGTGCATCGGAAAGGAGATACTCCTATCCCAAAAGAAAATCCTGTCGTATCAATAGAAACGTTACTCGACTTAGAAAGAGAAGTCATAGAACCCATAGTATTTCATAGCGACGCAATTTCCGTGTTAATTCGCCAATGTAAGGGAGCGACAGATGCAGCAAAGACGAAATAGTGCTTCGGAAAGGAGATACTCGTATCCCAAAAGAAATTCCTGTCGTTTCCATAGAAACGTAACTCGATTTAGAAGGAGAAGTCATATAACCAATAGTATTTCATCGCGACGCAAGTTGTGTGATAATTCGTCAATGTGAGGGAGCGAGGGATGCAGCAAAGACGGAATAGTGCATCGGAAAGGAGATACTCGTATCCCAAAAGATAATCCTGTCGTTTCAAGAGAAACGTTACTCGATTTAGAAGGAGAAGTCATAGAACCCATAGTATTTCATAGCGACGCAATTTCTATGTTAATTCACCAATGTGAGGGAGCGAGGGATGCAGTAAAGACATAATAGTGCATCGGAAAGGAGATACTCGTATCCCAAAAGAAAATCCTGCCGTTTCAATAAAATCGTTACTCGATTTAGAAGGAGAAGTCATAGAACGCACAGTATTTCATAGCGACGCAATCTCTGTGTTAATTCGTCAATGTGAGGGAGCGAGGGATGCAGTAAAGAAGTAATAGTGCATCGGAAAGGAGATAGTAGTATCCCAAAAGAAAATCCTGCCGTTTCCATAGAAACGTTACTCGATTTAGAAGGAGAATCAAAGAACCCATAGTATTTCATAGCGACGCAGTTTCTGCGTTAATTTGTCAATGTGAGGGAGCGAGGGATGCACTAAAGAAGGAATAGTGCATCGGAAAGGAGATACTCGTATCCCAAAAGAAAATCCTGTGGCTTCCATAGAAACGTTGTTTGATTTAGAAGGAGAAGTTATAGAATACATAGTATATCACAGTGATGCAATGTCTGTGCTTAATTGTCAATGTGAGGGAGCGAGGGATGCAGTTATGAAGGAGTAGTCCATGGGAAAGGAGAACCTCGTATACCTAAAGAAAATCCTGTCGTCTCCATAGAAACGTTACTCGATATAGAAGGAGAAGTCATAGAATCCATAGTATTACATCGCGACGCAATTTCTGTGCTAATACGTCAATGTGAGGGAGCGAGAGATTCAGCAAAGACGGAATAGTGCTTCGGAAAGGAGATACTCGTATCCCAAAAGAAAATCCTGTCGTTTCCATAGAAACGTAACTCGATTTAGAAGGAAAACTGATAGAACCCAAAGTATTCCATAGCGACGCAATTTCTGCGTTAATTCGTCAATGTGATGGAGCGAGGGATGCAGTAAAGATGGAATAGTGCATCGGAAAGGAGATACTCGTATCCCAAAAAAAAATCCTGTCGTCTCCAGAGAAACGATACTCGATTTGGAAGGAGAAGTTATAGAACCCATAGTATTTCACAGCAGCGCAATTTCTCTGCTTATTCTTCAATGTGAGGAAGCGAGGGATGCAGTAAAGAACTAATAGTGCATCGGAAAGGAGATACTCGTATCCCAAAAGGAAGTCCTGTCTTTTCAATAGAAACGTTACTCGATTTAGAAGGAGAAGTCATAGAACCCACAGTATTTCATAGCGACGCAATTTCTGTGCTTATTCGTCAATGTGAGGGAGCGAGGGATGCAGTAAAGAACTAATAGTACATCGGAAAGGATATACTCGTATCCCAAAACAAAATCCTGTGGTTTCCATAGATACGTTACTCGATGTAAAAGGAGAAGTCATGGAACCCATAGTATTTCATGGCGACGCAATTTCTGTGCTTATTCGTCAATGTGAGGGAGCGAGGGATGCAGTAAAGAACTAATAGTGATCGGAAAGGACATACTCGTAACCCAAAAGAAAATCCAGTCGTTTCCCTAGAAACGTTACTAGATTTAGAAGGAGAAGTCATGGAACCCATAGTATTTCATAGCGACGCACTTTCTGTGTTATTTCGTCAATGTGAGGGAGGGAGGGATGCAGTAAAGAGGGAATAGTGCATGGGAAAGCAGACACTCGTATCCCAAAAGAAAATCCGGTCGTTTCAATAGAAACGTTAATCGATTTAGAAGGAGAAGTCATAGAACCCATAGTATTTCATAGCGACGCAATTTCTATGTTAATTCACCAATGTGAGGGAGCGAGGGATGCAGTAAAGACGGAATAGTGCATCGGAAAGGAGATACTCGTATCCCAAAAGAAAATCCTGCCGTTTCCATAGAAACGTTACTTGATTTAGAAGGAGAAGACATAGAACCCATAGAATTGCATAGCGACGCAATTCCTGTGTTAATTCGTCAATGTGAGTTAGCGAGGGATGCAGTAAAGAAGGAATAGTGCATCGGAAAGGAGATAGTCGTATCCCAAAAGAAAATCCTGCCGTTTCCATAGAAACGTTACTCGATTTAGAAGGAGATGACATAGAACCCATAGAATTTCATAGCGACGCAATTTCTGTGTTAATTCGTCAATGTGAGTTCGGGAGGGATGCAGTAAAGAAGGAATAGTGCATCGGAGAGGAGATAGTCGTATCCCAAAAGAAAATCCTGTCGATTCCATTGAGACGTTACTCGATTTAGAAGGAGGCGTCATGGAACCCATAATATTTCATAGCGTCGCAATTGCTGTGTTAATTCGTCAATGTGAGGGAGCGAGGGATGCAGAAAAAAGACGGAATAGTGCTTCAGAAAGGAGATACTCGTATCCCAAAAGAAAATCCTGTCGTTTCCATAGAAACGTTACTCGATTTAGAAGGAGAATCAAAGAACCCATTGTATTTCATAGCGATGCAGATTCTGCGTTAATTTGTCAATGTGAGGGAGCGAGGGATGCACTAAAGAAGGAATAGTGCATCGGAGAATAGATACTCGTATCCCAAAAGAAAATAATGTCGTTTCCATGTAAACGTTATTTGATTTAGAAGGAGAAGTTATAGAATCCATAGTATTTCACAGCGACGCAATGTCTGTGCTTATTCGTCAATGTGAGGGAGCCAGGGATGCAGTAAAGGAGGAATAGTGCATCGGAAAGGAGATCCTCGTATCCCAAAAGAAAATCCTATCGTCTCTATAGAAACGTTACTCGATATAGAAGGAGAAGTCATAGAACCCATAGTATTTCATCGCGACGCAATCTCCGTGTTAATTCGTCAATGTGAGGGAGCGAGGGATGCAGTAAAGAAGGAATAGTGCATCGGAAAGGAGATACTCGTATCCCAAAAGAAAATCCTGTCGTTTCCATAGAAACGATACTCGAAGTAAAAGGAGAAGTAATGGAACCCATAGTACTTCATGGCGACGCAATTTCTGTGTTATATCGTCAATATGAGGGAGCGAGGGATGCAGTAAAGACGGAATAGTGCAACGGAAGGAGATACTTGTATCCCAAAAGAAAATCCTGTCGTTTCAATAGAAACGTTACTCGATTTAAAAAGAGAAGTCATAGAACCCATAGTATTTCATAGCGACGCAATTTCCGTGTTAATTCGCCAATGTGAGGGAGCGAGGGATGCAGTACAGAAGGCATAGTGCATCGGAAAGCAGATAGTCGTATCCCAAAAGAAAATCCTGTCGTTTCCATAGAAACGTTACCGGATGTAGAAGGAGAGGTCATGGAACCCATAGTATTTCATTGCGACGCAATTTCTGTGTTAATTCGTTAATGTGATTGTGCGAGTGATGCAGTAAAGAAGGAATAGTTCATCAGAAAGGAGATACTCGTATACCAAAAGAAAATCCTGTCGTTTCCATAGAAACGTTACTCGATTTAGATGGATAAGTTATAGAGCCCACAGTATATCATAGCGACGCAATCTCTGTGTTAATTCGTTAATGTGAGGGAAGGAGGGATGCAGTAAAGGAGGAATAGTGCATCGGAAAGGAGATACTCGTATCACAAAGGAAAATCCTGTCGTTTCCATAGAAACGTTACTCGATATAGGAGAAGTGATAGAACCAATAGTATTTCATCGCGACGCAATTTCTGTGTTAATTCGTCAATGTGAGGGAGCGAGAGATGCATCATAGACGGAATAGTGCTTCGGAAATGAGATACTCGTATCCCAAAAGAAAATCCTGTCGTTTCCATAGAGACGTTATGCATTGTAGAAGGAGAAGTCATGGAACCCATAGTATTTGATAGCGACGCTATTTCTGTGTTAATTCGTGAATGTGATTGAGCGAGTAATGCAGTAGAAAAGGAATAGTTCATCGGGAAGGAGATACTCGTATACCAAAAGAAAATCCTGTCGTTTCAATAGAAACGTTACTCGGTTTAGAAGGAGAAGTCATAGAACCCATAGTATTTCATAGGCACGCAAATTCTGTGTTAATTCGTGAATGTGTGGGAGGGAGGGATGCAGCAAAAGAGGTATAGTGCATTGGAAAGGAGATACTCGTATCCCAAGAGAAAATCCTGTCGTTTCCATAGAAACGTATCTCGATATAGAAGGAGAAGTCATAGAACCAATGGTATTTCATCACGAAGCAATTTCTGTGTAAATTCGTCAATGTGAGAGAGCGAGAGATGCATCAAAGACGGAATAGTGCTTCGGAAAGAAGATACTCGTATCCCAAAAGAAAATCCTGTCGTTTCCATTGAAACGTTACTCGATTTAGAAGGGGATGTCATAGAACCCATATTATTTCATAGCGACGCAATTTCTGTTTTAATTCGTCAATGTGAGGGAGCGAGATGCGCAGTAAAGACGGTATAGTGCATCAGAGAGGAGAGACTAATATCCTAAAAGAAAATCCTGTCGTTTCCATAGAAACGATTCTCGATTGGAAGGAGAAATTAAAGAACCCATAGTACTTCACTGCGACGCGATTTCTGTGCTTATTCTTCAATGGTAGGGAGCGAGGGATGCAGTAAAGAACTAATAGTGCATCGGAAAGGTGATACTCGTATCCCAAAAGTAATTCCTGTCGTTTCCTTAGAAACGTTCCTCGATTTAGAAGGAGATGTCATGGATCCCATAGTATTTCATAGCGACGCAATTTCTGTGTTAATTCGCCAATGTGAGGAAGCGAGGGATGCAGTACAGAAGGAATAGTGCATCGGAATGGCGATAGTCGTATCCCAAAAGAAAATCCCGTCGTTTCCATAGAAACGTTACCCGATTTAGAAGGAGAAGTCATAGAACACATAGTACTTCATACCGACGCAATTTCTGTGTTAATTCGTCAATGTGAGGGAGCGAGGGATGCAGTAAAGAAGGAGTAGTGCGTCGGAAAGGGGATACTCGTATACCAAAAGAAAATCCTCTCGTTTCCATAGAAACGTTACTCGATTTAGAAGGATGAGACATAGAATTCACAGTATTTCCTAGCCACGCAATCTCTGTGTTAATTCGTCAATGTGAGGGAGCGAGGGATGCAGTAAAGAAGGAATAGTGCGTCGGAAAGGAGATACCCGTATCCCAAAAGAAATTCCTGTCATTTCCATTGAAACGTTACTCGATTTAGAAGGAGAAGTCGTTGAACACATAGTATTCCATAGCGATGCAATTTCTGTGATAATTCGTCAATGTGAGGGAGCCAGGGAGGGAGTAAAGAAGGAATAGTGCATCGGAAAGGAGATACTCGTATACCAAAACAAAATCCATTCGTTTCAATAGAAACGTTACTAGATTTAGAAGGAGAAGTCATAGAACCCATAGTATTTCATAGCGAATTTCTGCGTTAATTCGTCAATGTGAGGGAGCGAGAGATGCAGTAAAGAAGGAGTCGTGCATCGGAAATGAGATACTCATATCCCAAAAGAAAATCCTGTCGTTTCCATAGAAACGCTACTCGATTTAGATGGATAAGTCATAGGGCCCACAGTATATCATAGCGACGCAATCTCTGTGTTAATTCGTTAATGTGATTGTGCGAGTGATGCAGTAAAGAAGGAATAGTGCAACGGAAAGGAGATACTCGTATCCCAAAAGAAAATCCTGTCGTTTTAATAGAAAGGTTACTCGATTTAGAAGCAGAAGTCATAGATCACATAGTATTTCATAGCGACGCAATTTCTGTTTTAATTCGCCAATGTGAGGAAGCGAGGGGTGCAGTACAGAAGGAATGGTGCATCGGAAAGGCGATGGTCGTATCCCAAAAGATAATCCTCTCGTTTCGATAGAAATATTACTCGATTTAGAAGGAGAATTCATGGAACTCATAGTATTTCGTAGCGATGCAATTTCTGTGTTAAGTCGTCAATGTGAGGGAGCGAGGGATGCAGTAAAGACGGAATAGTGCATCGGAAAGGAGAGACTCCTATCCCAAAAGAAAATCCTGTTGTTTCAATAGAAACGTTACTCGGTTTAGAAGGAGAAGTCATAGAACACATATTATTTCATAGCGACGCAATTTCTGTGTTAATTCGTCAATGTGATGGGAGCGAGGGATGAAGTAAAGAAGGAATAGTGCGTCGGAAAGGAGATACTCGTATACCAAAAGAAAATCCTGTCGTTTCCATAGAAACGTTACTCGATGAAGAAGGAGAAGTCATGGAACCCATAGTATTTCATAGCGACGCAATTTCTGTGTTATTTTGTCAATGTGAGGGAGCGAGGGATGCATTAAAGACGGAATAGTGCATCGGAAAGGAGAGACTCCTATCCCAAAAGAAATTCCTGTCGTTTCAATAGAAGCGTTACTCGATTTAAAAAGAGAAGTTAAAGATCCCATAGTATTTCACAGCGACGCGATTTCTGTGCTTATTCCTTAATGGGAGGGAGCGAAGGATGCAGTAAAGAAGGAATAGTGCATCGGAAAAGAGATAGTCGTATCCCAAAAGGAAATCCTGCCGTTTCCATAGAAACGTTACTCGATTTAGAAGGAGAAGACATAGAACCCATAGAATTTCATAGCGACGCAATTTCTGTGTTAATTCGTCAATGTGAGTTAGCGAGGGATGCAGTAAAGAAGGAATAGTGCATCGGAAAGGAGATAGTCGTATCCCAAAAGAAAATCCTGCCGTTTCCATAGAAACGTCACTCGATTTAGAAGGAGAAGACATAGAACCCATAGAATTTCATAGCGACGCAATTTCTGTGTTAATTCGTCAATGTGAGTTAGCGAGGGATGCAGTAAAGAAGAAATAGTGCTTCGGAAAGGAGATAGTCGTATCCCAAAAGAAAATCCTGTCGATTCCATTGAGACGTTACTCGATTTAGAAGGAGGCGTCATGGAACCCATAATATTTCATAGCGTCGCAATTGCTGTGTTAATTCGTCAATGTGAGGGAGTGAGGGATGCAGAAAAAAGACGGAATAGTGCTTCAGAAAGGAGATACTCGTATCCCAAAAGAAAATCCTGTCGTTTCCATAGAAACGTTACTCGATTTAGAAGGAGAATCAAAGAACCCATAGTATTTCATAGCGATGCAGATTCTGCGTTAATTTGTCAATGTGAGGGAGCGAGGGATGCACTAAAGAAGGAATAGTGCCTTGGAAAATAGATACTCGTGTCCCAAAAGAAAATCCTGTCGTCTCTATAGAAACGTTACTTGATATAGAAGGAGAAGTCATAGAACCCATAGTATTTCATCGCGACGCAATCTCCGTGTTAATTCGTCAATGTGAGGAAGCGAGGGATGCAGTAAAGAAGGAATAGTGCATCGGAAAGGAGATAGTCGTATCCCAAAAGAAAATCCTGTCGATTCCATTGAAACGTTACTCGATTTAGAAGGAGGCGTCATGGAACCCATAATATTTCATAGCGTCGCAATTGCTGTGTTAATTCGTCAATGTGAGGGAGCGAGGGATGCAGAAACAAGACGGAATAGTGCTTCAGAAAGGAGATACTCGTATAACAAAAGAAAATCCTGTCGTTTCCATAGAAACGTTACTCGATTTAGAAGGAGAATCAAAGAACCCATAGTATTTCATAGCGACGCAGATTCTGCGTTAATTTGTTAATGTGAGGGAGCGAGGGATGCACTAAAGAAGGAATAGTGCATCGGAAAATAGATACTCGTATTCCAAAAGAAAATCCTGTCGTTTCCATGTAAACGTTATTTGATTTAGAAGAAGTTATAGAATCCATAGTATTTCCCAGCGACGCAATGTCTGTGCTTATTCGTCAATGTGAGGGAGCGAGGGATGCAGTAAAGAAGGAATAGTGCATCGGAAAGGCGATAGTCGTATCCCAAAAGAATATCCCGTCGTTTCCATAGAAACGTTACCCGATTTAGAAGGATAAGTCATAGAACCCATAGAATTTCATAGCGACGCAATTTCTGTGTTAATTCGTCAATGTGAGGGAGCGAGGGATAAAGTAAAGAAGGAATAGTACGTCGGAAAGGAGATAATCGTATACCAAAAGAGAATCCTGTCGTTTTTATAGAAACGTTACTCGATGATAAAGGAGAAGTCATGGAACCCATAGTATTTCATAGCGACGCAATTTCTGTGTTATTTCGTGAATGTGAGGGAGGGAGGGATGCAGTAAAGGAGGAATAGTGCATCGGAAAGGAGATACTCGTATCGCAAAAGAAAATCCTGTCGTTTCCATAGAAACGTTACTCGATATAGAATGAGAAGTCATAGAACCAATAGTATTTCATCGCGACGCAATTTCTGTGTTAATTAGTCAATGTGAGGGAGCGAGTGATGCTTCAAAGACGGAATTGTGCTTCGGAAAGGAGAGAGTCCTATCTCAAAAGAAAATCCAGTCGTTTCCATAGAAACGTTTCTCGATTTGAAAGGAGAAGTTAAAGATCCCATAGTATTTAACAGCGACGCGATTTCTGTGCTTATTCTTCAATGGGACGGAGCGAGGGATGCAGTAAAGAACTAATAGTGCATCGGAAAGGAGATACTCGTATCCCAAAAGAAAATCCTGTCTTTTCCATAGAAACGTTACTGGATTTAGATGGATAAGTCATAGGGCCCACAGTATATCATAGCGACGCAATTTCTGTGTTAATTCGTTAATGTGATTGTGCGAGTGATGCAGTAAAGAAGGAATAGTGCAACGGAAAGGAGATACTCGTATCCCAAAAGAAAATCCTGTCGTTTTACTAGAAACGTTACTCGATTTAGAAGCAGAAGTTATAGAACACATAGTATTTCATAGCGACGCAATTTCTGTTTTAATTCGCCAATGTGAGGAAGCGAGGGTTGCAGTACAGAAGGAATGGTGCATCGGAAAGGCGATAGTCGTATCCCAAAAGATAATCCTCTCGTTTCCATAGAAATATTACTCGATTTAGAAGGAGAATTCATGGAACCCATAGAATTTCGTAGCGACGCAATTTCTGTGTTAATTCGTCAATGTGAGGGAGCGAGGGAAGCAGTAAAGACGGAATAGTGCATCGGAAAGGAGAGACTCCCATCACAAAAGAAAATCCTATCGTTTCAATAGAGACGTTACTCGGCTTAGAAGGAGAAGTCGTAGAACGCATAGTATTTCATAGCCACGCAATTTCTGTGTTAATTCGTGAATGTGAGGGAGTGAGGGATGCAGTAAAGAGGAACAGTGCATCGGAGAGGAGATTCTCGTATCCCAAAAGAAAATCCTGTCGTTTCCATGGAAACGTTACTCGATATAGAAGCAGAAGTCATAGAACCAATAGTATTTCGAGGCGACGCAATTTCTGTGTTAATTCGTCAATGTGAGGGAGCGAGAGATGCATCAAAGACGGAATAGTGCTTCGGAAAGGAGATACTCGTGACCCAAAAGAAAATCCTGTCGTTTCCACAGGAACGTTACTCGATTTAGAAGGGGATGTCATTGAACACATAGTATTTCACAGCGACGCAATTTCTGTGTTAATTCGTCAATGTGGGGGAGCGAGATGCGCAGTAAATACGGAATAGTGCATCGGAAAGGAGAGACTCCTATCCCAAAAGAAAATCCTGTCGTTTCCATAGAAACGTTTCTCGATTTGAATAGGAAGTTAAAGAACACATAGTATTAAACAGCGACGCGATTTCTGTGCTTATTCTTCAATGTGAGGGAGCGAGGGATGCAGTAAAGGAGGAATAGTGCATCGGAAAGGAGATACCCGTATCGCAAAAGAAAATCCTGTCGTTTCCATAGAAACGTTACTCGATATAGAAGGAGAAGTCATAGAACCAATAGTATTTCATCGCGAGGCAATTTCTGTGTTAATTCGTCAATGTGAGGCAGCGAGAGATACTTCAAAGACGGAATAGTGCTTCGGAAAGGAGATACTCGTATCGCAAAAGAAAATCCTGTCGTTTCCATAGAAACGTTACTCGATTTAGAAGGGGAAGTCATAGAACACATAGTATTTCATAGCGACGCAAGTCCTGTGTTAATACGTCAATGTGAGGGAACGACATGCGCAGTAAAGACGGAATAGTGCATCGGAAACGAGAGACTCCTATCCCAAAAGAAAATCCTGTCGTTTCCATAGAAACGTTTCTCGATTTGAAAGGAGAAGTTTAAGAACCCATAGTATTTCACAGCCACGCGATTTCTGTGCTTATTCTTCAATGGGAGGGAGCGAGGGATGCAGTAAAGAACTAATAGTGCATCGGAATGGAGATACTCGTGTCCCAAAAGAAAATCCTGTCGTTTCCATAGAAACGTTACTCAATTTTGAAGGAGAAGTCATGGAACCCATAGTTTTTCATAGCGACGCAATTTCTGTGTTTTTTCGTCAATGTGAGGGAGCGAGGGATGCAGTAAAGAACTAATAGTGCATCAGAGAGGAGATACTCGTATCCCAAAAGAAAATCCTGTCGTTTCCTTAGAAATGTTACTCGATTTAGAAGGAGATGTCATGGAACCCATAGTATTTCATAGCGACGCAATTTCTGTTTTTTTTTGTCAATGTGAGGGAGCGAGGGATGCAGTAAGTACGGAATAGTGCATCGGAAAGGAGATACTCGTATCCCAAAAGAAAATCCTGTTGTTTCAATAGAAACGTTACTCGATTTAGAAGGAGAAGTCATAGATCACATAGTATTTCATAGCGACGCAATTTCATTGTTAATTCGCCAATGTGAGGAATCGGGGGATGCACTACAGAATTAATAGTGCATCGGAAAGGCGATAGTCGTATCCCAAAAGAATAACTCATCGTTTCCATAGAAACGTTACCCGATTTCGACGAAGAAGTCATAGAACCCATAGTATAGCATAGCAACGCAATTTCTGTGTTAATTCGTCAATGTGAGGGAGCGAGGGAAGCAGTAAAGTAGGAATAGTGTGTCGGAAAGGAGTTACTCGTATACCAAATGAAAATCCTCTCGTTTCCATAGAAACGTTACACGATTTAGAAGGATGAGCCATAGAACCCACAGTATTTCCTAGCGACGCAATCTCTGTGTTAATTCGTCAATGTGAGGGAGCGAGGGATGCAGTAAAGAAGGAATTGTGCAACGGAAAGGAGATAGTCGTATCCCAAAAGAAAATCCTGTCGTTTCCATTTAAACGTTACTCGATTTAGAAGGATTAGCCTTAGAACCCACAGTATTTCCAAGCGACGCAATCTCTGTGTAAATTCGTCAATGTGAGGGAGCGAGGGATGCAGTAAAGAAGGAATTGTGCAACGGAAAGGAGATACTCGTATCCCAAAAGAAAATCCTGTCGTTTCCATTGAAACGTTACTCGATTTAGAAGGAGAAGTCATTGAACACATAGTATTCCATAGCGATGCAATTTCTGTGATAATTCGCCAATGTGAGGGAGCCAGGGAGGCAGTAAAGAAGGAATAGTGCATCGGAAAGGAGATAGTCGTATCCCAAAGGATAATCCTCTCGTTTCCATAGAAATATTACTCGATTTAGAAGGAGAATTCATGGAACCCATAGTATTTCGTTGCGACGCAATTTCTGTGTTAATTCGTCAATGTGAGGGAGCGAGGGATGCAGTAAAGACGGAATAGTGCATGGGAAAGGAGAGACTCCTATCCCAAAAGGACATCCAGTTGTTTCAATAGAAACATTACTCGGTTTAGAAGCAGAAGTCATAGAACCCATAGTATTTCATAGCCACGCATTTTCTGTGTTAATTCGTGAATGTGAGGGAGGGAGCAATGCAGTAAAGGAGGAATAGTGCATCGGAAAGGAGATACTCGTATCCCAAAAGAAAATCCTGTCGTTTCCATAGAAACGTTACTCGATTTAGAAGGAGGCGTCATGGAACCCATAATATTTCATAGCGTCGCAATTGCTGTGTTAATTCGTCAATGTGAGGGAGCGAGGGATGCAGGAAAAAAAAGGAAGGAATACCGCTTCAGAAAGGAGATACTCGTATCCGAAAAGAAAATCCTGTCGTTTCCATAGAAACGTTACTCGATTTAGAAGGAGAATCAAAGAACCCATAGTGTTTCATAGCGATGCAGATTCTGCGTTAATTTTTCAATGTGAGGGAGCGACGGATGCACTAAAGAGGGGATAATGCATCGGAATGGATACACTCGTATCCCAAAAGAAAATCCTGTCGTTTCCGTAGAAACGTTACTCGATTTAGAAGGAGAAGTCATAGAACCCATAGTATTTCATCGCGACGCAATTTCTGTGTTAATTCGTCAATGTGAGGGAGCGAGAGATGCAGCAAAGACGGATGAGTGCTTCGGAAAGGAGATACTCGTATCCCAAAAGAAAATGCTGTCGTTTCCGTAGAAACGTTACTCGATTTAGAAGGAGAAGTCATAGAACCCATAGTATTTCATAGCGACGCAATTTCTGCGTTAATTCGTGAATGTGAGGGAGCGAGGGATGCAGTATAGAAGGAATAGTGCATCGTAAAGGAGATACTCGTATCCCTAAACAAAGTCCTGTCGTTTCCATAGAAACATTACTCGATGTAAAAGGAGAAGTCCTGGAACCCATAGTATTTCATGGCGACGCAATTTCTGTGTTATTTCGTCAATATGAGAGAGCGAGGGATGCCGTAAAGACGGAATAGTGCATCGGAAAACAGATACTCGTATCCCAAAAGAAAATCCTGTCGTTTCAATAGAAACGTTACTCGATTTAGAAAGAGAAGTCATAGAACACATAGTATTTCATAGCGACGCAATTTCTGTGTTAATTCGCCAATGTGAGGAAGCGAGGGATGCAGTACAGAAGGAATAGTGCATCGGAAAGGCGATAGTCGTATCCCAAAAGAAAATCCCGTCGTTTCCATAGAAACGTTACCCGATTTAGAAGGAGAAGTCATAGAACTATTAGTATTTCATAGCGACGCAATTTCTGTGTTATTCCGTCAATGTGAGGGAGCGAGGGATGCAGTAAAGAAGGAATAGTGCGTCGGAAAGGAGATACTCGTATACCAAAAGAAAGTCCTCTCGTTTCCATAGAAACGTTACTCGATTTAGAAGGATGAGCCATAGAACCAATAGTATTTCCTAGAGACGCAATCTCTGTGTTAATTCGTCAATGTGAGGGAGCGAGGGATGCAGCAAAGGAGGAATAGTGCATCGCAAAGGAGACACTCGTATCCCAAAAGAAAATCCAGTCGTTTCCATAGAAACGTTTCTCGATTTGAAAGGAGAAGTTAGAGAACCCATAGTATTTTACAGCGACGCGATTTCTGTGCTTATTATTCAATGGGAGGGAGCGAGGGATGCAGTAAAGAAGTAATAGTGCATCGGAAATGAGATACTCGTATCCCAAATGAAAATCCTGTCGTTTCCATAGAAACGTTACCCGATTTAGAAGGAGAAGTCATAGAACACATTGTATTTCATAGCGACGCAATTTCTGTGTTAATTCGTCAATGTGAGGGAGCGAGGGATGCAGTAAAGAAGGAATAGTGCGTCGGAAATGAGATACTCGTATACCAAAAGAAAATCCTCTCGTTTCCATAGAAACGTTACTCGATTTAGAAGGATGAGCCATAGAACCCACAGTATTTCCTAGCGACGCAATCTCTGTGTTAATTCGTCAATGTGAGGGAGCGAGGGACGCAGTAAAGAAGGAATTGTGCAACGAAAAGTAGATACTCGTATCCCAAAAGATAATCCTGTCGTTTCCATTGAAACGTTACTCGATTTAGAAGGAGAAGTCATTGAACACATAGTATTCCATAGCGATGCAATTTCTATGATAATTCGTCAATGTGAGGGAGCCAGGGAGGGAGTAAAGAAGGAATAGTGCATCGGAAAGGAGAAACTCGTATACCAAAACAAAATCCTTTCGATTCAATAGAAACGTTACTCGATTTAGAAGGAGAAGTCATAGAACCCATACTATTTCATAGCGACGCAATTTCTGTGTTAATTCGTCAATGTGAGGGATCGAGTGATGCATCAAAGACGGAATAGTTATTCGGAAAGGAGATACTCGTATCCCAAAAGAAAATCCTGTCGTTTCCATAGAAACGTTACTCGATGTAGAAGGAGAAGTCATGGAACCCATAGTATTTCATAGCGACTCAATTTCTGTGTTAATTCGTTAATGTGATTGAGCGAGTGATGAAGTAAAGAAGGAATAGTTCATCGGAAAGAAGATACTCGTATACCAAAAGAAAATAATGTCGTTTCAATAGAAACGATACTCGGTTTAGAAGGAGAAGTCATAGAACCCATAGTATTTCATAGCCACGCAATTTCTGTGTTAATTCGTGAATGTGAGGGAGGGAGGGATGCAGTAAAGGAGGAATAGTGCATCGGAAAGGAGATACTCGTTTCCCAAGAGAAAATCCTGTCGTTCCCATAGGAACGTTACTCGATATAGAAGGAGAAGTCATAGAAATAATAGTATTTCATCGCGACGCAATTTCTGTGTTAATTCGTCAATCTGAGGGAGCGGGAGGTGCATCAATGACGGAATAGTGCTTCGGAAAGGAGATACCCGTATCCCAAAAGAAAATCCTGTCGTTTCCATAGAAACGTTACTCGATTTAGAAGGGGAAGTCATAGAACCAATAGTATTTCATAGCGACACATTTTCTGTGTTAATTCGTCAATGTGAGGGAGCGAGATGCGCAGTAAAGACGGAATAGTGCATCGGAAAGGGGAGACTCCTATCCCAAAAGAAAATCCTGTCGTTTCCATAGAAGCGTTTTTCGATTTGAAAGGAGAAGTTAAAGAACACACAGTATTTCACAGCGACGCGATTTCTGTGCTTATTCTTCAATGTGAGGGAGCGAGGGATGCAGTACAGAAGGAATAGTGCATCGGAAAGGAGATACTCGTATCCCAAAAGAAATCATGTCGTTTCAAGAGAAACGTTACTCGATTTAGAAGGAGAAGTCATAGAACACATAGTATTTCATAGCGACGCAATTTCTGTGTTAATTCGCCAATGTGAGGAAGCGAGGGATGCAGTAAAGAAGGAATAGTGCGACGGAAAGGAGATACTCGTATACCAAAAGAAAATCCTGTCGTTTCAATAGAAACGTTACTCGATGTAGAAAGAGAAGTCATGGAACCCATAGTATTTCATAGCGACGCAATTTCTGTGTTAATTCGTGAATGTGAGGGAGGGAGGGATGCAGTAAAGGAGGAATAGTGCATCGGAAAGGAGATACTCGTATCGCAAAAGAAAATCCTGTCATTTCCATAGAAACGTTACTCGATATAGAAGGAGAAGTCATAGAACCAATAGTATTTTATCGCGACGCAATGTCTGTGTTAATTCGTCAATATGAGGGAGCGAGAGATGCTTCAAAGACGGAATAGTGCTTCGGAAAGGAGATACTCGTATCCCAAAAGAAAATCCTGTCGTTTCCATAGAAACGTTACTCGATTTAGAAGGGGAAGTCATAGAACCCATAGTATTTCATAGCGACGCAATTTCTGTGTTAATTCGTCAATGAGACGGAGCGAGATGCGCAGTAAAGACGGAATAGTGCATCGGACACTAGAGACTCCTATCCCAAAAGAAAATCCTGTCGTTTCCATAGAGACGTTTCTCGATTTGAAAGGAGAAGTTAAAGAACCCTTAGTATTTCACAGCGACGCGATTTCTGTGCTTATTCTTCAATGGGAGGGAGCGAGGGATGCAGTAAAGATTTAATAGTGCATCGGAAAAGAGATACTCGTATCCCAAAAGAAAATCCTGTCGTTTCCATAGAAACGTTACTCGATTTAGAAGGAGTACTCATGGAACCCATAGTATTTCATAGCGACGCAATTTCTGTGTTTTTTCGTCAATGTGAGGGAGCGAGGGGTGCAGTAAAGAAGGAATAGTGCGTCGGAAAGGAGTTACTCGTATACCAAATAAAAATCCTCTCGTTTCCATAGAAACGTTACACGATTTAGAAGGATGAGCCATAGAACCCACAGTTTTTCCTAGCGACGCAATCTCTGTGTTGATTCGTCAATGTGAGGGAGCGAGGGATGCAGTAAAGAAGGAATTGTGCAACGGAAAGGAGATACTCGTATCCCAAAAGAACATCCTGTCGTTTCCATTGAAACGTTACTCGATTTAGAAGGATGAGCCTTAGAACCCGCAGTATTTCCAAGCGACGCTATCTCTGTGTTAATTCGTCAATGAGAGGGAGCGAGGGATGCAGTAAAAAAGGAATTGTGCAACGGAAAGGAGATACTCGTATCCCAAAAGAAAATCCTGTCGTTTCCATTGAAACGTTACTCGATTTAGAAGGAGAAGTCACTGAACACATAGTATTCCATAGCGATGCAATTTCTGTGATAATTCGTCAATGTGAGGGAGCCAGGGGGCAGTAAAGAAGGAATAGTGCATCGTAAAGGAGATACTCGTATCCCAAAAGAAAATCCTGTCGTTTCCATAGAAACGTTACTTGATTTGAAAGGAGAAGTTATAGAACCCACAGTATTTCACAGCGGCGCAATTTCTGTGCCTATTCTTCAATGTGAGGAAGCGAGGGATGCAGTAAAGAACTAATAGTGAATCGGAAAGGAGATACTCGTATCCCAAAACAAAATTCTGTCGTTTCCATAGAAACGTTACTCGATGTAAAAGGAGAAGTCATGGAACCCATAGTATTTCATGGCGACGCAATTTCTGTGTTATTTCGTCAATATGAGAGAGCGAAGGATGCAGTAAAGACGGAATAGTGCATCGGAAAACAGATACCCGTATCCCAAAAGAAAATAATGTCGTTTCAATAGAAACGTTACTCGATTTAGGAAGAGAAGTCATAGAGCCCATAGTATTTCATAGCGACGCAATTTCTGTGTTAATTCGCCAATGTGAGGGAGCGAGGGATGCAGTACAGAAGGCATAGTGCATCGGAAAGGAGATAGTCGAATCCCAAATGAAAATCCTGTCGTTTCCATAGAAACGTTACTCGATGTAGAAGGAGAAGTCATGGAACCCATAGTATTTCATTGCGACGCAATTTCTGTGTTAATTCGGTAATGTGATTAAGCGAGTGATGAAGTAAAGAAGGAATAGTTCATCGGAAAGGAGATACTCGTATACCAAAATAAAATCCTCTCGTTTCCATAGAAACGTTACTCGGTTTAGATGGATAAGTCATAGAGCACACAGTATATCATTGCGACGCAATCTCTGTGTTAATTCGTTAATGTGAAGGAGGGAGGGATGCAGTAAAGGAGGAATAGTGCATCGGAAAGGAGATACTCGTATCCCAAAAGAAAATCCTGTCGTTTCCATAGAAACGTTACTCGATTTAGAAGGGAATGTCATAGAACCCATAGTATTTCATAGCGACGCAATTTCTGTGTTAATTCGTCAATGTGAGGGAGCGAGATGCGCAGTAAAGACGGAATAGTGGATCGGAAAGGAGAGACTGCAACCCCAAAAGAAAATCCTTTCGTTTCCATAGAAACGTTTCTCGATTTGAAAGGAGACGTTAAAGAACCCATAGTATTTTACAGCGACGCGATTTCTGTGCTTATTCTTCAATGGGAGGGAGCGAGGGATGCAGTAAAGAACTAATAGTGCATCGGAATGGAGATACTCGTATCCCAAAAGAAAATCCTGTCGTTTCCATAGAAACGTTACTCGATGTAGAAGGAGAAGTCATGAAGCCCATAGTATTTCATAGCGACGCAATTTCTGTGTTATTTCGTCAATGTGAGGGAGCCAGGGATGCAGTAAAGAACTAATAGTGCATCAGAAAGGAGATACTCGTATCCCAAAAGAAAATCCTCTCGTTTCCTTAGAAACGTTACTCGATTTGGAAGGAGATGTCATGGAACCCATAGTATTTCATAGCGATGCAATTTCTGTGTTATTTCGTCAATGTGAGGGAGCGAGGGATGCAGTAAGGACGGAATAGTGCATCGGAGAGGAGATACTCGTATCCCAAAAGAAAATCCTCTTGTTTCAATAGAAACGTCACTCGATTTAGAAGGATAAGTCATAGAACACATAGTATTTCATAGTGACGCAATTTCTGTGTTAATTCGCCAATGTGAGGAAGTGAGGGATGCAGTACAGAAGGAATAGTGCATCGGAAAGGCGATAGTCGTATCCCAAAAGAAAATCCCGTCGTTTCCATAGAAACGTTACCCGATTTAGAAGGAGAAGTCATAGAACACATAGTATTTCACAGCGACGCAATTTCTGTGTTAATTCGTCAATGTGAGGGAGCGAGGGATGCAGTAAAGAAGGAATAGTGCGTCGGAAAGGAGATACTTGTATCCCAAAAGAAAATCCTGTCGTTTCCATAGAAACGTTACTCGATATAGAAGGAGAAGTCATTGAACCAATAGTATTTCATCGCGACGCAATTTCTGTGTTAATTCGTGAATGTGAGAGAGGGAGGGATGCAGTAAAGGAGGAATAGTGCATCGGAAAGGAGGTACTCGTATCCCAAGAGAAAATCCTGTCGTTTCCATAGAAACGTTACTCGATTTAGATAGAGAAGTAATAGAACCCATACTATTTCATAGCGACTCAATTTCTGTGTTTATTCGTCAATGTGAGGGTGGGAGGGATGCAGTAAAGGAGGAATAGTGCATCGGAAAGGAGATACTTGTATCCCAAAAGAAAATCCTGTCGTTTCCATAGTAACGTTACTCGATATAGAGGGAGAAGTCATAGAACCAATAGTATTTCATCGCGACGCAATTTCTGTGTTAATTCGTCAATGTGAAGGAGCGAGAGATGCATCAAAGACTGAATAGTTATTCGGAAAGGAGATACTCGTATCCTAAAAGAAAATCCTGTCGTTTCCATAGAAACGTTACTCGATGTAGAAGGTGATGTCATGGAACCCATAGTATTTCATAGCGACGCAATTTCTGTGTTAATTCGTTAATGTGATTGAGCGAGTGATGCAGTAAAGAAGGAATAGTTCATCGGAAAGGAGATACTCGTATACCAAAAGAAAATAATGTTGTTTCAATAGAAACGTTACTCGGTTTAGAAGGAGAAGTCATAGAACCCATAGTATTTCATAGCCACGCAATTTCTGTGTTAATTCGTGAATGTGAGGGAGGGAGGGATGCAGTAAAGGAGGAATAGTGCATCGGAAAGGAGATACTCGTATCCCAAGAGAAAATCCTGTCGTTTCCATAGGAACGTTACTCGATATACACTCCTGGAAATGGAAAAAAGAACACATTGACACCGGTGTGTCAGACCCACCATACTTGCTCCGGACACTGCGAGAGGGCTGAACAAGCAATGATCACACGCACGGCACAGCGGACACACCAGGTTACGCGGTGTTGGCCGTGGAATGGCGCTAGCTGCGCAGCATTTGTGCACCGCCGCCGTCAGTGTCAGCCAGTTTGCCGTGGCATACGGAGCTCCATCGCAGTCTTTAACACTGGTAGCATGCCGCGACAGCGTGGACGTGAACCGTATGTGCAGTTGACGGACTTTGAGCGAGGGCGTATAGTGGGCATGCGGGAGGCCGGGTGGACGTACCGCCGAATTGCTCAACACGTGGGGCGTGAGGTCTCCACAGTACATCGATGTTGTCGCCAGTGGTCGGCGGAAGGTGCACGTGCCCTTTGACCTGGGACCGGTCCGCAGCGACGCACGGATGCACGCCAAGACCGTAGGATCCTACGCAGTGCCGTAGGGGACCACACCGCCACTTCCCAGCAAATTAGGGACACTGTTGCTACTGGGGTATCGGCGAGGACCATTCGCAACCGTCTCCATTAAGCTGGGCTACGGTCCCGCACACTGTTAGGCCGTCTTCCGCTCACGCCCCAACATCGTGCAGCCCGCCTCCAGTGGTGTCGCGACAGGCGTGAATGGAGGGACGAATGGAGACGTGTCGTC
The DNA here is from genome assembly GCF_023864345.2 of Schistocerca serialis cubense. Taxonomy (NCBI): domain Eukaryota; kingdom Metazoa; phylum Arthropoda; class Insecta; order Orthoptera; family Acrididae; genus Schistocerca; species Schistocerca serialis. The sequence goes on from NC_064638.1 coordinate 52,581,161, forward strand.
TTCAGCGATGAGAGTCGCTTCTGCCTTGGTGCCAATGATGGTCGTATGCGTGTTTGGCGCTGTGCAGGTGAGCGCCACAATCAGGACTGCATACGACCGAGGCACACAGGGCCAACACCCGGCATCATGGTGTGGGGAGCGATCTCCTACACTGGCCGTACACCACTGGTGATCGTCGAGGGGACACTGAATAGTGCACGGTACATCCAAACCGTCATCGAACCCATCGTTCTACCATTCCTAGACCGGCAAGGGAACTTGCTGTTCCAACAGGACAATGCACGTCCGAATGTATCCCGTGCCACCCAACGTGCTCTAGAAGGTGTAAGTCAACTACCCTGGCCAGCAAGATCTCCGGATCTGTCCCCCATTGAGCATGTTTGGGACTGGATGAAGCGTCGTCTCACGCGGTATGCACGTCCAGCACGAACGCTGGTCCAACTGAGGCGCCAGGTGGAAATGGCATGGCAAGCCGTTCCACAGGACTTCATCCAGCATCTCTACGATCGTCTCCATGGGAGAATAGCAGCCTCCATTGCTGCGAAAGGTGGATATACACTGTACTAGTGCCGACATTGTGCATGCTCTGTTGCCTGTGTCTATGTGCCTGTGGTTCTGTCAGTGTGATCATGTGATGTATCTGACCCCAGGAATGTGTCAATAAAGTTTCCCCTTCCTGGGACAATGAATTCACGGTCTTCTTATTTCAATTTCCAGGAGTGTAGAAGGAGAAGACATAGAACCAATAGTATTTCATCGCGACGCAATTTCTGTGTTAATTCGTCAATGTGAGGGAGCGGGAGATGCATCAAAGACGGAATAGTGCTTCGGAAAGGAGATACTCGTATCCCAAAAGAAAATCCTGTTGTTTCCATAGAAACGTTACTCGATTTAGAAGGGGATGTCATAGAACCCATAGTATTTCATAGCGACGCAATTTCTGTGTTAATTAGTCAAAATGATGGAGAGAGGGGCGCAGTAAAGACGGAGTAGTGTATCGGAAAGGAGATACTCGTATCCCAAAAGAAAATCCTGTCGTTTAAATAGGAACGTTACTCGATTTAGAAGGACAGGTCATAGAACCCACAGTATTTCATAGCGACGCAATCTCTGTGATAATTCGTCAATGTGAGGGAGCGAGGGATGCAGTAAAGGAGGAATAGTGCATCGGAAAGGAGATACTCGTATCCCAAAAGAAAATCCTGTCGTTTCCATAGAAACGTTACTCGATTTAGAAGGAGAAGTCATGGAACCCAGAGTATTTCATAGCGACGCAATTTCTGTGTTATTTCGTCAATGTGAGGGAGCGAGGGATGCAGTAAAGAACTAATAGTGCATCAGAAAGGAGATACTCGTATCCCAAAAGAAAATCCTGTCGTTTCCATAGAAACGTTACTCGATTTAGAAGGAGATGTCATGGAACCCATAATATGTCATATGGACGCAATTTCTGTGTTATTTCGTCAATGTGAGGGAGCGAGGGATGCAGTAAAAACGGAATAGTGCATCGGAAAGGAGATACTCGTATCCCAAAAGAAAATCCTGTCGTTTCAAGAGAAACGTTACTCGATTTAGAAGGAGAAGTCATAGAACACATAGTATTTCATAGCGAAGCAATTTCGGTGTTAATTCGTCAATGTGAGGGAGCGAGGGATGCAGTAAAGATGGAATAGTGTGTCGGAAAGGAGATACTCGTATACCAAAAGAAAATCCTCTCGTTTCAATAGAAACGTTACTCGATATAGAAGGAGAAGTCATAGAACCAATAATATTTCATCGCGACGCAATTTCTGTGTTAATTCTTCAGTGTGAGGGAGCGAGAGATGCAGCAAAGACGGAGTAGTGCTTCGGAAAGGAGTTACTTGTATCCCAAATGAAAATCCTGTCGTTTCCATAGAAACGTTACTCGATTTAGAAGGGGATGTCATAGAACCCATAGTATTTCATAGCGTGCAATTTCTGTGTTAATTAGTCAATATGAGGGAGAGAGGGGCGCAGTAAAGACGGAGTAGTGCATCGGAAAGGAGATAGTCGTATCCCAAAAGAAAATCCTGTCGTTTCCATAGAAACGTTATTTGATTTAGAAGGGAGCGAGGGATGCAGTAAAGAACAGCAGATACTCGTAACCCATCGGACAGCAGATACTCGTATCCCAAAAGAAAATCCGGTCGTTTCCATTGAAACGTTACTCAATTAAGAAGGAGAAGTCATTGAACACATAGTATTCCATAGCGATGCAATTTCTGTTATAATTCGTCAATGTGAGGGAGCCAGGGAGGCAGTAAAGAAGGAATAGTGCATCGGAAAGGAGATACTCGTATACCAAAATTAAATCCTTTTGTTTCAATTGAAACGTTACTCGATTTAGAAGGAGATGTGATAGAACCCATAGTATTTCATAGCGCCGCAATTTCTGCGTTAATTCGTCAATGTGAGGGTGCGAGAGATGCAGTAAAGAAAGAATCGTGCATCGGAAATGAGATACTCATATCCCCAAAGAAAATCCTGTCGTTTCCATAGAAACGTTACTCGATTTAGAGGGAGAAGTAATAGAACCCATACTATTTCATAGCGTCGCAATTTCAGTGTTTATTCGTCAATGTGAGGGAGCGAGGGATGCAGTAATGAACTAATAGTGCATCGGAAAGGAGATACTGGTATCCCAAAAGATAATCCTCTCGTTTCCATAGAAATATTACTCGATTTAGAAGGAGAATTCATGGAACCCATAGTATTTCGAAGCGACGCAATTTCTGTGTTAATTCGTCAATGTGAGGGAGCGAGGGATGCAGTAAAGACGGAATAGTGCATCGGAAAGGAGATACTCGTATCCCAAAAGGAAATCGTGTCGTTTCCATAGAAACGTTACTCGATTTTGAAGGAGGTGTCCTAGAACCAATAGTTTTTCATAGCGACGCAATTTCTGTGTTAATTCGTCAATGTGAGGGAGCGAGGGATGCAGTAGAGAAGGAGTTGTCCATCGGAAGGGAGATAGTCGTATCCCAAAAGAAAATCCTTTCGTTTCCATAGAAACGTTACTCGATTTAGAAGGAGAAGACATAGAACCCATAGAATTTCATAGCGACGATATTTCTGAGTTAATTCATCAATGTGAGGGAGCGAGGGATGCAGTAAAGAAGGCATAGTGCATCGGAAAGGAGATAGTCGTATCCCAAAAGGAAATCCTGTCGTTTCCATAGAATCGTTACTCGATTTAGAAGGAGGCGTCATGGAACCCATAATATTTCATAGCGACGCAATTGCTGTGTTAATTCGTCAATGTAAGGGAGCGAGGGATGCAGAAAAAAGACGGAATAGTGCTTCAGAAAGGTGATACTCGTATCCCAAAAGAAAATCCTGTCGTTTCCATAGAAACGTTACTCGATTTAGAAGGAGAATCATAGAACCCGTAGTATTTCATAGCGACGCAGTTTCTGCGTTAATTTGTCAATGTGAGGGAGCGAGAGATGCACTAAAGAAGGAATAGTGCATCGGAAAGGAGATACTCATATCCCTAAGGAAAATCCTGTCGTTTCCATAGAAACGTTATTTGATTTAGAAGGAGAAGTTATAAAACCCATAGTATTTCACAGCGACGCAATGTCTGTGGTTATTCGTCAATGTGAGGGAGCGAGGGATGCAGTAAAGAACTAATAGTGCATCGGAAGGCAGATACTCGTAACCCAAAAGAAAATCCTGTCGTTTCCCTAGAAACGTTACTCGATTTAGAAGGAGAAGTCATGGAACCCATAGTATTTCATAGCGACGCAATTTCTGTGTTAATTCGTCAATGTGAGGGAGCGAGGGATGCAGTAAAGACGGAATTGTGCATCGGAAATTAGAAACTCGTATCCCAAAAGAAAATTCTGTCGTTTCAATAGAAACGTTACTCGGTTTGGAAGGAGAAGTCATAGAACCCATTGTATTTCATAGCCACGCAATTTCTGTGTTAACTATTGAATGTGAGGGAGCGAGGGATGCAGTAAAGAAGGAATAGTCCATCGGAAAGGAGATACTCGTATCCCAAATGAAAATCCTGTCATTTCCATAGAAACGTTACTCGATTTGAAAGGAGAAGTTATAGAACCCATAGTATTTCACAGCGGCGCAATTTCTGTGCTTATTCTTCAATGTCAGGAAGCGAGGGATGCAGTAAAGAACTAATAGTGCATCGGAAAGGAGATACTCGTATCCCAAAAGAAAATCCTGTCGTTTCCATAGAAACGGTACTCGATGTAAAAGGAGAAGTCATGGAACCAATAGTATTTCATAGCGACGCAATTTCTGTGTTATTTCGTCAATGTGAGGGAGCGAGGGATGCAGTAAAGACGAAATAGTGCATCGGAAGGAGATACTCGTACCCCAAAAGAAAATCCTGTCGTTTCAATAAAAACGTTACTCGATTTACAAAGAGAAGTCATAGAACCCATATTATTTAATAACGACGCAATTTCCGTGTTAATTCGCCAATGTGAGGGAGCGAGGGATGCAGTACAGAAGGCATAGTGCATCGGAAAGGAGATAGTCGTATCCCAAAAGAAAATCCTGTCGTTTTCATAGAAACTTCACTCGATGTAGAAGGAGAAGTCATGGAACCCATAGTATTTCATAGCGACGCAATTTCTGTGTTAATTCGTTAATGTGATTGAGCGAGTGATGCAGTAATGACGGAATAGTGCATCGGAAAGGAGATACTCGTATCCCAAAGGAAAATCCTGTCGTCTCAATAGAAACGTTACTCGATTTAGAAGGAGAAGTCGTAGAACCCATAGTATTTCATAGCGACGTTATTTCTATGTTAAAACGCCAATGTGAGAGAGCGAGGGATGGAGTAAAGACGGAGTAATGCATCGGACATGAGATACTCGTATCCCAAAACAAAATCATGTCGTTTCAATAGAAACGTTACTCGATTTAGGGGGAGTAGTCATAGAACTCACAGTATTTTATAGCGACGAAATCTCTGTGTTAATTCGTCAATGTGAGGGAACGTGGATGCAGTAAAGAAGGAATAGTGCATCGGAAAGGCGATACACGTATCCCAAAAGGAAATCCTGTCGTTTCAATAGAAACGTTACTCGATTTAGAAGGAGAAGACATAGAACCCATAGAATTTCATAGCGACGCAATTTCTGTGTTAATTCGTCAATGTGAGGCAGCGAGGGATGCAGTAAAGAAGGAGTAGGGCGTGGAAAAGGAGATACACGTATGCTAAAAGAAAATCCTGTCGATTCCGTAGAAACGTTACTCGATTTAGAAGGTGAAGTCATAGAACCCATAGTATGTCATAGCCACGCTATTTGTGTGTTAATTCGTCAATGCGAGGGAGCGAGGGATGCAGTAAAGAAGGAATAGTGCAGCGGAAAGGAGATACTCGTATCCCAAAAGAAAATCTTGTCGTTTCCATAGAATCGTTTCTCGATTTAGAAGGAGAAGTCATAGAACCCATAGTATTTCATAGCGACGCAATTTCTGTTTTAATACGTCAATGAGAGGGAGCAAGGGATTCAGTAAACAAGGAATAGTGCATCGGAAATGAGATACTCGTATCCGAAAAGAAAATCCTGTCCTTTCCATTGAAATGTTACTCGATTAAGAAGGAGAAATTAAAGAACCCATAGTATTTCATAGCGACGCAATTTTTGTGCTTATTCGTCAATGTGAGGGAGCGCGTGATGCAGTAGAAAAATAATAATGCTTCGGAAAGGAGATACTCGTATCCCGAAAGAAAATCCTGTCGTTTCCATAGAAACGTTACTCGATTTAGAGGGATAAGTCATAGAGGCCACAGTATACCATAGCGACGCAATTTCTGTGTTAATTCGTCAATGTGACAGAGCGAGGGATGCAGTAAGGAAGGATTAGTGCATCGGAAAGGAGATACTCGTATCCCAAAAGAAAATCCTGTCGTTTCCATTGAAACGTTACTCGATTTAGAGGGAGGTGTCTTAGACCCAATAGTACTTCATAGCGACGCAATTTCTGTGTTAATTCGTCAATGTGAGGGAGCGAGGGATGCAGTAAAGTAGGAATAATGCCTCGGAAAGGAGATACTCGTATCCCAAAAGAAAATCCTGTCGTTTCCATAGAAACGATACTCGATTTAGAAGGAGAAGTCATAGAACACATAGTATTCCATAGCGTCAGAATTTCTGTATTAATTCGTCAATGTGAGGGGGCCAGGGATGCAGTAATGAAGTAATAGTGCATCGGAAAGGAGAAATTCGTATCCCAATAGCAAATCCTGTCTTTTCCATAGAAACTTTAGTCGATTTAGAAGGAGATGACATAGTACCCATAGTATTTTATAGCGACGCAGTTTCTGTGTTATTTCGTTAATGTGAGGGAGCGAGAGATGCAGTAAAGAAGGAATAGTGCATCGGAAAGGAGATACTCGTATCCGAAAAGAAAATCTTGACTTTTCCATAGAAACGTTACTCGATTTAGAAGGAGAAGTCATAGAACACATAGTATTTCGCACCGACGAGATTTCTGTGTTAATTCGTCAATGTGAGGGAACGAGGGATGCAGTAAAGAAGGAATTGTGCATCGGAAAGGAGATACGCGTATACCAAAAGAAAATCCTGTCGTTTCCATAGAAACGTTACTCGATTTAGAAGGAGAAGTCATTGAACCCATAGTATTTCATAGCGAAGCAATTTCATTGTTAATTCATCATTGTGAGGGAGCGAGGGATGCAGTAACGAAGATAGTGCATCGGAGAGGATATAGTCCTATCTCAATAGAAAATCCTGTCGTTTCCATAGAAACGTTACTCGTTTTAGAAGGAGAAGTCATAGATCCCATAGTATTTCATAGCGATGCAATTTCTGTGTTAATTCGCCAATGTGAGGTAGCGAGGGATGCAGTACAGAAGGAATAGTATATCGGAAAGGAAATACTCGTACTCCAAAAGAAAATCCTGTCATTTCAATGGAAACGTTACTCGACTTAGAAGGAGAAATAGAACCCATAGTATATCATAGCGACGCAATTTCTGTGTCTATTCGCCAATGTGAGTAAGCGAGGGACGCAGTAAAGTAGGAATAGTGCATCGGAAAAGATACTCATATACCAAAAGAAAATCCTGTCGTTTCCATAGAAACGTTATTTGATTTAGAAGGAGATGTCATAGAACCCATAGTATATCACAGCGAAACAATTTCTATGATAATTCGCTAATGTGAGAGAGCGAGGGATGCAGTACAGAAGGAATGGTGCATCGGAAAGGAGATAGCTGTATCCCAAAAGAAAATCCCGTCGTTTCCATAGAAAAGTTACTCGATTTAGAAGGAGAAGTCATAGAACCAATAATATATCATAGCCACGCCATTTCCGAGTTAATTCGCCAATGTGAGGGACGGAAGGATGCAGTACAGAAGGAATAGTGCATCGGAAAGGAGATAGTCGTATCTAAAAATAAAATCCAGTCGTTTCCATAGAAACGTTACTCGATTTAGAAGGAGAAGTCGTAGAACCCATAGTATTTCATAGCGACGCAATTTCTGTGCTTATTCGTCAAAGTGAGGGAGCGAGGGATGCAGTAAAAACGTAATAGTGCATCGGAAACAAGATACTCGTATCCCAAAAGAAAATCCTGTCGTTTCAATGGAATCGTTACTCGAGTTAGTTGGAGAAGTCATAGAACGCATAGTATTTCATAGCGACGCAATTTCCGTGTTAATTCGCCAATGTGAGGGAGCGTGGGATGCAGTACAGAAGGAATAGTGCATCGGAAAGGAGATATTCGTATCCCAATAGAAAATCCTGTCGTTTCCATAGAAACGTTACTCGATGTAGAAGGAGAAGTCGTAGAAACCATAGCTTTTTATTGCGACGCAATTTCTGTGTTAATTCGTCAATGTGAGGGAGCGAGCGATGCAGTCAAAAAGAAATAGTGCATTGGAAAGGAGATACTCCTATACCAAAAGAAAATCCTGTCGTTTCAATAGAAACGTTACTCGATTTAGAAGGAGAAGTTATAGAACCCACAGTATTTTATAGCGACGAAATCTCTGTGTTAATTCGTCAATGTGAGGGAGCGAGGGATGCAATAAAGAAGGAATAGTGCATCGGAAATGAGATACTCGTATCCCAAAAGAAAATCCAGTCCTTTCCATAGAAATGTTACTCGGGTTAGAAGAAGAAATTAAAGAACCCATAGTATTTCATAACGACGCAATTTCTGTGCTTATTCGTCAATGTGCGTTTGCGAGGGATGCAATAAAGAACTGATAGTGCATCGGAAAGGAGATACACGTATCCCGAAAGAAAATCCTGTCGTTACCATAGAAACGTTACTCGATTTAGAAGGAGAAGTCATTGAATCCATTGAATTCCATAGCGACGAAATTTCTGTGATAATTCGTCTATGTGAGGGAATGAGGGATGCAGTAAATAAGGAATTGTGCATCGGATAGGAGATACCCGAATCCCAAAAGAAAATCTTTTCGTTTCCAGAGAAACATTACTCGATTTAGAAGGAGAAGTAATAGAACCCATAGTATTTCATAGCGACGCAATTTCTGTGTTAATTCGTGAATGTGAGGGAGCGAGGGATGCAGTAAAGAAGGAATAGTGCATTGGAAAAGAGATACTCGTATACCAAAGGAAAGTCCTGTCGTTTCCATAGAAACGGTACTCGATTTAGAAGAAAAATTCGTACAACCCATAGTATTTCATAGCGACGCAAGTTCTGTGTTAATTCGTCAATGTGAGGGAGCGAGGGATGCAGTAAAGTAGGAATAATGCCTCGGAAAGGAGATACTCGTATCCCAAAAGAAAATCCTGTCGTTTCCATAGAAACGTTATTTGATTTAGAAGGGAGCGAGGGATGCAGTAAAGAACAGCAGATACTCGTAACCCATCGGACAGCAGATACTCGTATCCCAAAAGAAAATCCGGTCGTTTCCATTGAAACGTTACTCGATTAAGAAGGAGAAGTCATTGAACACATAGTATTCCATAGCGATGCAATTTCTGTTATAATTCGTCAATGCGAGGGAGCCAGGGAGGCAGTAAAGAAGGAATAGTGCATCGGAAAGGAGATACTCGTATACCAAAATTAAATCCTTTCGTTTCAATTGAAACGTTACTCGATTTAGAAGGAGATGTGATAGAACCCATAGTATTTCATAGCGACGCAATTTCTGCGTTAATTCGTCAATGTGAGGGAGCGAGAGATGCAGTAAAGAAAGAATCGTGCATCGGAAATGAGATACTCATATCCCCAAAGAAAATCCTGTCGTTTCCATAGAAACGTTACTCGATTTAGAGGGAGAAGTAATAGAACCCATACTATTTCATAGCGTCGCAATTTCAGTGTTTATTCGTCAATGTGATGGAGCGAGGGATGCAGTAATGAACTAATAGTGCATCGGAAAGGAGATACTTGTATCCCAAAAGATAAACCTCTCGTTTCCATAGAAATATTACTCGATTTAGAAGGAGAATTCATGGAACCCATAGTATTTCGAAGCGACGCAATTTCTGTGTTAATTCGTCAATGTGAGGGAGCGAGGGATGCAGTAAAGACGGAATAGTGCATCGGAAAGGAGATACTCGTACCCCAAAAGGAAATCGTGTCGTTTCCATAGAAACGTTACTCGATTTTGAAGGAGGTGTCCTAGAACCAATAGTTTTTCATAGCGACGCAATTTCTGTGTTAATTCGTCAATTCGAGGGAGCGAGGGATGCAGTAGAGAAGGAGTTGTCCATCGGAAGGGAGATAGTCGTATCCCAAAAGAAAATCCTTTCGTTTCCATAGAAACGTTACTCGATTTAGAAGGAGAAGACATAGAACCCATAGAATTTCATAGCGACGATATTTCTGAGTTAATTCATCAATGTGAGGGGCGAGGGATGCAGTAAAGAAGGCATAGTGCATCGGAAAGGAGATAGTCGTATCCCAAAAGGAAATCCTGTCGTTTCCATAGAATCGTTACTCGATTTAGAAGGAGGCGTCATGGAACCCATAATATTTCATAGCGACGCAATTGCTGTGTTAATTCGTCAATGTAAGGGAGCGAGGGATGCAGAAAAAAGACGGAATAGTGCTTCAGAAAGGTGATACTCGTATCCCAAAAGAAAATCCTGTCGTTTCCATAGAAACGTTACTCGATTTAGAAGGAGAATCATAGAACCCGTAGTATTTCATAGCGACGCAGTTTCTGCGTTAATTTGTCAATGTGAGGGTGCGAAAGATGCACTAAAGAAGGAATAGTGCATCGGAAAGGAGATACTCATATCCCTAAGGAAAATCCTGTCGTTTCCATAGAAACGTTATTTGATTTAGAAGGAGAAGTTATAAAACCCATATTATTTCACAGCGACGCAATGTCTGTGGTTATTCGTCAATGTGAGGGAGCGAGGGATGCAGTAAAGAACTAATAGTGCATCGGAAGGCAGATACTCGTAACCCAAAAGAAAATCCTGTCGTTTCCCTAGAAACGTTACTCGATTTGAAAGGAGAAGTTATAGAACCCATAGTATTTCACAGCGGCGCAATTTCTGTGCTTATTCTTCAATGTCAGGAAGCGAGGGATGCAGTAAAGAACTAATAGTGCATCGGAAAGGAGATACTCGTATCCCAAAAGAAAATCCTGTCGTTTCCATAGAAACGGTACTCGATGTAAAAGGAGAAGTCATGGAACCAATAGTATTTCATAGCGACGCAATTTCTGTGTTATTTCGTCAATGTGAGGGAGCGAGGGATGCAGTAAAGACGAAATAATGCATCGGAAAGGAGATAGTCGTATCCCAAAAGAAAATCCTGTCGTTTCCATAGAAACGTTATTTGATTTAGAAGGGAGCGAGGGATGCAGTAAAGAACAGCAGATACTCGTAACCCATCGGACAGCAGATACTCGTAACCCAAAAGAAAATCCTATCGTTTCCCTATAAACGTTACTCGATTTAGAAGGAGAAGTCATGGAACCCATAGCATTTCATAGCGACGCAATTTCTGTGTTAAATCGTCTATGTGAGGGAGCGAGGGATGCAGTAAAGACGGAATTGTGCATCGGAAATTAGAAACTCGTATCCCAAAAGAAAATTCTCTCGGTTCCATTGAAACGTCACTCGATTTAGAAGGATGAGCCATAGAACCCACAGTATTTCATAGCCACGCAATCTCTGTGTTAATTCGTCAATGTTACATAGCGAGGGATGCAGTAAAGAAGGAATTGTTCAACGGAAAGGAGATACTCGTATCCCAAAAGAAAATCTGGTCGTTTCCATTGAAACGTTACTCGATTAAGAAGGAGAAGTCATTGAACACATAGTATTCCATAGCGATGCAATTTCTGTGATAATTCGTCAATGTGAGGGAGCCAGGGAGGCAGTAAAGAAGGAATAGTGCATCGGAAAGGAGATACTCGTATACCAAAATTAAATCCTTTCGTTTCAATTGAAACGTTACTCGATTTAGAAGGAGAAGTAATAGAACCCATACTATTTCATAGCGTCGCAATTTCAGTGTTTATTCGTCAATGTGAGGGAGCGAGGGATGCAGTAATGAACTAATAGTGCATCGGAAAGCAGATACTGGTATCCCAAAAGATAATCCTCTCGTTTCCATAGAAATATTACTCGATTTAGAAGGAGAATTCATGGAACCCAT